>NC_090271.1:36961764-37276470 GCF_040414725.1 Anabrus simplex | reverse complement strand
AATCTAGTGATGGCCTGAAGAAGCAATAGCTTGTCTATTGGATGATTGTTAGAAGATTTTAAATGAGACCAAAGGAAATGGAGAAATTGCATGAGACAGAATACCGATCTGCTATGTCTTGTAGCCAGGGATTTGATTAAAATTCAAAACTGCTTGAAAGACATAACTATTCTTTCTGGAGAGTTCCCGCGGCAACCTGGCAAGAACACGGGATATTCGAAACTTTCAAAATATATTTGAGGCCGATGACCTGATGTCAGGCCCCTTTAAACAACAAGCCTCATAAGCTAATTGTACTTGTACAGAAGAATGCTTCGAATATTCTGTATAGAAAGGAAGACCAATGAGGAAGTCTTCAACTTGTTAAATAAGAAGAAAAGAGCTTCTAACGTTCGTCAAGGAACGAAAGCTCAGTTAGATTGGTATGGACGAACTTTCATCTAAATATTTCGAGGCGCTGTCGCGAGTGTTATATTAATCAACTGGATCGCCAACCGTATGGAGACGGTGTCCTAAGAAGAATGCACACTATTTTTTCTTGTTGTTTGTAGATTTACAATTCCAACGTAATTTCGTCTTTGATCTGGCATGTTTTGAGGTCGTTAATTTGCCATGCGTGATGTGCATTTTTGCGTTCACTTTGCATTTAAAAATTAAACATTCAGTATGGATAAGTTTCTGAGTGAAAGGAGAACAGTTGGAGCTGAGTCTATGACAGTATCTGACAGAAACAAACGCGGAAACAAACTGATTCCAAGTATTGTGAAAGCTGCGCAGAGGGAAACAAGACGGACAAGAATCGCGAGAGATTTCTTTTGTCAGCTGAACAGAAATGACGTGTGTATTTGTCTTCAATTCCAATTTGAACTGAGCTTTTGTGCAAGGAACGTGAAGCTCAAGTTTCTCATTAGCACAGAAATCTTTTATTACTACAAGGCGTACGTCAACAATTCTCCAATAAAATAAATGTGCTGTAGCTCTTGTATATTTTTCTCCTGTTCGTTTAAATAACTTTTAATTAAATTGTGGAGCTTGATTACAAAGTTCTTACATCTACTATGACTTTTTTAAGAAATGAGAAAATCGAACTATAGTCCAAGCAATAGGGGATTTTACCTAGAAAAATTCATAGTAGTTGTGGAAATTCGCTAGGTAATTTTATCGAGAAATATTTTCAGTTTTCCCGACAACAGTTGTTCTCACCTGTTGTTGTTTGATTCATCAGTTCATAGACTGGTTTGATGCAGTGTTCCATGCCACCCTATCCTGTGCTAGCCTTTTCATTTCTATGTAACTACTGCATCCTACATCTGATCTAATGTGTTGTCACATTCATATTTTGGTCAACCCCTACCGTTCATATCGCATACACTTCGCTCAGAAATCCATAGTTCTAGCCTTTTAGGTAAGCAACTCAATGTTTCACGTAAGGGTATTGAACCAAGGAACACATTACAGAAATAATTATGTAAATACATTAATTTGACTAGGGTTTGAATAAAAAGAAAACGAGTAAAAGACAGGCGATTTTAGGCTGTTTTTCTGGAAGTAAATTTAGGCCGAAAGTGATTTTCGAAATTTTCTTTTTCATTTTGATAGAGCTATCCAAACTCACAATCTGAAACTTTTCCGGGCCTTTCAGCCCTTCAACGTTAGGCAAAATTGGAGAAATAGCTTAATTTTACGCTTTTTATGCATTGTCTGGTAAGACATGCTTTCAACATTAAAACCTACTGAACAAGCCCTGGATACATTAAAATGTGTCCTACTGTGTTTCTAGTCAAATTTCGCCAAATCGACCTCCTCTCATCAATTGGATTCAGTATTTTTTTTCATTCGCGTTTCGATCCACACATCTCACCTTCAGCATTTTTCTGGAACACCACATTTCAAAAGGTTTTTTCCCTTTCTTTCTGAACTAGTTATCATCCATGTTTCACGTCCATACAATGCCACGCTCCTCACGAACGTCTTCAAAAACATCAAATTTCTTTTCTTAAGAAAGACCTTCGTTGCTTGCGCTAATCTGCATCTTATGTCCTCCTTACTTCTGCCATAGTTAGTTATTTAACTACCCAAATAAAAATATTCATCTACTTCCTATAAGACTTTATTTCCTAATCTAGTATTTCCTGCATCACCTGTACAAATGAAATAGATAATACGAGCAACGAGTTTATCTTCTCCGTTTTTGGTTAGAATTGAACAAAATCCAGGCTCTTTACTATTAATTCACGTTTTCAGATGATATAGCACGTATCGATTTTCTTGGATTTCTTCCTAAATTTCAAACTTTCAATCATTAATTCTGACTAAAAAACGTAGTTTCCAAGATTTAAAAATGGAAAGAATCCCTCCCTTAGTTTTCTTATGTCTTTCTGTTTTACGAAGAGGTAGGGGTTCAGTGACTTCCCGATGCTGAAGGAGAGGAAATATGGAAGGAGGTTAGAGTTTTGAAGTAAAAGGCGGTGGGTGGAGACGGGAGTGCGAACATAGAGGACGTGAGTGCTTAGGTGGAACTGCGTGACTAAGCGCAAGCAGCTCCGCGGTGCTGAAATGAAATGGCGTATGGCTTTTAGTGCCGGGAGTGTCCGAGGACATGTTCGGCTCGCCAGGTGCAGGTCTTTCGATTTGACACCCGTAGGTGACCTGCGCGTCGGGATGAGGATGAAATGATGATGAAGACGACACATACACCCAGCCCCAGTGCCAGTGAAATTAACCAATGATGGTTAAAATTCCCGACCCTGCCGGGAATCGAACCCGGGACCCCTGTGACCAAAGGCCAGCACGCTAACCATTTAGCCATGGATCCGCGGTGCTGAGGAGCATTTATTACGGGGCGCGCACGCACTCGCCCCTTCGTTCTACGTCAAAATTTAATACGACCATTTTTGTTATAAATTTTGTCTACTTTCCTAATTTCTTGGTATTACTTGCCAAACCTAATGTGATATTGCGAGAAAGTCATTACGAGATCAACCGTGAAATATATTTTTTAATGTTTTAATGACAATATACTTTACAACGTACTGACACAGATAGGTCTTACGTCGATTATTAGGAGAGTGGAAAGGAAGCGACCGTAACCCTAATTAAGGTACAGCCCCAACATTTTCCTGGAGAAAAAAATGGTAAATCACGGAAAACCGTCACCTGGGCTGCCGACATTTGGGTTCGAACACATTATCTCTCGAACGTGAGCTCACAGCTGCGTGACCCTAACCGCACGACAAACTAGGTTGGTTTAATATTTATAATTACTAGTCCGCGATAAAATATAGCCAAGAATCTTCTGTTTTCTACTGTACAAGCTAAATATCAGTCGGATGTAATTTAATCATTAGCAGTTGGTGCGTCTTAATTACATAAATATAAACGAGGCGAAGTTGGTAAATCACTGCCATATTCTTGAATAAAGGAGCGACATGTGCAGGAGATAATCCGTGGAAATGACCAGAGGGATGAAAACAATTCTCTAACTCGTCCGTCTCCGGTTTCTGGTCTGAATACACACAATTACATGGCAGACGCCTTTACCTTATTGTTCTCCCATAGCAATGATGCAGGAGACAGCAACTAATTGGGATGACGAGACAAAAGACTCAGATAAGAGATTAATAATCATTAGCAGAATTCTCATTTTCCCTTATTAACTTTATGCTTACACCCGGAGAAATATAAAATTACTCGACGAGCCTTTAGAAAAGGGTGATGTCAGCATATTGGACTTGTTACTAAGCCTTGCTGTCACTTGTTCCTCCCCTCGTCCCCAACTTCCCCTCGATCAATGCTCGTTCCAGACTTTTAGCTTATGCATCAGCAGATTTTGTTGAGCATGCTTCTATTCCTCAATACGGAGTACTGGGGTTATTCCCTCAGTTTGCTTTAACAATAAGTGGTGAACACGTGTAACACGTCAATTACGACAGAACTACCAAAATTCAGATATTAAATAGTTATATTTGGCTCAGGCTGGTCTATCATTCCTAATACAACCCTCATTCGAAACTTGAACTTTGACTATTAACTGATTTTGGATACTTATTGTAGAAAGGTGCAAAGTGCCAAATTCACGAAAAATGTGGTTTGAAAATTGCAGGATAGCGAGGAGGAATACAAGTGTAAAGGGTTATGTTCGCTGAGAATTTAAAGCGGTTAAAAATGCCGCCGTTAGATGACAAAAGTGCTAAGTTGCCTGATGATTTCTTAAGAGTGGTGCAATATGCCATTCAATTGTTTTTGTTTCTATTTCCTTCCTGGCGTGATAAGTGTATGCATAGACTTTTATTCTGCCCTATTTGGTGAATAACTGCTCTCCATATTATAAGGTATGTGTATAAATATTCCCTGTGACTCGAAATGAAATGGCGTATGGCTTTTTTAGTGCCGGGAGTGTCCGAGGACAAGTTCGGCTCGCCAAATACAGGTCTTTCGATTTGACACACGTAGGCGACCTGCGCGTCATGATGAGGGTGAAATGGTGATGAAGACGACACATACACCCAGTCCCCGTGCCAGAGAAATTAACCAATTAAGTTTAAAATTCCCGACCCTGCCGCAAATCGAACCCGGGACCCTTGTGGCCAAAGGCAAGCGCGCTAACCATTTAGCCATGGAGCCTGACCCTGTGACTCGAATTTTGCCTTGATAAAGAGAAGGAAATAATTGACGGAGGCATTTGTACCCATTCACCTATGTGAAATGGTCGAGGAAGCAAAGGTTGTTAAAACTTTCAAAGTAATTTCCATGAATAGTTCAATTTTATTTAACATTCAAGCTGTCTCAGACGAGATTATCTCGACAAAAATCTGAACATTTCTAAAGCTGTCAGCAGCACATACGATTCATCAGATGTAGAAAGTGTAACAGTAAAAGAATATTACAGAGATACAGAAAGGGTCCATAAGGTGAAAGTCCACGAAAAGGATAATGCAAGAACCATTCCATCTACTATCTTTGAATCTAGTTCCTCAATTAAAATTGCAAATTCAAAAAAGGAGGATTTAAATTCTATCATCCCTTACCTGGAAAGGAATGAGCATAAATCATATTATACGCAGATCTGTGGCGGGTGACTGAGAACATAGCACCTTGAATATTCCGATGGGACTTAGCACCTTTCATACATTCAGGCAAGCTTAACTAATATTTGTATTACTCGAGAACAATATTACGAGAAAGATATTAATAGATCAACAATTATTTATGACGAGGAAAATTATATCGCACCGCAAAGGGAAGGAGGTTACCGCTGTTCAGTACTTTGCGATAAAAAAAGTGCAATTTAGTCTCAAATCCAAGATATATCGGACAGTAGTACAGCCAGTTGCGCTGTATGGAGCCGAATGTTGACCATTTGATAAAATTTCAGAACGCCAAATGCATGCCATTGAAATGAGAATGCTCCGTTGGACTATGGGTAACTTCCCTCATTGACCATGTCAGAAAGGACACGTTTTGAGAGCATGTGGGTGTCGCTCCCATTGTGGATAAAAAGCGGTTCCAATGGTATGGCCAAACTCTGAGTTCAGCGCCTGGTACCGTTTCCAACTCCGTCCTCCGTTTTCATGCTGAAGGTCTACGCCCCAGACGACGACCGAAGCAGCGTTGGCAAGATACAATCAATGGTGACTTAAAAATCGTCGGCCTACAAACTGCCGACGCACGAAACTCGACAAAACGGCGTTCAATGACCAAGAAAGCGGACCCTCCATCAGCGGGACAACGCTAGGAAGAAGAATAAGAAGAGGAAGAAGAAGAGGAAGAAGAAGTAAAGGGAAGTAACATATTACTTCGACTGGCCGAAGATCTTTGCTCGTCACAATGGTCGAATTCTATAAAGATGAAATGAAAGGGCGTATGGCTTTTAGTGCCGGGAGTGTCCGAGGACAATTTCGGCTCGCCAGATGCAGGTCTTTTGATTTGACCCCCGTAGGCGACCTGGGCGTCGTGATGAGGATCAAATGATGATGAAGACAACACATACACCCAGCCCCCGGGCCAGCGAAATTAACCAATCATGGTTAAAATTTCCGACCCTCCCGGGAATCGAACGCGGGACCCTTCTCAATCAATCAATCAATCAATCAATCAATCAATCAATCAATCAATCAATCAATCAATCAATCAATCAATCAATCAATCAATCAATCAATCAATCAATCAATACTGATCTGCATTTAGGGCAGTCGCCCAGGTGGCAGATTCCCTATCTGTTGTTTTCCTAGCCATTTCCTAATTGATTTCAAAGAAATTGGAAATTTATTGAACGTCTCCCTTGGTAAGTTATTCCAATCCCTAACTCCCCTTCCTATAAATGAATATTTGCCCCAGTTTGTCCTCTTGAATTCCAACTTTATCTTCATACTGTGATCTTTCCTACTTTTATAGACGCCACTCAAACTTATTCGTCTACTAATGTCATTCCACGCTATCTCTCCGCTGACAGCTCGGAACATACCACTTAGTCGAGCAGCTCTTCTTCTTTCTCTCAATTCTTCCCAACCCAAACTTTGCAACATTTTTGTAACGCTACTCTTTTGTCGGAAATCACCCAGAACAAATCGAGCTGCTTTTCTTTGGATTTTTTCCAGTTCTTGAATCAGGTAATCCTGGTGAGGGTCCCATACACTGGAACCATACTCTAGTTGGGGTCTTACCAGAGACTTATATGCCCTCGCCTTTACATCCTTACTACAACCCCTAAGCACCCTCATAACCATGTGCAGAGATCTGTACCCTTTATTTACAATTCCATTTATGTGATTACCCCAATGAAGATCTTTCCGTATATTAACACCCAGATACCTACAATGATCTCCTAAAGGAACTTTCACCCCATCAACGCAGTAATTAAAACTGAGAGGACTTTTCCTATTTGTGAAACTCACAACCTGACTTTTAACCCCGTTTATCAACATACCATTGCCTGCTGTCCATCTCACAACATTTTCGAGGTCACGTTGCAGTTGCTCACAATCTTGTAACTTATATAACTCTATAGAGAATAACATCATCCGCAAAAAGCCTTACCTCCGATTCCACTCCTTTACATATATCATTTATATAAGACCGACTACAATATCTCAGACCGTAACATCAAAACGAAGATGACGGAAGTTTTTAGAGATCAACTGCCGGCTGTTCAAGGTCAGGGTGTCATCTAAATAAATATATGTAAGGCTAGTTTACATGATGTCACTAACTTTCGCAACTAATTTTGTCAAACATACTTCACTACGGCCGACTGGATCCCTCGCTGCGAAGAGCTAGCTAGAGCGATGCATCAAGTCGGCCGTGATTTCACGAAAGTAATTCCGTGGATGGCTGTTCAGATGGAGGCACTGGTGCATATTGCAGTTTTCTGCATTTTAATAATAACTACTTTGAAGGTTTTCAGACGCGCCGGAGATGCCGGAATATTGTCCCATCGGAGCTCTTTTACGTGCCAGTAAATCTATCGACGCGGGGCTGACGTATTTGAGCAGCTTCAAATACCACCGGGCTGAGCCAGGATGGAACCCGCCAAGTTGGGGTAAGAAGACCAGCGCCTCACCCGTCTGAGCCACTCAACCCCGCTTTCTGCATTTTCCTACTTCAATATTATTTAATTATCATAGATGCTCACATCCTTGCAGCAACTGTAGTCGTGACAGAGATGTTGTTATTGACTGTAAAGGCTGAGAAAAGAATCATGTGATTATGAACAAGGGAGTGGATAAATGCACGATCGATTTAGGATGTCCTGAAGCGTTACCGGAAAACATAATTGTTGAAGGCTCAATCTAAAAGTAAAATATCGAACGCTACATCTTAATGTAATATTGTCCGATTCGTTGGCTGGATGGTCAGCGTACTGGCCTTCGGTTCAGAGGGTCCCGGGTTCGATTCCTGGCCGGCTCGGGGATTTTAAACTGTATTGGTTAATTCCATTGACTCGGCGGCTGGGTGTTTGTGCTGTCCCCAGCATCCCTGCAACTCACATACCACACATAACACTATCCTCCACCACAATAACATGCAGTTACACACACATGGCAGATGCCGCTCACCCTCTTCGGAGGGTCTGCCTTACAAGGGCTGCACGTGCAAGAAATAGCCACACGATTTGAAAAAAAGATGTGACAATGGTTGTTTTTGCTAGGGGCTTTACGTCGCACCGACACAGATAGGTCTTATGCCGACGATGGGATAGGAATGGCCTAGGAATTGGAAGCGGCCATGGCCTCGATTAAGGTACAGCCCCAGCATTTGCCTGGTGTGAAAATGGGAAACCACGGGAAACCATCTTCAGGGCTGCCGACAGTGGGATTCGAACCCACTATCTCCCCGGATGCAAGCTCACAGCCGCGCGCCTCTACGCGCACGGCCGACTCGCCCGGTGTGATGTTATTTAAACGTTAATAAATCGTGCGTAACAAATTTAAATAACTTCGTTTTAAAAGCTATTTTCGTCAGGATGGAACCAGCAGCGTGAGACAAGGGAATTTTCGGCTTATAAATGTACTCCGTGTCGCTGCGGGACTTCTTACTATTTTCTATCTTCGCTATTGGAGGTCATTCGCGTAGGTATTCCTAATAGAATGAGCATTGTTTCTGGGTTCATCAAATGTCAGTTCATCCATAATACTACCTTCCAGAATACATTCAATACCAGCAGTACACTCGACATTAGTTAAAATTACATCTTTAGAACCCCTTAAACCCGTCTGGACTGTGAACAAGTCGAGACAATACACTATTTCTTCACCTCCCCACTTCATTTTGAAAACCAGTACCGGAGCAAAACTTTTACAATCTCAGAATTAGCAGTTTAGTTCTTCGAAAACTTTGAAGTAGCCAAAAGTTTCTAGTGTCGTAAATGCAATTCAAACATGCGCATTCAAATAAAAATCAGTTGCAAAAATTAGTTGCGAAACCTAGCGTCATCGTGTAAACTAGCCTTTGGACGGGAAACCTTCACGTATTAAATTCCTTTCCTCTAGGAACTCCAAAATTAATGTTAAAACGTGTACTTTCTAGACAATAATTGAAATGATGCACAATAAACTAGAATAAGAGAGATAATCCACCTGATAGCCGCCCCTGTTACCGAATCGAAAGATCGGCCTCCTAATCAGTTCATATGAATAATATTTATTTTATATGCTATTTGAATTAAGCAGGGCTTCAGTCATAACTCAAGATTAAAATTGCCAACCATCAGGCGGATTGTATATTTCAGATTTTATTTAAAAAAAATCAATACCTGGTACTTCAAGTCAGGGAGTACTAATTAACGTATCTAACAATCGCCAGTGAATGTTTCAAGGCGGAGTCCGCTATGGTCTGGATAGTGGTGTCCGGAATTTTGTTCATTCTTAAGGAGTTAAGCTTCTCCTTAGGAATTATCCCTCTAGCGCCAATCATAAGGCCAATGACGTCCCATTTTGTAATTTCGTATATGGTTCATATATGGTCTTTTTCTCCTCATACACTAATCGAAGCTGTTGTTCTTTTTCCTAGAATCTTCAAGCGAGGTCAGTCACCAAAACCGCAACTTTCACCCGGTTGATGACAACAATATCAGCTCGTCTTGTTGATCCATTCGTGGAAAGTCATCCTACTTCTTCATAGATCTCCTAGTGTTGTAGTTTCCGGGGGCTTCCAGCAATCAATGTGCGAACTGTGTTGTGCCGATTAATCCTCATCAGCTCTCCTTTATGACAGAACCCCTAATAATTGAGGTACGATTTTGAACTCGTCACATTTTCTGCAACGGGATGTATTGATGCTCCTTTCAGGGAGAGATCGGACTGGGATGACATTACAGTTCATTTTAATTGCTTCTGTCCATTCTCCGCATGACATAGATCTCTTATTACTGACCCAGGTGTTTCCTTTCTTCCAGTGGAAAAGAATACTACTCCCTTACGTTAGATGGTTGTCCGTCTCCATGGCTAAATGGTTAGTGTGCTGGCTTTTGGTCACAGGGGTCCCGGGTTCGATTCCAGGCAGGGTCGGGAATTTTAACCAAAATTGGTTAATTTCGCTGGCACTGGGGCTGGGTGTAGGTGTCGTCTTCATCACCATTTCATCCTCATCACGACGTGCAGGTCGCCTACGGGAGTCAAATCAAAAGACCTGCATCTGGCGAGCCGAACTTGTCCTCGGACACTCCCGGCACTAAAAGCCATACGCCATTTCGTTACCTTGGATGGTAATGTGCACCAACTTCTAAAAGAATCTTCGCGGAGCACTTTTTGGGTGAGGGTTTTAGAGTTATTCAACTTGTTCCTTGATAAGTGGCAGGCGTTCAAGGCAATGGGTGATTTCAGTACGGAGCTCTCTACTGGCTTCCATTTATGGGCTTCTCACACGCATCAGTAAATATTTATATGCTGAATGAAAGCCTCCCATTGTGCTTCGAAAATTCCAAGACCTCTAAGACTGCGTGGAGCGTATATCATTGCATCTGAGGCGTCAGTAGATACTAATAATTTCTTTAACGGAACTCCTTATAATTTTATCAATGTCACCAAGAAACTTCGTTGCCAGGTTTTTCAGAGGTGTACACTGGAATGGGTAGATAAGCTGTGGCCAAATATATTGGTTAAGTATATTTAGCTTCTGATCCGGAAGGAGAGGGAGTGAACTAACCAACTGGTTCAAATTCCCTTTGAGATGATTGATTACAACACAAGGATTAAATCAAATTTAGTCTTGATATGTTACCCCAAGGACCGGTATTGTTTCATCCGGTGAAATGCACTCGATTGTATTCCCATCCAGAGTTTTGAGATCACAGGTTATCAGCTGACCTTTACGCATCAATATGGCCTTACTTTTTGTAGTACATATTTGGAGTTCGGTCTTGGCTAAATAAGTTGTTACTACATCTGTAAGGTGTTGAGCTGCTGCTATCTTCTTACACAGTAACGCAAATCATCGGCACAAACAACCGCAGTCATATTCTCCATACCCTCGGCTATTTCTCTTTCACTTAGTTTTCTCAGAACATGATAGAACATGATCTACTGCTAAATTGAATAGTATAGGAGAGATGGGAGCACCTTGAGCTACGCCTTTCTTGATATGGATTTGACTTGTTTTTCTTAAGAAGATTAATAATTAGCGTCCTAAGTTTAAAGAACGCGTTAGTTAGAATAATCCCATTGCCTTGAATCGTTTGAGATATGAATAACACAAAAATATCTTAACATTTAAGGAACTCGACACTTCAAAACTCGCATTTATCGACGACAATCATCAACTCCACGAACATCATCTACAGTACCTTAATAAAAGAAACACACGCTATCGTCTACGTCAATAAAAGGAATACACTCATCCTTCATTACGACTTTAAATGCAACCGGTTGTTTATTCTGAAGTCGTTCAAAGTGGATATAACATCTTGTTCACAGCACTTAGTAAAATGCAACTCGTCTCCCTAGAGTATTCATCAATTCCCGCTGGAAATTTGGCTCGAAATGTTTCGCCTCGAAATTTCCCTGGTGTATATTCCTGATCTGTTCCTCCTTTGAAGCTTTCTATCAAGTGGGTTGTCCGATTCGTTGGCTGAACGGTCAGCGTACTGGCCTTCGGTTCAGAGGGTCCCGGGTTCGATTCCCGGCCGGGTCGGGGATTTTAACCTTAATTGGTTAATTCCAGTGGCACGGGGGCTGGGTGTATGTTTTATCTTCATCATCACTTCATCCTCATCATGACGCGCACGTCAAATAGAAAGACCTGCACCTGGCGAGCCAAACCCGTCCTGGGATATCCCGGCACTAAAAGCCATACATTTCATTTCAAGTGGGTTTAAAGGTTTAAGTATCTGCAACAGTACATCTTAATCTACAACGTAGTAGGTAGGTAAGGGTTGTTCTTCCCGAAGGCAGGTCCGAACCTTCGCAGAGGTATTCCTGAGCCGGAGTTTACGTGCGGTAGGGTGGCCAGTTCCTTTCCGCTCCTCCATTCCCTTACCCCCCACCAACAGCGCGTGGCAACCCATCCAACTCCTGACCACGCCCAATGTTGCTTAACTTCGGAGATCTCACGGGATCCGGTGTTTCAATACGGCTACGGCCGTTGGCTACAACCTAGTAAGCAGTACGAAATGACCCATTTTGTGAAAATTTACAGTCGTCGCACAGTAAAATATACTATTGTGCACAATATTACGTACTCTAACATATGTTAACATATTCTTCTAACACCACATCATCATCATCATCATCATCATCATCATCATCTGTTTACCCTCCAGGTTCGGCTTTTCCCTCGGACTCAGCGAGGGATCCCACCTCTACCGCCTCAAGGGCAGTGTTCTGGAGCTTCAGACTCTTGGTCGGGGGATACAACTGGGTAGAATGACCAGTTCCTCGCCCAGGCGGCCTCACCTGCTATGTTGAACAGGGACCTTGTGGAGGGATGGGAAGATTGGAAGGGATAGGCAAGGAAGAGGGAAGGAAGCGGCCGTGGCCTTAAGTTAGGTACCATCCCGGCATTCGCCTGGAGGAGAAGTGGGAAACCACGGAAAACCACTTCGAGGATGGCTGAGGTGGGAATCGAACCCACCTCTACTCAGTTGACCTCCCGAGGCTGAGTGGACCCCGTTCCACTTTTCAAATTTTCGTGGCAGAGCCGGGAATCGAACCCGGACCTCCGGGGGTGGCAGCTAATCACGCTAACCACTACACCACAGAGGCGGACTCTAACACCACAACATAATAATAACTCGTTAAAGAGTGCCAGTTTCCCCACGATATAGTTAAGTAACACGGTCGAAGTAACATTACTTTCTTATCCTCTATACACAATCCGAACATTACAATAATATGCGAACCACACACGCTTACGATCACACCATTTTCCTTCCAATAGACCAACATTAAGGTCTGATATATTGTAGTTTGTCTTGGTTCTAATAAACGTGTATATAGTAGCTATCGATAAACAGCGGAACGGCGGCTTAATAATCGACCCAACAATAAGATTAGACAGAGACAGCTCGCTGGACATACAGGTTTATGAAGACAATATGAAACTTGTTCCAAATACATATATGGAAGAAAAATACGAAATGAAGAGCTGGGAAGTCATAAGACTGTTATTGGGTGCTCGGGGAACTTCCCAAAATCAGTCAATTTTTCCAAACGCTTCAGGATAAATGCAGCTATAATACAGGAATAACTTTGAGAGTGTTAAGGGACTGTTAGTACGTTAGTACATCATCAAATGCGCGGTCCGACTGAAAACTTAAATTAAGCACTTCCTCCGCAGGGTAGCTGCCTTCGAATTTCCCATTAACGAAAAGTCCAGCTCCATGGCTAAATGATTAGCGTGCTGGCCTTTGGTCCAGAGAGTCCAGGGTTTGATTCCTGGCCGGGTCGGAGAATTTATCCTTCATTGATTAATTCCAGTGGCTCGGAGGCTGAGTGTTTGTGCTGTCCCCAACATCCCTGCAACTCAGACACCACACATAACACTATCCTCCAGCACAATAACACGAGTTACCTACACATGGCAGATACCGCCCTCGCTCATCTCACGATAACTTAGCTGTAAGCAGTTCTACTTAGAGGATATTCTTTCCCCCTAAGCTTCCCCTGCTGATCAGTGTCTGAGTAGCGATCTCCGGACCCCAAGATCGTGGATTGAAACCCGGCAGTGGTAGTCCAATCCTTTCAGCAGTCCATGTCTTACGATGCTGGCATGCTGACATATTTGGTGTTTAGCAACAAACCTCAAGCTTGTATGGTCCATTAGGGTTCTGTTTTCGTCGTAATCTGGTACAGTAAATTACAAAGTGGTCCGACTCGTTGGCTGAATGGTCAGCGTACTGGCCTTCGGTTCAGAGGGTCCCGGGTTCGATTCTCGGCCGGGTCGGGAATTTTGATCACTTCTGATTAATTCTCCTGGCTTGGGGACTGGGTGTATACATCCGTCCTAACACTCTCCTCATCATATTCAGACAACATACCACACTACCAGTCACCACAGAAACACACACAATAGTGATTACATCCCTTCACATAGGGTTGGCGTTACTGCCAGTTACTACTTACGGTCTGGAAACGATGACTCTGACGAAGGAAAGTGCTCGCAAGCTTCAGCGAACACAATGAGCCATGGAGCGACAGATGCTAGGGATCAGCCTTAGGCATAAGATCCCTTCAGAGGACATCAGGAGAAGAACTAATTTAACAGACATCCTAGAGAGAGTAGCAAGACTAAAATGGCAATGGGTAGGACACGTAGCTCGACAAGACTACAACAGGTGGACCTCTAGGATTGTTCACTGGAGACCATGGGGACACAAGAGAGGCATTGGAAGACCCCAGAAGAGATGGCTCGACGACAAAGCTGTTGGCTGGAACAAGCTGGTTCCAAGTGGCTCAAGACCGAAGACGATGGGCATACGGGCGTAAAACCGGGCCAAATCCACACGTGCTACGCAGTTAGCACCCACGATCCCACAGGTGGCGGAAAAGCGGCAGCAAAATAAGAAAGACAGGAAATGACAACGTCCAAAATTGAGAAGCATGGAGCCTAAAGGGTGTATAATAGAAAAAAATGTCAGAAACACAGCAGTTAATGTCAAAAGAGTATATTAATAATATTAATAATAATCATCACCATCATCATCATAATAATACGTTGGATGATCACCTGCCTGTGTTCCTCCGATAACAATGTTCGAGTTTGACGTCGAATTTGCAAAAGTGTAAATTCCAGAGAAGTGATCTGTCACAGGAAGGCCACCCTGTTAGTTATGATGTCATCTGTGAGGTTCAGTCTTTGTAGTTCCCATCGTATCTCTTCCAGCCAATCGGTGGTGTGTTTTAATTTGGAGATGTAATCAAACATCGTTTTAGTTAGCCTGTCATTCATCATTATTATTATTATTATTATTATTATTACACTGACTGACAGAGCAAATGCAACACCAAGAAGGAGTGGTTCGAAAGGGATGAAAGTTGGGGGAAAAACAGAGACGGCACGGACGAATAATTGATGCTTATTTCAAACCGATATGCAGGTTACACAATGCGCACGGCATCGACTCATTAGGATGTAGGACCACCGCGAGCGGTGATGCACGCAGAAACACGTCGAGGTACAGAGTCAATAAGAGTGCGGATGGTGTCCTGAGGAATGGTTCTCCATTCTCTGTCAACCATTTGCCACAGATGGTCGTCCGTACGAGGCTGGGGCAGAGTTTGCAAATGGCGTTCAATGAGATCCCACACGTGTTCGATTGGTGAGAAATCCGGAGAGTACGCTGGCCACGGAAGCATCTGTACACCTCGTAGAGCCTGTTGGGAGATGCGAGCAGTGTGTGGGCGGGCATTATCCTGCTGAAACAGAGCATTGGGCAGCCCCTGAAGGTACGGGAGTGCCACCGGCCGCAGCACATGCTGCTCGTAGCGGTGGGCATTTAACGTGCCTTGAATACGCACTAGAGGTGACGTGGAATCATACGCAATAGCGCCCCAAACCATGATGCCGCGTTGTCTAGCGGTAGGGCGCTCCACAGTTACTGCCGGATTTGACCTTTCTCCACGCCGACGCCACACTCGTCTGCGGTGACTATCACGGACAGAACAGAAGCGTGACTCATCGGAGAACACGACGTTCCGCCATTCCCGCATCCAAGTCGCTCTAGCCCGGCACCATGCCAGGCGTGCACGTCTATGCTGTGGAGTCAATGGTAGTCTGCTGAGCGGACGCCGGGAGTGCAGGCCTCCTTCAACCAATCGACGGGAAATTGTTCTGGTCGATATTGGAACAGCCAGGGTGTCTTGCACATGCTGAAGAATGGCGGTTGACGTGGCGTGCGGGGCTGCCACCGCTTGGCGGCGGATGCGCCGATCCTCGCGTGCTGACGTCACTCGGGCTGCGCCTGGACCCCTCGCATGTGCCACATGTCCCTGCGCCAACCATCTTCGCCACAGGCGCTGCACCGTGGACACATCCCTATGGGTATCGGCTGCGATTTGACGAAGCGACCAACCTGCCCTTCTCAGCCCGATCACCATACCCCTCGTAAAGTCGTCTGTCTGCTGGAAATGCCTCCGTTGACGGCGGCCTGGCATTCTTAGCTATACACGTGTCCTGTGGCACACGACAGCACGTTCTACAATGACTGTCGGCTGAGAAATCACGGTACGAAGTGGGCCATTCGCCAACGCCGTGTCCCATTTATCGTTCGCTACGTGCGCAGCACAGCGGCGCATTTCACATCATGAGCATACCTCAGTGACGTCAGTCTACCCTGCAATTGGCATAAAGTTCTGACCACTCATTCTTGGTGTTGCATTTGCTCTGTCAGTCAGTGTATTATTATTATTATTGTACCAGGGGTACACCTTCCCAGGCTATCTATACTGCGCGCCTTCTCTACGGCCATCTATGCAAACGGACTTGAATTTGAATTTCACTTTCTACGGTCAGATAGCTTTACCATCGATTTGTTAGCGCATTCTCACGGACTAAAAACAAACTAACAGCTAAGGTAATTTCATTTTTGTTATTGGTAAACCTTTTCCTGAAGGTTTTTTTTTAATGTAGTGAAGTTGCCAAAACTTCAGCTGGTTCTTCCTCTACCTATCAGATGCTTGTAAACACTGTTCTCTGGCCAATCAAACCCGGGGGTGTGTAGCGGAATTCAGCCTATAAGCAAAATGTAGTTACAATTTTATGTGGAAGCTTCCCCTAAGGAACTATAAAAGCAGGGCACTTTAGGGACGTCTTGTCTGAATTGCTCAAGTGCTTAGGAGTGCGACTTGACGGAGGCCTAAGGAGGCAGAGGTGCGGGCTGCTTGAAGAACATCCAGCGATACAAGGTACTGGCAGAAACATGTGATAGCGCCTGCAGATAGCTTGAGGGGAAGGTTTCAGCCGTTTTCTTGTAATGTAATGTTGTAAACTGGTGGTTTAAATGTAGGATTTTCGGCTAAGTCTGAGGATTCTGGTTCTCTTCCTTACTGGGATATATGCAATGTAAGGGAACGAAGAGTGGTGACCCTCTGCCGTCTCTCATTCAACCTTGCAATTGGGTGACTAAAGTTTTTAACCTCTAAATTTTGGAAATCATGTCTCGGCTTTAAATGTTCCTCCTTTAGTCATCCCTTGGAAGTATAAGACTAGCCTCTGTATCATTGGGATTTAAGCCCACATAGATTTCTAGAAATTTCTATGAGGTGTTCTGGTGTTTCGCCTCCTTGCCTTTTGTTGATGGCCGGATATGTGCAACAATTTTTTTCTTTTTGATCTTAAGGCCATGTAGTATGAGCAATTATGCCCCTGTTCATTCTCGACTATTCATAAAGTAACTGCTTCTTCGTTTTAGTTCACGTTGGTAACAGTCACTACTATTATTGCGGAGCAATGATGAAAACTTACAAGTGGGGTCACCCGATGGGTTGCATAGTGTAAATTTCAGTGCGTCATGAGAAACTGATTGCCTCTTCGAAGCTAGACTCTTTAAGTTTGGAGCTCAGACTCCTGTGTAGTGTACCTGTTCGGAGCAAATCTTGTTCTTGCGAAATATTGTACCTGTCTAGAACAATAATGCTCTTCCATTAACGAATTGGTAATTATCTCAAGATTTTGTACCAGATTTCAGGACTTCTAAGTCCCAGATATTTTTAGAGCTGATGAGCTTACTATTAACCCTTCCAATTGTTCTGTTATCCTATTAGATTTTCTATCTTTCAATTTTATGAAAGGAAAGAAAGAAAATTTCCAAAATTGTTATACTAAAAGTTGATCTAAGTAATTCCTTGTCCAGTCAGTCAACCCAGGCGGTTCCTATTCCTCTATGAACCACGGACAATACGAAACAATTATTATTATTATTATTATTATTATTATTATTATTATTATTATTATTATTATTATTATTATTATTTAACTCCCGCACATGTTTAAGCATATCACATACCGTACTAGTTTTCATCCATTATCTCGGTGTTCTACGATTGCATTTTTTAATAGAATCATTTAAATCATTCAGAAGAGAGTAGAGTTTTGAGTCGGCGGATGCAGAGTGGGTCTCAGTCCACAAGTGGCCACGGCTGGTCCGTGATCCGACAGCTCTGCACTCCGACCGGCCAAGAGGGCAGGGGAGAGGTGACCACGGCTCTACCGTATTCGGGAGACGGAGAGGGGCTGAACCTCAGCTTCGGTAGTCTTGAGAATGACGAATGCCGGGACAATGCCACGGCCACCAACGTTCTCACCTTCAGCGTACATCTCCTTCTGCGGCACAAATCTCCATGGTCTGAGAGACGGTGTCACCGTCTAGGAGACCCACCTCCATGTTGTGGCCAATACAAACCATGCTATGCTTCGTCTCAACTTACTGAACCCGGTGTTGTTATGTCATCTGCCCTGGGTGCTTTCCCTGGGTGCCTGTCCTGGATGTGTTCTGGTTGAATGATTGCCATACCCAGCTTACGGGATCAGGGTCAGACATTCAGTCTCGGATTATAAATGAAGTGTAGACTGTAAAATATGCGGGGTTGATTTCCTTCCCTAGATTTGCAGTTTCCCCTTATCAATTTAATTCCAATAACGCTTTGCACTGGTTCATTTTTTATCGCCCCAAGGGTGTGCGATAGACCTCAGCAGCCTCCCCTGCTAGTGAATCGTATATTCATCTGTCAATCCACTGTTCGATTAGTCACTTGAGTGTTTTATTTCACGTTGACGCATACACGGGCTTTCGCTTCGTCGCAATTGAATGTTGAGGAGAAAAGAGGTAAAGTTGTGATCGATGTAGAAACGGAGTTTTCTGGTTTCTATGTCGTCAACAAGAACCATTCACGGTAGGCCTACAGATTATATATACGTTTCACGTTTTATTACTATGGAGTATTTGGTTATTTTAATATTTAATTTGCTTCGATTTCCCTCATTCTCCTTGAAACGTATAATAAGCTAATAATTATTATTCTTCATCTGATGCCATCAAGATGGCCGGAAGATCCCATTGTGAGTCACATCAAAGATATACCTCACAGTCGTTTACCCAGTGATAGTGTATGGTGTGGGATGTTGGCCTGTGACAAAGAGACTCAAATCGTATCCTGCACATACTGGAGATTAGCATGTTTAGATGGACGCTACGAGTCATGCGACGATTCTACACGTCAATAAATTTCGAATTGGAGATCGCGGTTACAGAAAAGATCTTTTAATTTCACAAACACATTTTTAGCAATGCCATTTCAAACAGCGTGTACCTCATGCTGAGGAGTAGTGTGGAAAACATTACTATACCGATGTTTTACTTACCACCTTGGCTAAGAATTCTGACTGTTTTGAACTGTTTATGGGAAAAATATCTTCAGCATTTTTCTATCACGCAGAGACTAAAAGCGATATCAGACACATTGGTGGACAAACTCATGGACTTCGATGACGAAATGCGGCCAGTGTTTGTGCAGTTGAGTGTACAATGGATGTCCCACAATTTCATTTATGTGAGAAATAGGGCAAATCTTGTAAGAATGTACAAAGTGATGATGATGATGATGATGATGCTTTTTGTTTTAAGGGGCCTAACATCTAGGTCATCGGGCCCTGATGGTACGAAATGAGACGAAATGCAATGACAAAATAAAAATTCAAAATCCTCCACTGACCAGAATTCAAAGCGTGAGGACGAAAAATGAACGGATGGATATGAAGTTAAAACAATCAGTGGAGCCGACACGCAATGCCTCAGTCTCAGAAACTGACCAATGGACTGCTTCTGTAGCTCAATACTGAATCGATGATGCTTGCAAGCTAAAGGGGTCCAAAATATAGGTCATCGGCCTCTCATAATGGTACTTATCGCTTGGAAAGTAAAACCATGGTAGTTGACATGGTGCGGTACTAATCAAAAGTATCCTAGATTCACGGTATTTCACACATTATGGTACTACTCACAGGTAATGAAATTCCCACGTGTAATACAGACCTATGGTGTTTCACACATAGCGGCGCCATTTACAGGCACCGCAAACCTATGGTTTTCATCACATAAGTGTACTAACCACAGGGACTCGTACTATCCCGTGGTGTTCCTTATATACTGCTTACTAATCATAGGCAAGCTAGAACCCTGGCGTCGCTCATACAGTGCTACTAATCACAGGTACCGTAAAAGCCTGACCGCGCGGTGCTCCTGATTGCTGCTAATCAAAAACCTATTTAGTACCTAACATAGTGGTACTATGCGCAAGTAATAGCGACCCATGGTGTTCCCCGCGTGGTGGTACTAATCACAAATAGTTTTATGGTTCTAATCCAATCATCCCTTGGTCGTCCCTTTAGTCGCCTCTTACGACCGGCAGGGGATACCGTGGGTGTATTCTTCGTCTGCGTCCCTCACCCACAGGGGGTAATGTACAAAGTGAATTGCACCATGCCCCAAATGGTGAGCCTAATTACACTGGGTTAAGAAATATAATAATATAAACAGAGAATGTCTATAAAGGAAATTTCACTGCTTCCTCTTTGAGAGAGGTCTGTCTTAACGTCAGGAGCAGTCGTCACCTTGGTCTGGCAGGACAGGAAATGAGGCCCGCTTCCTGATACGAACATTCGTGTTAGAGATACCATCTTGTGCCAAGGGCAGGCTTCACTGTCTTCACACAATACCGCACTAATACAAGCCAAGCTATGGATGTAATATCGTCTGAATTCCATAACTAACGCTGCTCAAGTGAAAAGACAATATCCGATATACCCGTGGCAACGAATTTATCTTCTGAAGATTTAGTTTCACCAAGAAGGAATATTTCCATGAGCTCTAATCTTAGTTTGTCCACAAAAGTGAAAGATCAACTTCTTCGATATCATCGATGAACTCTACGAAATTACACTCCTATTTTGGCTACAAAGTAAGTGCTTCGTGTGTGTTTGTTTTAACATTGTGGGGATAAGGTTTCTACCGGTCTTTACAATTGTATAAAAACTGTGTATGACACGTGTCATAGCTCAGCTAGTAGAGTGCTGACCTTCTCAGCACAATTTAGCGGGTTTAATCCCCGGTTCAGTCTCGTGGTATTTACAGGTGCTCAAATACGCCATCCTCGTGTCTGTAGATTTACTGACACACAAAAGAACTCCTGTGGGATTAAATTCCGGCACATAGGCGTCTCAGAAAACTGCAATAGTAGTTAGTGGGGCGTAAAAAACTGGAGTTTTGAGGAAGCGAAAGAAAACAATTTTATTATTATTAAAAGAACATATTTAATATTCCTTTCATGGTTGACATGTTTTGATTTCATCGTTTGTCACAAATCGTCGCTGTTCGGGCAAAAGGTCATATCTCACAATGATCTTCCTATCCATTACTTTCCTTAAGACTGGTCACGCCTCCCAGCCTCATATGGATATGCAGTTCATCAGAATAATTTTCGTTGTGTTCCTTTTCGTATGCTAACGTGTAAAGGAAACTGAACCTTAAGTACATTACACTGTAGGGGTTCGTAAATAAGTCATGCAAACATACATTCCTAGAGTGCGGTACGGTAAGGTTTACATAAGTAAAGGAAAATGAACTCAACGAATATTGTTCTGATGGACTAAATATTCATATGTGGCTATGAGGCGTGACCAGTCTTAAGGATAATAATGGACCTTTTGCCCGACCAGCGACGAAATAACCCTTGAACAAAACCCTATAAAAGCATTTTTGAGTATTGTAGCCTGGACCAAGTGTATTTCACAACGCCTCTGTGGATTCGTGGTAGAGTGTCGGCCTCCGGATCCCAAGATAGTGGGTTCAAACTCGGCAGAGATAGTCGGATTTTTGAAGGGCGGAAAAAAGTCCATTCGACACTCCATGTCGTACGATGTCGGCATGTAAAAGATCTCTGGTGATACATTTGGTATTTACCCGACAAAATTAATTAAATCTCAGCCATAGACGCCCAAGAGAGACCCGGTTTACTCTGTCTGCCATCTAACGGACCTAGAGTAAAACGGAACGTCAAAATTGACGAGCAGACAGCCAGATGGCGTCAAATCGAAATGTCTGCACACGGTAGCTGAGGCCATACGATTATTATTATTATTTCGACATGGATGAAAATATTCCGGTTTTCTGCTGGAAAAAGGACAAAATTATGAAACTGGCAAGCAGTTTCGATATTTTTCGGTTGTCAAAATGACCAGCTGGGCAGAATTAACGTCATATTGGAATGCTCGTAACAGAAAACACCACAAGACAAGCAAGTATAATTTGCCTTATGTATCAAAGAGAAATTCAGGTTTATTATCTTTTTGAAAATATGGCCAATTTCTACCATCGAAAGTATTTTATTTACCAGCTTGAATTGTGTTGTATATTCACACCACCAGTGTTATAAATTATAAATTAACCATGGGGATTCTTCCGCCAATTGAATGGATAATTGAGCGATTTTACTCTGAATTATTGATGAAATGAAATTGCGTATGGCTTTTAGTGCCGGGAGTGTCAGAGGACATGTTCGGCTCGCCAGGTGCAGGTCTTTCGATTTGACTCCCGTAGGCGACCTGCGCGTCGTGATGAGGATGAAATGGTGATGAAGACAACACATAGGCTACACCCAGCCCCTGTGCCAGCGAAATTAATCATTGATGGTTAAAATTCCCTACCCTGCAGGGATTCGAACCCTGGACTCCTGTGACCAAAGGCCAGCACGGTAACCATTTAACCATGGAGCCGGACTGAATTACTGATATCAATACATCAAAATTAAGATCAATATTGCCGGCCTGAGTGGCTCAGACGGTTGAGGCGCCAGCCTTCTGACCTCAACTTGACAGGTTCGATCCTGGCTCAGTCCGGTGGTATTTGAAGGCGCCCAAATACGTCGGCCTCGTGTCGGTAGATTTACTGACACGTAAAAGAACTCCTGCGGGACACCTCGGCGTCTGCGAAAGCCGTAAAAGTAATTGGTGTGACGTACAGCCATTATCATTACTATTTAGTGTTAAGATCAATATTTTGATATTTATTCAAGCTAGCCTTTTTAGCAACAGAATGCGGTAATGAGTATGACCTTCTGTAAACAACTTCATTTTTCTGTTCACTAAATGGCCAAAATCAAACCAAATCCCATGGCACCACAGCCATTGAAGGGCCTTGGCCTACCAAGCGACCGCTGCTCAGCCCGAAGGCCTGCAGATTACGAGGTGTCGTATGGTCAGCACGATGAATCCTCTCGGCCGTTATTCTTGGCTTTCTAGACCGGGGCCGCTATCTCACCGTGAGATAGCTCCTTAATTCTAATCCCGTAGACTGAGTGAACCTCGAACAAGCCCTCAGGTCCAGGTAAAAATTCCTGACCTGGCCGGGAATCGAACCTGGGGCCTCCTGGTAAGAGGCAGGCACATTACCCCTACACCACGGGGCCGGCTCACTAAATGGCACCTAATGGAAATCCTAAAACAATTCTATTACGTTGCACTAATTAGCTAATTTCTGGGCTGGTCATATATAATAGTTGTGTGTGACTTTTATTAGTATACTTAATCCTTTGAAGAGTGGTACTGGATTTTTTATTTTTTTTGGTAGTTGCTTTACGTCGCACCGACACAGATAGGTCTTATGGCGACGATGGGACAGGAAAGGGCTAGGAGTGGGAAGGAAGCGGCCGTGGCCTTAATTAAGGTACAGCCTCGTGTGAAAATGGTAAACCACCGAAAACCATTCTCAGGGCTGCCGACAGTGGGGTTCGAACCTACTATCCCCGAATACTGGATACTGGCCGCACTTAAGTGACTGCAGCTATCGAGCTCGGTACTGGAATATTTAGGGTAACCTTAAAAAGTGGGGGAAATTGGAAAATCGGAACTTCGCGATTGTGGGAAAAAAAACTATCCTACACATTGTTAAATATGCCCAGTCCATTGTATACTTTCAGACTTCGTTCAAGCGACCGAAGGGGAAATTGCTGTCCTTGGTTATTGGCTGCACTCAGTGTGACCGAACTAATGATATTTGTATCTTTATGTGCCGTGGATTTCGTGCAATCTAAGGATTAATTTATGGTTCATACTTATTAATGTATACTGTGCATATTGTACCGACCCCATGACATGAAATTAATAATAATAATAATAATAATAATAATAATAATATAAAGCCATCCTGACAGATACAAAAACCAATATAAAGTTACAAGGATATCTCTCGGATTCCTTTGAGGTCAAAACATGAGCAGACATGGCGATGGGCTCTCTCCGATGCTTTTCAACTGCATTATTGGGAAGATCATCCGGACCTGGCGAACGAGATTAATGGAAACCGACTATAGCCGAATCAGAATGGGAACCAAATACCAGGGAATCATGGGAGACTGTTTAGCTTTGCCGATGACATCGCCATTCTGTCAAACGATGTAGAAACCGCCAAAATTCAGAACGAAATACGGAGACATCAGACGAGTAGAAAAATGTAAGTACCTGGGTGAGATTATCATGAAAAATGGACTGGACATGGAAGCATTTACGGAACGAATACGCAAACTTGAAATAGCCTACCAAACGTCACGCGCGATCTGCAACAAAAAAATGCCCTTTCCAAAAAGACTAAGATACGTCACTATGGAGCGGTTCTGAAGCCAGTAGTTATGTATGCATCCGAAAACCCATTCCTAAATGCCAATAAACGACTCCTCGAAGAACTGGAGGAAAAGGAGCGCAGAATCACTAGGGGAAGCATGGGATCCAAGTACAAGAATAGCATCCACCAAAAACGGTTCGACAAGGAAATGTATGACAAAATAGAAAAATTTAGAGACACGGTCCGCAAAAGACGGGTACAATTATGCAGTCACCTCAAAAGAATGGACGGAGACAGGCTGACCAAACAGATCGTTCACTTCTTTGATTCCAAAACTAAAACCACGATGCTTTGGTTTAGAAACACCAAAGAAGACTCTCAAGTGCAACAGATCGGACTGGAAGACGCCTTTGACAGAGATCTTTTCCGAAAAGAAGATGTTGACAAACGGGATAACCCGAGACGAACAACTGAAAAGATGACACGGTGCCCCTTGGACAGAGGAACGCAAGCAGGCCCACTCAGAAAGAATGAAGAAGTTCTGTGCTCAAAAGAAAGCAAAGTTCACAGCCAAATGAAACAAGGCTTAACATGGTCATGGATGGCCTTAGCAAATAAATAAATACAAAAATAAATAAATAAATAAATAAATAAATAAATAAATAAATAAATAAATAAATAAATAAATAAATAAATAAATAAATAAATAAATAAATAATATTATTATTAATAATGGGGTGATTGAAGATATTAATTATGCGGATATGGGGTGGAATATCAATCATCAAATTCAAAACGAAATTTGAAGAGCATCGTAGCGTTCGCGTTGATGTGTGGAACGTATCTGTAAGCGAATTAATAGCTTAGAAAACTTACAACTGGCAGAAGAACGAAGTTCTAAGGCTTTGAAACTGATTAAACTTCCTAGACAAGTGGAAGTTTTCTGATTGATTCTCTCCTGCGGAAAAGACATCTGAAAGAAAACAAACTTTCTATGCGGTGCTGGCTTAAAAGTAATGGTTAATCATTAAAACTTTCCGTTGATTTAGTGCTTTGGAAGGGATATTTTTCTTTGAAAAGAAGTAGGATATTTCACAAACGTAAAAAGTAGGGATGGTCATCATTCACTTCGTTACGCTGAGAAGTTTCAAACAAGAGATACGCAGATAATATCTGCTAACAAGATATTTACATTAAGTTACAGGACGAAATAATAATAATAATAATAATAATAATAATAATAATAATAATAATAATAATAATAATAATAATAATAATAAAATAATAATAATAATAATAATAATAATAATAATAATAATAATAATATTAATAATAATAATATAGCACCCATAATGCGATAAGGGCACAATATAATCAAGAACCGAAAGAATAACGTGGTCTCACGTGGATATGGTATAGTGGCAGATATGTGGAAATACGCAGACGAACAGTCCATGCAGAGCATCCACCAAATCTTACAAGATATATGGACAACAGAGGATGGATTCTAGCCATGATACGCCCACTCCACAAGAAGGGAAGCAAGATAGACCTCAATAATTACAAATGTGTCTCCTTATGACAAGTAACCTACAAGATTCTTTCTGCAGCCCCATTAGCTAGAGTCACCAGCCAACTCTGAGTTAGGTGAATATTAGGCCAGCTTCTGGTCCGATAGGTCTTGCCCAGAGCAAATACAAAATCTCAAGACCATGCTTACTTATAAGGATCGAAGGGGCATCCCTGGATAGTTGTCTTAGTAGATTTCCAGAAAGCATACGATTCGGTGGACAAAGATACCCTTTTCTTCACTCTGCGGGCCCTTGGCGTTGATGAGAAGACTTTAAGTTAGTCCAGGCCACCTTGAATGACACCACTTCTAAGATGAAGTTCAGAGCTGAAATCTCTGAGAGTTTCACTATCAGGACTGCAGTCAGACAGGGAGATGGAAAATCTTGCTTCCTCTTGAACCGCATCCTGGAAAAGATCTTAAGAGAAAGGACGGCAACGTTACCACCAGGGGCAGGACTGAAGCTAGGTTGTAAGAAAGACAACTTCAATGTCTTGATGTCTAGCCTTTGCGACGACCTCACTATACTAACACTATAGAGGAGGTTACCCACCACTTACAGAGCCTTAACACTATAGCGGCCAGGGGCGTTCAACATTAGGAAGAAGGAATTCATGACCAATATCAAGGAAGCCTTTTCCACAATACCACTAGAAAACATCACCATGTTAAAGATGCTGGGGGTCACGTACCTAGGAGAGTGGATCTCAGAAACGAGCCACAGAAACCAGATGCACCAAGTTTGAGAGAGCCTCCAACTCCTGCAGAAGCATCTACACATCAAAGTAACTCTCCACAAACCTCACGCCTAGGCACTATATTGCGGTAGTAAAACCATCTGTTCTCAACGGCTCTGAATGTCTCGTGATGACCAGGAAAGGCCCTCTCGGGAAACTAGAACTTAAGAAAGGAAGACCCTGTAGAGGGTACTAGGACCCGTAAGAGAAGAGGAGCAGAATTCGGCACAACAATGAGTTATATAAACATCAGGAAGACATCGTCACGTGTTTAAAAAAAGGCACCTGGTCATCTATGGGCACCTAAGCCGTATGAACCACAGCAGACATACCAGCAGGATCTTCGCTGTGGCAGGTAGAGGGAACGCATTCAGGAGCAAGTGGATCTCTGCGATCAAGTCGGATCTGGAACAATCGAGATCCCGCGTGAGTCCATACATGACAGTCTACAGTTTCGGAAAACCATCCAGTGGAGAATTTTCCCAACGTCGCTTACTAAGAAGAACACAGGGACCAGCAAATTTATTTGGATTGAAAAAAAAAAAGCTGGCTCACAGTCAGAAAATGAAGGAGTACTGGACGAGGAGAAAATAGAAGGCCCAAGTGACGAAAAGATACGAGTGCCCTGGTCCTCAGTAGGCTCAAACGACAATTAATAATAATAATAATAATAATAATAATAATAATAATAATAATAATACCGGTGTGGATAGCTCCTAGAGGGTAATCAGGAATAGCTTTACAGGAAAGGACAAGAAATATAGAAATTACATAACAGCTACGCCGGAATGTATATAAGAAAGAATCAGTCTCAGTCACTGTAAAACTCGAACATTACAACACTGTGATAAAGCTAGACATTTTGTATGCGATCCAATGCATTTCATTGAACACTGAAAACAAAGAGAGAATTTTTTTTTTTTTTTTTTTGCTATTTGTTTTACGTCGCACCGACACAGATATGTCTTATGGCGACGATGGAATAGGAAAGACCTAGGAAGTGGAAGGAAGCGGCCGTGGCCTTAATTAAGGTACAGCCCCGGTGTTTGCCTGGTGTGAAAATGGGAAACCACGGAAAACCATCTTCAGGGCTGCCGACAGTGGGGCTCGAACCCACTATCTCCCGATTACTGGATACTGACCGCACTTAAGCGACTGCAGCTATCGAGCTCGGTGAGAAAATTCTTGAGGAAAAGACTAGGGTCTACGAAAGTGGGACAAGTATTTCGACTGCGACCAAATGCAGAATTATAGAAAAGAGAAAATCAGATCATCATTTAAAAGATGTTTTTACGGACACATCAAAAGAATGCCACCAAAGATAACATCTAAGAGAACTATGGAATTTACGGAGAGCAGGAAGACAAATTTTCTTTGCTCTTTGTTTTACGTCGCACCGACATACATAGGTGTTATGGCGACAATGGGATAGGAAAGGGCTTGGAGTGGGATGGAAGCGATCATGGCCTTAATTAAGGTATTAATTAAGGTACAGCCCCAGCATTTGTCTGGCCTGAAAATGAGAAAACACGGAAAACCATCTTCAGGGCTGCCGACAGTGGGGTTCGAACCCATTATCTCCCGGATTCAAGCTTAAATAATTCAAGGAGGGTACGGAGGAAAAGACCATACCACAGTGCGCAGTACACAATAGGCGTTATTATAAGAAGACCATAAACAAAATACGGGATTCCAAGATCAACGTGAATAGGAAACAGACCGACAACACGTCGTCGCGAATTTCTCGACACAGAGCTCAACGATGTGCATGGGTCCGCGAACATCGGCAATGGAACATGGAAAAGTGGCGGCGCGTGGAATGGTCCCGTGAAGCCCGTTTCCAGTTGTATCGAGCTGATGAGTGCGTGAGAGTGTGGCGTATGCCCCATGAAGCTATGGATCCTGCGTGTCAACAAAGTTGTGTCCAGGTGGGAGGTGGCTCAGTTCTCTTCTGGGCAGCATTATCATGGCCGCAAGTAGGCTCTATTGTCCAGTTGCAGGGATCGCAGACAGGTGCACGTTGTATATTCCTTCATTCAGACCAACTACATCCCTTTCTTGCCCTAGAGTACCTTGATAGAGATGCCATGTTTTAACAGGACAATGCGCCATGCATGTCACCGCTCTGTGTTGGCACGCAGGTGGTTGCTGAGCACTCCAGTGAAGTTACGACCACCATGGATTGGTCCTCCAGAACCCCCGATCGTAATCCAATCGAGGGTTTAGGGAAAGCTGTCGATGTTGGTGTATGCTCCTCGCACCCCGCTCCAAATACACACGAACAATTGTGGGTAACAGTGCAAAATGCGTGGATCCAGAACCCTTCAGAACGTTTCCAACATCTTGTAGAGTCGATGCCTCGCCATATTCCTCTCGTTTTGAGGGCTCGCGTAGGATCAACTACTTATTAACATCACATACAGCGTCTTCCCATGTCGTTTGGCCGCATCTGTTTCTCAGAAATGTAATGGTTTTCTCACTTCAAAGACTCCTACTAACATTTATGTCCTTGAATTCCCTCCTTGTTTCTCCCTCTCGTCACCGTAGTATGTCGATTCCTAGTGTTTTGTATGAACTTTCTTTTAACTTCTAAGTTTTCATCCATAGTTTGGAGAATATTAGTGAGTTCATTTTAATTATTGCAAATACTATGTTCTAATATTAAATAGTCTATGCATGAACCCCGTACTCCTGATTGCGGAGTTTGCCTTTCCCTCATGACTGACATCCTCTTATACGTACAAAATTCGAATATTCTGCTGTGGAATTGCACAGTATAATTACCTTTCATCAAGGGGGTTATTGTATGGAGCCAGTAACAAGTGTTACGTTCAGTGGTGAGACAAGAGCACAATTTTATTTACGTCACACTGACACAGATAGGTCTTATGCATACGATGGCCTTAATTAAGGTTTGCCTGGTTTGAAAATGATAAACAACGGAAAACTTTCTTCAGGGCTGCCAGCAGGGGGGGTTTGAACATACTATCTCCCGAATACAAGCTGACAGTTACGTGACTAAAATCGCGCAACCACTTGCTTGATGGAGACAAGCGTATTCATTATTTTATGAAGTGTTTCGAAATAATTTGCTGCAGTATCTTGGAAATAGAGTATTTCAATTTTAAAATATTAAATCAAAATTTACGTTTGTGAAATATTACCTAAAGTAGCTTGGAAACCTTTTAATTGTAAAAAAATCCAATTAAATATAATTTTGCAGAATGTTATCTTTATCTTTGAAACATTTCATTTAGTTTCCTTTATTTTAAATATGTGTTTGTAAAGTATTGAATGAATTCGTGTAAAACCATCTTAGTTCTCTTTTTCTGAATATTATAATACATAGAAGTACTATTTTTATTGTAACTAAATTTGTTTTAGTTAAATACAATGTCCAATAAATCTAAAAAGAAAATAAGGATTCTATTTTAGAATGATTAATTGAATTATTCCATAGATATTTTTCCAAGAACTTCTTAACCTTTTGATTATAACTCAAGTGTCTTTCAGAAACGAAATTGGAAAACAAAAATTAATCTGTGTCATTATCTTCTCTGTTACTGTGTTAATATTTGAATAATATCTGAATAACACATTTTTTTAAAAAATTCCAAAACTTGAACCATTAATACCTCAATTGCATTCCAGGAGGGTTATTGCAGAGATATTCTCAATTATTCACTTGCATATATTCTTCATAAATCTTGTCGCTACGTGCAAGCTGAATGTGTTATCAGCAGTAGTATCTTTCGGCAATTTTAGTCTAATTAGAACAGTAAATATGATCGTGTCGGCTCATCGTAGACGAAATAAGGTAGAGAATTCACAGCTCGGCCTCGGCCTTTAACCTAATTACAATTCTATGGGGAAGACTTAGTGATAGCTATCATTGTTATCAATGGAGAAGAAAGCCGGCTGTGAGATGGTTATCTTGCGCAGCTGGCAGAAGACAGATATATAGCCTTTGCGTGAGAGAGCGAATAATATTCCAGATCGTGGATGCAAGATTGGTCGGCAGCAGCAGTTGTATTATATTGAGATTAATATCGGGGCAGATGGTGCAGGGGGCGCCCTGCGTTGAATATTCAGAAAGCTGCAGAACAGGTGAAAGGGCTCCGTGCTGCTATTAATATAACTCATTTCTCAGGAAATACTACTCTCTCTTATGAACACGTCTAACAGGTAACGTATTCACTTATTTAAAGACGTCATTACATTTATTAAAGGAGAAGACTTCCATACTTTATTTTATAGAAATACTTCTTTCCTATATGGAGAATCCTCCCTTCATGTCTGCTCCCAGTAACATAGCAAAATCTGAATATTTTGTGCGATTCGACTAATTTCTATTTTCTTTCTATCTTCATTTCTTAATGAGTTTACCCTCCAGGATTGGTTTTTTTCCCTCGGACTCAGTGAGAGATACCACCTCTACTGCCTCAAGAGCAATGTCCTGGAGCGTAAGACTTCGGGTTGGGGAGATGGAACTGGGAAGGAGGACCAGTACCTCACTCAGGCGGCCTCACCTGCTATGCTGATCAAGGCCTTGTGGGGATATGGGAAGATTGGGAGGGATAGACAAGGAAGACGGAAAGAAGCGGCCGTGGTCTTAAGTTAGGTACCATCCAGGCCTTTACCTCGAGAAGAAGTTGGAAACCACGGAAAACCACTTCGAGGATGGGTGAGGAGAGAATCGAGCACCCCCCCCCCCCTATTCAGTTGACCTTCCGAGGCTGAGTGGACGCCATTCCAGCCTTCATAACACTTTTCAAATTTAGTGGCAGAGAAAGAAACGAAGCCGGGCCTCCGTGTGTGGCAGCTAATCACACTAACCATTACACCACGTAGGCGGTACACATTTCTATTATTTAAATATATTTCTTAATACTAACAGATTTATTCATCACATTTACGATGTTCAAAATACGATAGCTCGTAATAATAAATTGGCGTAAAGCTTTCAGTGCCGGGAGTGTCCGAGGCAAAGTTCGGCTCGCCAGATGCAGGTCTTTTGATTTGACGCCCGTAGGAGACCTCAGCGTCGTTATGAGGATGAAATAACGATGAAGACGACACATACACCCAGCCGCCACGCCAGCGAAATTAACCAATTATGGATAAAATTCCGGACTCTTTCGGGAATCGAACCGGGTACGCTGTGACCAAAGGCCAGCACGCTAACAATAGCTGGTAGACTAATTGTACTGAAATTCCGAAAAAAAAATGATGTTCTAAGTTACTCTAGTTTAAGTTTGTTAATGTCAATTGACATTGTTCCAATAAAAATGTAACTTACTGAAGCAATACGCACTCTAATTATATATTTAAAATCTATGTATAAACTGCCGGCGCCGCGGTGTAGAGGTGCCGTGCCTACATCTTATCTGGGGGCCACAGGTTCAATTCCCGGCCAGAAAAGGGATTTTTACCCGCCCCGCTCTTGGAAGACAAAAACGGCCGAGAGGATTCGTCGTGCGGACCAAGCGACACCTCATAATGTGCAGACCTTCGGGTTAAGCAGCGGTCGCTCTGTAGGCCAAGGCCTTCGATACTGCTGTGTCATGGGGTTTATTGTATGGGCTACAATTATGAGCCTTTAGTTACACTTTATTTCTGCGAAAACAGCATATCAATAGCGCCTTCCATTTAAGAAATATTTACGGTGCAAGTTCTTGGTGATTCACCCTGAATACAACATTATTACCTGTTAAAGAACATGTACAGTACCAGTCAACATTTTAGGAGCACATAAGGAAATCACCAATTGTTATCTAGAACCTAAAATTTAGCCACTAGATCACTGTAATTTTCCTTCTGTACTCTCATATCCAATAGGACATATGTCGCCTGATTTCATTGAGTTAGTCAAATCACTGTAAAAATTATGGATTTTTAACTGTTGGAAGGTCACACCAAAACAATAAAAATTTTGGTAATATAATGTAGTGTATACTCTAATTGGATGCAAGTATCACCATCAATTTTTTTTTTTTTTTTGTAGGTTTAGCAATATTTGGGGTTCATTTTAGTATAAGTATACAAATTCCGAAAAATGCGGCACCATTTTGTGCATGTTTTATTTTTTCGAACCAGGGCCAAAATGGTTGATTTTTCTTTGCCTTTGTCATGAATGGTCCAAGATCTCAGGACGAGCTATCAGGGTCAAACTTATAAGCCCTGATAGTTTTATTTGCACTCTGCGAGTGGCATCCAAGATCACATTTCTGATGCCTACAGCTCACACTGAGACCTATCACAAGAAAAAGGAAAAAATGACCATCTAATCAACTTAAGTATATTTATTAACATTATGAATAATGCAAAATATAATTAGATGAAAACAGTACCAGCTCAAAATTAAAATGTCCTTCCAAAAAAAAAAAAAAAAAAAAAAAAAAAGTGCAGTGTTCCTATGACTAGTCTTCCGAGATTGTTACGACTGATAGGAATGCAGTGTATTCTTTTCGAATTCAATTTATATTTTAAATCCTGAAAAGAACTACATTTTGCCTCTTTTGAAACGAATAAATGCAACAGTTCTATGAAATGTTAAGAAGAAGAAGAATGGTTTACGTCATAATAACTAATTTTACGGTTTTCGGAGTCACTCAGGTTCCGGAATTATCTCCCGTGCCGGTGAATGTAATGACACGGGGCTGACGTATTTGAGCACCGTCATATGCCTCCGAACTGAGCGAAATAGAACCTGCCAACGTGGGCTCAGGAAGCATCCAGAGCCACTCAGCCCAGCAGTACTAGTTCTAGTGTAGAATCCAGTACTGTCAAGACTTTACATTCGCAAACAAAAATAGTTTTCTCTTTTTTTGATATCTACGCCCACATATCCGCTGTGTAATGAAGTAAACTTGATCTTGGAGAAATAGTTTACAGATCTTCTGAAGCAGAATTTCTTTGCTGTTTCATAAAAATGAATTGTTCACAGAAAGAAATGTTATACTACCATCTTTTGTGCAGACCCTCTTTTTGGAGAAAACGTCGAGAACTGTATAAAGGAGTCAATGAAGCAGAAACAGTGTATTGCGAGCATCATAAAAAGAGACTATGAGCCTCTACCTGGAAGGACCTCGACGTAACTATTGTGCTGGGAAATATTTGCTTTGGCTTGTTAGCCATGTCAGAGACATGGACCCTCCCATCAACAAAGAAATGTCAGGATATGAGATGAAGGGTGTAAAATCTAAGTTCCGCCAAGATAACGTTAGAATCGTAAGCTATTTTATAAATGTACTCGCGCACTTCATTTGCTGTTCTTTACTAAACAGTAATTTAGCCTAGCATTCCTCTTACGACAATTGCATTCATTCATTATATGCGGAATTTTCTCAGTCTATAGTTCCACCGTCGTTCGACTTCGTTTACAGTGACCTTCCATCGATATTAGGGATGGCAACGATATATCGGTTTTTACGAAATACCGATATTTTCCTTTCGATTTATCGGTATATCAATACCGAAATTTTGATTCAATTTATCGGACAATATATCGGTTTTTCCATAAATGTATCGTTTTTCCTTGAATTATTATTTTCATAAATACATCCGCACTAGAGAACGCCGATAATTCTTCAAGATCTGGTGCTAGTGAAGGTGGAATTGCAACCTGGAAATATCCAACCTAATCAATACCTTGCTCTGAGCCTCTGATAGGCTTGACTATAACTCGAATACAAACGGTGGAATATGTAACACCGTTGTCTACATTACGTTATCAGTAATAAGGCCTCCGAATGGCAGTTTACACGGCGCGAAATACGTTCTAGTTCCAGAGTCGCCGCTAGACTTCGTGTTAGCCCTCCATTGTTTAACAACATAGACGTATAAGGAAACTGTGACGCAAAAAGGTTAGTGAGTTTCTAGGTGAGATAAGCCTTAAAATTAATTATAAGAGGAGTTGATTTGTGTATTCAGCTTGGGGTGAGTATATGGTTTATATTTAAACGTAAGATTAAGAAAATAGAGACCTCCGTGACTCAGGTGGCAGTGCGCCAGCCTCTCACCGCTGGGTTTCGTGGTTCAAATCCCGGTAACTCCATGTGAGATTTGTGCTGGAAGAAGCGGAGGCAGGACAGGTTTTTCTCCGGGTACTCCGGTTTTCCCTGTCTTCTTCCATTCCAGCAACACTCTCCACTATAGTCCGCCTGCATGGCTAAATGGTTAGCGTGCTGGCCTTTGGTGACAGGTGTCCCGGGTTCGATTCCCGGCAGGGTGGGGAATTTTAACCATAATTGGTTAATTTCGCTGCCACAGGGGCTGAATGTATGTGTCGTCTTTACCATCATATCATCGTCATCACTACGCGCAGGTCGCCTATGGGTGTCAAATCGAAAAGACCTGCACCTGGCGAGCCGAACTTGCCCTCGGACACTCCCGGCACTAAAAGCCATACGCCCTGTTTTTTTCTCCACTATCATTTCATTTCAACTGTCAGTCATTAATCATTGCCCCAGAGAAGTGCGACAGGCTTCGGCAGCCGGCACAGTTCCCATCCTCGCCGCTAGATGGGGCTTCGTTCGTTCCATTCCTGAACAGGTCAAATGACTAAACAAGCTGAGGATTTGTATTAAGAAAATGTTTTGTGCATATTGATAAATATACAAAGCCGAGAGAGAGTTCATTGTAAACATTATATTCACAGGATGTTTATTGCTCGTGATAAACAATGGTTTATTGCTGTGTACCATTCTGCCAAAGTAAACTTCAGAAAGGTAGTGGCATTTCTTTCAGCAAGCAAATGTAGAACTACGAGAAAAATGGGTCAAAATTATATCATGTCGGGGTGACGAGAAGAATAACATGTGGCAACCTTCCTCGAAGTCGTAGTATGTAGTGAACATTTTGAAAGCATTTCTACTAAAACTAGCCGCAATCAATGCCAACACTTTTTTCCGTGTATCCATCATATTTGCATGGCAAGACTAGGCTATGTACTACTACTAAAATATTCTCATTCCCCCTCTGAAGGAGGAGGCGGGCCTCTTAGACGTTGACGCCGTCTCTCAGGCCGGGAGATTTGTCTCGTTGAAGGAGATGCTCGGAGAAGGTGAGGGGGTTGGTGGCCGTGGCCTATACCAGAAGTTGTTCCGGCATTCGCCTTTGTGCAGGAGAATGGGAAAACTACGGAAAACCATTCTCAGGACAGTCGACAGTGGGGACCAGCCGTGAGGTCCGGCCCTGTCCCGTGTTCCGAATACAGAGGTGAAGAGCCACGGTAGAGCCATGGCCAGCCCTCCTCTGTTCGGTTGGCCGGTTGGAGTGCAAAGCTGTGGGACCACGGACCAGCCGTGGCCACTTGTGGACCGAGATCCACTCTGCATTCATCGACGTAGGTTATGTGAATACTGCAGTGTTTTAAAATATACTATGGAGTATTTTCATTTTTATTATGATGTGAACTTTCCGGTTGCAATGATACTACCTGATTCGTATGAGCTCATCTTGAATTACTGGGTGATACATTTATTTTTCTTCATTAAACGCCATAGAAATATCACTTTCCTACTCAAAACGCAATTTTTTATATTTGTAATGTGCTTTTATGTGCAAGTTATTCTCGTAATGCCAATTGGAATCGTGCTGACGAATGGAGGGAAAACCTGACATCCAGCGGCGCTATTTGAACTGCTGCTACTCTGTCAATTTAGTACTTGAGGAGACCGTGCATGCAGAGGCCTTTACTTATGTCGTAGACAATGATAACATTTAGGGACGTTCCGATATACCGTACTAAAATATCGATATTTCCTTCGACATAGACATGCCGATATTATCCTACTATCAAAACAAAATATCGATATACTTCGACATCAAATTATTTTTTTTCCAAAATACAAGGATTTGAAATTATATTGAGGTTCTATAAAACGAGGACCACGGCAGTTTCAAGAAAAATAAGAAAAACAAGAAAAACAAGAAAATTAAGAGAATAAAATATAATGACCTAAATATTTTGTGTAAACTGATATCAGCAGTAAAGTACAAAACATCAAAACCTAATTCAACCATGAATTCTAACACCTTAAGTGTCTGAGTTAATGTTATTCACCAGAAAAAAAAAGACCAATGACATCTTTATTCCCAGAATGCAATGATAAAGCCATAAATACTTGCACGGTAGATTCTGTATCATATTCTCAACGATTTTCGGCCATTCTTACTTTTTTTTTTTTTTTGCTATGGGCTTTACGTCGCACCGACACAGATAGGTCTTATGGCGACGATGGGATGGGAAAGGCCTAGGAGTTGGAAGGAAGCGGCCGTGGCCTTAATTAAGGTACAGCCCCAGCATTTGCCTGGTGTGAAAATGGGAAACCACGGAAAACCATCTTCAGGGCTGCCGATAGTGGGATTCGAACCTACTATCTCCCGGATGCAAGCTCACGGCCGCGCGCCTCTACGCGCACGGCCAACTCGCCCGGTGCCATTCTTACTAATTTACGAGGTTTATATGAAGTTCATCAAGCATTACTGACACTATTGTTTCACTCTCTTTCACAGGTGTACTTAGTTATTTCAAAAAAACGAATTATTCAGGATCTATGCCTCGACCGCTGGCGCCTACTGACGTAAATATATCTTGTGGCTGAGGGTCAATGAAAATTTCTGTTTCGGAAGTATAACCCTAGCAACCGTGCAGGCTGGTGCTCATCTGAAATTAGCAGCCGTTGATGGATAATTAAACCGCGAATTCCAGTACCAAAATAAACTCAACCAACCAGTCGCGTGCACAGGCTGAATACCAATATTGATATTTATTCATTGAGGTCTGATGATATTGTAGTTGGTCTTGGACTCTTGGGTTATCATTCACGATATATCGATACCGTTTGAATATACCGATATATTATGTGCAATAAATATCGATTACCGAAAATAAGCATTCAATATATCGCAATATCAATATATCGGTATTTTTTAAAAAATCGCCATCCCTAATCGATATGAATATTTCAATTTGTCACTATGGTTTCCTGCCAAGAAAGTTTGAAGAACGAGTTACATTGAAAACAATTAAAATACTATCCCGTGACAGACAGACAGACCACGCGTCTCAATGGATATGCGGGCTGGAGCCCGGATCCTTTGAGCCATTTTAGCCCTTCGACCTTCCGGTCGTGAGTGCTGCTTTCGACTGATGTTATCTATACTGCATTGATGTGGATGGTGGTGGTACCTTGAACGGAATCGGACTGGTCAGGATGTGACCTGCACCCCGAGGGGTGGTTTACGTTAGGATGGCCTTGGGTCTCTTATGACGGAGACCCTCGGTTTCATAGTTTCCAAGAGTGGAGATGAGGGGGTTTTTGTTTGTGCTGAGACCTGAATAAAATTTCTTAGCCGATTTTTGGATCCTGGTATGAATTTCTTGAATATTGAGGTCAGAGTGGATGCCTCGATTCCGTTCAAACCATTGGGCACCTGCAATCATGCGAAGGGCACGATTTTGGAATTTCTGGACTTGTTGCAGGTGCGTTTTGGCTGCGATCCCCCAGACGGGACTGGCATACTCGACGATTTTAAGATGGTCACAACTTGCGTTTTATTTGGTATTTTAAAGAAATATGGTGAAGCTCGCATTGCTTTCTCTTTACATCAAATAAAAGAAATATAGGTTTGTACCTTGTGTTTATTGTGTTCTGTGGGAACGTAAAAATATCATGAGATGAAAATCCACAGCCTGTTTCAAGTCATTCGACCGAATCAGGAATGGAATGAATGAAGCCCCCATCTAGCGGCGAGGATAGGAATTGTGCCGGCTGCCGAAGCCTGTCGCACTCTTCTGGGGCAATGATTAATGAATGTCAGATGAAATGAAATGATACTGGAGAGTGTTGCTGGAATGAAATATGACATGGAAAACCTGAGTAGCCTGTCGCACTCTTCTGGGTCAATGATTAATGAATGTCAGATGAAATGAAATGATACTGGAGAGTGTTGCTGGAATGAAATATGACATGGAAAACCTGAGTACCCGGAGAAAAACCTGTCACGCCTCCACTTTGTCCAGGACAAATCACACATGGAGTGACCGGAATTTGAACCACGGAACCCAGCGGTGAGAGGCCGGCGCGCTGCCGCCTGAGCAACGGAGGCTTTGCAACACTATCATAACAAGCATTATCAAAGACTCGCTATGCATTCTGCAATTTCACTTTTATATTTTACTAGCATACGTACCCTTCCTTCGCACGGGATTTGGTAATCGATTCACGATTCCTTCATGAATTTATACGAATTTACATGCCTGTATTCAAGCGTTTTGCGGCATGTTAAACTGATATTCTTCTACGAATGCACGTGGCAGTAACGCGAAGTATGATAAAGCTGAAAAAAGAGGAGCCAGAATGAGGTCGATCACAGATTTTATTGGACGGTACACTTCTTACAGAAGAGTTCATAAAAATCAATCAACGTCACAATTAAAAAAACTTAAAAACACACTTGAAACAGGTGATACATATTCTACAAGTAAAAGGTGTTAAAGAGAAAATTACCAAAATCATGTGTTATATGAACATGATGTTGGAGCTGGAAGACATATCGAATGCAAGAGTTCTGTACACGTTGTAGCTCTGCTGCTTGTTCACAGGTTAGTTCAATCAGTATACTGTCACAGTACTCAAAGATTGGAAATAGATGTGTTTCGATGAGTTTTAATTTAAGGTCCAGTGGGAGAAATTTTTATGATGCTTTAAGGGATAAAGGGATGCATGTATCTTTCTGCACACAGTACCGTAGTCATGTGTTCATTCCAGGTCAGAGTCTATCATGTAAGAGAACTCCAGATGGACAAAATTTCGGCACCTCGGTGTCTCTGAAAACCGTAAAAGTAGTTATTGGTACGTAAAAACCAAAAGTAATGCTGTTTCAAGAACAGATGATGGCACCATAATGAAGACTACCAGGTGAGATGAGGAGTGAGGTAGTTCGCCGTTGCTTTCCCCAATGGGCCAGAAAGTGCTACTGTACCAGGGCTGACCTCATGTGTAGTGACTTTCTCAACATCCAAACGCACTACTCGTGCTCTGAATGTCATTACTCAGCACCACTCATACCCCACCAGCTTCCATACTGGCACATCAACAGACCGAGACTCACGTGGAAGCTACATTTTGCTCTTACCTACTTGTGCCGGGAGCCAAATTAAAAAAATACTGTATACGTCAAGAAATAGGTATACTGTGAGTTTATAAGACCACTGCATTAGAAATATTAAAGTGAATGCTCCCTCCAGTAAGCGCTCGAGAGTTCGCTCTGCGTATTCAGAATAGGGGGAAGTTTAATGACTAGATTGGGTGTTGTGAAATTAAGGTTGCGTGCACGAAATTCCAGCCAAAGTCCGGGGCAAGAATTTTGATTACGTGAATTGTAATGTTGCGTGCTGCTGTGTGTAGCTTACATGATCTCTCTGGGAGTGTTTCCCAGAACTTCTCGTTTATCAGCAGTCTCAAGCGAGGCAGTAATATGCTCTTATTTTATAACATACACTTCAGTGGTAGTAGTAATATCGACCACAGATAAACTCAGCCGATACGAAGAAAAATACATTCTGTTTTTAGTTAATTAATATTTTATACTCTCCAAAACATGAGTGAGGCCACTATTAATATAGAATACTGTGCTACAGCGCTCTCCTCGCAATTTGCGTTAATGCATGCAGAGTGTGTAGAAACAATAATGGGGAATTACCGGTAGTGTTTTCGTTTAATGTCGACTAAAATGTACTCTAATAGAAGATGTGATATATATCTACAAATTCGTATTTGTATCATACTTTACTTCAGGAGAATACATACAATTATTTTAAAAATACATTTTTATTACATGCAGGAAGGGTGTCGGAGGAGGAAAGGGCAATATTCTGAGGGATAATAGTATTGTCCATTTGAACAAAAAATATTTGTATAAACATAGGGTCTATTCTGAATGGTTACCGAGATGAGTGATGTTCTTGTATTAGAATTTGCTTTTAATTAGTATCGACACAGACAGGTCTTATGGAGACGATCCAATAGGAAAGGGCTAGGATTGGGAAGGAAACGACCGTAGCCTGAATTAAGGTACAGCCCCGACATTTGCCTGGTGTGAAGATAGGAAACACCGAGCTTGATAGTTGCAGTCGCTTAACTGCGGCCTGTATCCAGTATTCGGGTGATAGTGGGTTCAAACCCCACTGTCGGCAGCCCTGAAGATGGCTTTCCGTGGTTTTCCTACATTAAGGCCATAGCCGCTTCCTTCCCACTCCTAGCCCCTTCCTGTTCCATCGTCGCCTTAAGACCTACCTGCGTCAGTGTGACGTGAAGCAAATTGTAAGAAGGAAATGGGTAACTACGGAAAAGCATCTTGAGGGCTGCCGACAGTCGGGTTTGAACCCACTATCACCCGAATGAAAGCCGACAGCTACGTGACCCAAAACGCGCAACGACTTTCTGCGTTATAATCGTATTAGAAACATTACTAGAGATACACTATTACAATTCTGAAAAAGCATTATGTAATTATTTATCAGAACATTCTTGAGGCCTAATGTAGATCAGCTCTTGTGAATGAATTTGAGCTCAGCCTTTGTTGATCATTGTAAATACCTAGGTATGAATATAAGGAAAGATCTTCATAGGGGTAATCACATAAATGGGATTGTAAATAAAGGGTACAGATCTCTGCACATGGCTATGAGAGTATTTAGGGGTTGTAGTAAGGATGTAAAGGAGAGAGCTTATTTGTCTCTGTAAGACCCCAACTAGAGTATGGTTCCAGTGTATGGGACCCTTACCAGGATACTTGATTCAGGAACTGGAAAAAAACCAAAGAAAAGCAGCTCGATTTGTTCTGGGCGATTTCCGACAAAAGAGTAGTGTTACAAAAATGTTGCAAAGTTTGGGCTGGGAATACTTGGGAGAAAGGAGACGAGCTGCTCGACTAAGTGGTATGTTCCGAGCTGCCAGTAGAGAGATGGCGTGGGAGGACATCAGCAGACGAATAAGTTTGGATGGTGTCTTTAAAAGTAGGAAAGATCACAATATGAAGATAAAGTTGGAATTCAAGAGGACAAATTGGGGCAAATATTCGCTTACAGGAAGGGAAGTTAGGGATTGGAATAACTTACCAAGGGAGATGTTCAATAAATTTCCAATTTCTTTGCAATCATTTAAGAAAAAGCTAGGAAATACAACAGTAGGGAATCTGCCACCTGGACGACTGCCCTAAATGCATATCAGTATTGATTGATTGATTGATTGATTGATTGATTGATTGATTGATTGATTGATTGATTGATTGATTGATTGATTGATTGATTGATTGATTGATTGATTGATTGATTGATTGATTGATTGATTGATTGATTGATTGATTGATTGATTGATTGATTGATTGATTGATTGACACTGATTCATGTGTCCGACAGTCTGATCTTCACCTCAGTCACATTTGATTTTATCATCTTTAACGTAGCCCCAGCTTGCCAAGTTCTCCTTGGACCTGCCAACGCCTGACGTGAGCCTGCTTAAAGACTACCATACCAACCCATCCTGATCATTCGCACCCAGAAACAACCCTACAGTCTTTTTCAGGTTGTCGAATGTTGAAAGGAGGTGGAACGAGGCAGAACATTCAGTACACTGTCCGAACATTTACCTGTAAAATTGATCCTATCCTCCATAACCATCCAGTCTCGAGCTTGTTATATACACGTGTGTAAACATTGAGTCACAGTAAAAATGTCTGATGCCCCGTAGGGAGGAAGAACAACTTCCCTAAATAGCTTGAAGCAGTTCTGTTAAAAAAAAAACAAAGCTTCACTCAATGAAATTGACCTTCATTATAATACTTAATTAAAGTGCCAGAAGCTTTTTGTGAGCATGTCTTTTATTTATACTCCTTTATTCTCCGTGTAATAATTTGCTGAATTTTCTCCCTCTGCTACAGACTTCCCACCTACTCCTTTCTCCTCTCATTTTCTTATGCTTGGAGCTGTGTTGGAATAATGCTATAGACCGTGATTTACGGTTGTTCGTTTTACACTCCGATTTTCGTAACACAGCACATGCCAGATATGGCTTAAGAGTAAAACAGCTCAGCTGCATTGACAAATGATATCATCTGATTATCAAGTTATTGTTTCCGTGTGATGGTCCACAGCGAGAAAATATTTTTAATATGCGTATTGTTTCAATTAATGGATAACAATCAGTATTCACACTTAAGTAAACATTTAAACAATACAGGCTGAGAAATAGAGAAGAGATGTACGGTCAGATACAGAAGATTGCGCATACTAGGAATAAAAGAAGAGCAGTCTTCTACTGGCACCAGAAGAGAATGGATTCCAATAAATGATTTTTAAAATCTTTGCGATCTGACACATAAAATAATACTGAAATAGTTCCAAGCGTTTAAGAGGGATATTAAAATGTACGTTGAGCATTCCAACCGAAGACTGGTTAGTGAAGAGCAGTACTAGGAAAATGAGAAGTGAGGTAGTTTTCAGCTGTTTTCCTCACCGAGCCAGATGTTTTATTACATATGTCTGCCAAGGTCACTGAAATGCATGCGCCCTATGAGTGACATTTTCACATCATTCATAACAGGGACTGGCTGCATAAAAATTGGTATTACTACAATCACACGTACCTGAGTAACCTTCATATTTTCTAGGTCAAGGATGAGATTAAGACAAGTCAATGAAAGTAAGAAAAACCGGGAGCGTTGGCCGTGCGTTTAGGGCCGCGGAGCTGTGAGCTTGCATCTGGGAGATAGTGCGTTCGAGTCCCATTGTCGGCAGCCGTGAAGATGGTTTTCCGTAGTTTCCCATTTTCATACCAGGTACCTTAATTAAGGTCACAGCCGCTACCTTCCCACTCCTAGGCCTTTCCTATCCCATCCCATTGTCGCCATAAGACATACCTGTGTCGTTGCGACGTAAACAAATTTTTCTAAGTAACAAATTTTTTCTAGCCCAAACAAAAAGTCAAAGAGCATTTTAAACACTAGGTCCTGTGAGCGAAAGCACGCTATACAGATAATGAATATAAGTCAAGAGTCAATAATTCATAGTCAGCTTCAAATGTTTTCCGGAGAATATTAGCGGCGAGAAGTACTGATCAGGAGAAAGAAGGGAAGCAGCCCCCAGAGAGATTCCTCCAGTACTGCAGAAGGAGGAGAAGAAGAAGAAGTAAGAGAAGAAGAAAGGAAAGGAGAAGAAGAATAAGTCAGACCATTGAACAACTTTGCGAGGTGGCGCTAAGTGAAGGTAGGTCTTATGGCGACAATGGGATGGGATGGGAAAAGCCTAGGAGTGCGAAGTAACCGGCCGTGGCCTTAATTAAGGTACCTGGTGTGAAAATGGGAAACTACGGAAACCCATCTTCGCCAGAACAACCTCATATTTAAATGGGAACCTTCTACCATTTGAGGTATAGCTGCTTGCTCTTCCCCACTTCCTCCGCGCAGTAAAGGAAATGTATATGTAAATAGAAACCCATACGTGATGTATATAACTCGTATAAATTAGAATTGTAAGAAAGATGGGTGCAAGTACCGTTGAAAGTGAGTGAATGTGTATGCGTGCGCGCGTGAGTTGTTGTGAATGAGTGGGTATACAGGGGTATGAGTGAGGGTATAAATGACTAGGTCTTCCTACTCTAATATGTAAATAAATCAATATTATTATTCTAAGACTACAGTGTTTGGAGTGTAAATATCTAAATTTAAAATTGTCTACATTCAGTATATGTAAATTTTCAGTAGAGTTTATGCACACATACAGTACATGTGGAGATGGGGGCACTTGCGTGTATGTGGAGCTTGCTCTTTCTCCATCTACTACCCCTAAATTGTTCATGTACAATTTAAGGAAAATAAATAAATAAATAAATAAATAAATAAATAAATAAATAAATAAATAAATAAATAAATAATAATTTCATATAACCACACTCCACTGCAACTAACAGACAGTGTGGTTCAGCTTGCGTTTTCAGTCAACCGCTAGATGACAGGGCCAGCCTAGCCTGTCGTCCGCCAGGCAGTGGAGGCGGATCCTGCGGAGCATGCGTGGTGCTAAGTTCTGAACCTTCCTGTAGTCTTTCGCAGGCAACCACAATCATGGATGCAATAATTATTACTGATCAGATATGCAGCATTGGCGAATGGAAGTGTTGTGAAACATCCTGAACGTTGAAGACATGGTGGGATGATGCCTCAGAGGCTGACTGTTTGGTACGTCCCTCCGGTGCCATCAACACAAGTGCGAATCATACGTGACCATTGTCTTTTTGAACTGAGACTAGAAACTCCTGATGGCGCCAAATTTGAAACCGGGCACATTCCAGCGTTCCGTTTCGCAACTGCTGCATGCCTGATTCCATCCCTGAGTAAGCCTGCCTACGACCAACAATGTATTCCACAGAAATGGGCATAATTCCACGTAAAAAGTTGGTATCGCTGCTTCGGTGCTTATTCAAGCAAGGATCATACTTTTCACGCTCATTAGTGTACCCTTTGTTATTATTTTGAAATGTGGTGATGGCAAATAATGTTGGACATACTGAACCCATAATTCTACGGTGAGAAAAATTTTTATTTTTCCCAAATATTTATTTGGTATTCAGAAACTACTGTATGTTTGAGGGCAGCCATTTTTGCGCTCCCAAGAGCCCGATGTTGCGTGGGAAGGTTCCCGCAAGGCGAGCTCGTGGATTGCCGGGACACCTCGGTGGAACTCGAGTGCCCGACAATTTTCTAAATTAATGAATTCTGCACAACGAGGGATTTTGACAAGATAGTAAAGGAAGAAATAAATAAGCAAAATTATTCATACACCCTCTGTGAAGGTAGTGACACCAGGGACAATTTTTAGATGCAGTTAAGCCTAAGTGTGTGTTAGCGTGAGAACAGCGAGCTAGTTACACGTGCCAAGGTCGTGGGCAGAAGAAAACGCGCGAAACGCACGGGCAGAAACAATTTATTTCTCCTGTTGTGGGTGTAGGAAAATTATAAAATTAACATCGAACATAAGTGCAAGTCTGTCCGGAGTTCTGGGACAAATCTTATCAAAATTGGTCTATTAGAAGCAAATTTGGCAGATTTCACAACCAAGCCTCATAGAGGGGATAGCGTCCTTCTAGAAATTATAAAAGAAACCCCCCCACCGTAGATTTTTCAGTGTCGATCTGGAACTTGAAGCCGCGGGAGCTTGTGCCCGCCGTCATTAGAATTTCGCGCCAGATTGACCGACAATAATTCAATACATGCTCGTGGCTAAAGTCCATATATTAGTTAAGAAGAAAAGTGATTGGAGAAGCTGTGAACGTTTGCAGACGAACTGGGAAGGTGTAGGCTGGTTGAAAAATACACAGCAGAATTTATTTTTATCATTTCCTGTACTCTTGTAAGTGAAGAAGGTCTGGGGGAAGCGATTCAAAATAGTTCTACTCCCTTATCGGCCGAACACCTGTTCTTGTTGAAACAACGGGGAGAGAAACCACTCTGGGAGGCGCATCAGACAGTTAGAGTCGACTGCAGAACGAGGGAAGTTCGTGGTGCAAGTTACAAAGAAAGTGCATTATTTATGGTAATTTTAATCTCGTGTGTGTGTGAAGGGTAGTGTTTGGATGAGTGAAATGTTGAAAATGAAAATGTTGTCTGTGAAAATGAGTGGCTAAGTGCGAGGTTGCTGGAGATGATGTAATCAGAATGCTGAGAATGTCACCAATGTGCAGGTCTGTCTATTTTATATTATGTAGTTAGCTAGTTAGTTACTGTCTGTCCTAAACAAATTTTCCAGATGATTGTCGGGTGATATGCGTAATTATCAGGCGAAAGGCGTTGTAAATTTTGGTCAGCGTGTGAAAATTTCAGTGTGTAAAGTTCATGTCAAGAACGGTAAAATGCGACGCTTAAAATTTTGTGTTGAGATGAGATATCATTCAAGTGCGGATTTGTGAACGTTATAAGTGTAAATTTGTCGTGGCGAATATTGTAATTTCAGGTGTCAGTTGCATTTAGAAACGCTGGTTAATAATAATAATAATAATAATAATAATAATAATAATAATAATAATAATAATAATAATAATAATAATAATGTTTACCGCGGGATAAGGAAATTCTTCTCTGTTAAATTACATTTAACCAGTTATTTCTACAAGGATCGTAGGCATATTTAGATAATGTCAAAAAAAAATTTGTTAGAGTCACAGTCATTAATGGGAAGGAAATTTTTGGGACATCGTGTATACTTGAATTGCGAAAGGTCGAGGTGTGCTCTTGGATTCTTGAGGTCTGAAAGTCTTAATAATAGTAAGGTAAGAGATGTGTTTAATGATGGTTATCGTTTTCACCAGGGGATCGAAGTATGAAAAAGGGTCGTGAAGGAAAAGGGATTGAAAGCGATGGATTTATACGTACGTGGAGATGAGATGGAAGTAATGCCGCTGGGATAAAGCGAGGAGAAAGTGTGTTGAGACAAGTTGTATTTTTGTAGAGGAAGTATTTAGAAACAGGCTGTGTGAAACAGGCTGTATTGTTTTCCGCAATCAATCCGAATTTGAGACGACTATGGTGTGAATTTATAGAGAGATTCCAAGTGAAAACGACTCTGGTAAATGTTAAGTCTGGGTAGTAAACATCCAGTGATTTTTGTTACAAAAAGCCCGCATGGATGATAAGAGAATGAACGATCTTCAGGATCAGAGAGCACTTTGGACACACGGTTGGGTTATATTTAATTTGTTCATTGGGGAGGTCACGGATAAGATGGTTGGAATTGATGATAGGCGATTTGAGAATTTCGAATGCGATGGTGATGATTATTATTTTGAAAGCGTCCACTAAAAGGGTACCCGTGTGTTGGGAATTTTCATTTGCTTCCCTAATACTTCAGTGCACAGGCTGAGATTGCGTTCGAGGTGGAGAACCGTTCGTCACGTCTATTTATTTTTTGAGTTCACATATTATAATGAGGTAGACACTTACTGTACTTTTCGAGAGGTAGACACTTGCTGTGTTTCGACTTGCATTCATTTGATAATAGAGACGTGGGTTCCGTCGTGCGTATTTGTTTGACGAAATCTAGTGTTAAATATCAGAGTTGTTTGAGAATTGCATTTCGCCTGATATGTTAAGGGAGACGTAGTACGACCCACTTTGACGCCCGACGATAGATTTAGGACGTCACGTGTTTATTCTTGGAGTCATTGATGATGAGACGTCCTAGGTCACGCCCGACGATAGGACTTGGAAGGCATCATGTATATACTGATTAGGTTTAGGGTGTACAGATTTCAAGTGAGCCCGACGATAGGTCTGGGATGGTAGCTGTACACACTCAAATCTCAGTTTAGATTTTTTTTTCTTTTGTTTCTTTTGTGAAGTGGCCTGGTTGAAGGTAGCCATTACAGTGCGATATGATTTATTGTAGAGGGTCTATGCGAAGCTCTCATTGAGATAACGGGACTGCTGTTGACAAACGAGGGCTGTCCAAGTGTGGGACATCGACCCGATCTAGATTATATTTTTACTGTGTTTCTTCGTGCGTGTTAAGCTGTATGACTTCGAGATGTTAATTTATTTTTTTACGGACTTTATTGTTTCCTTGTCTTGACGTCCGTTTTCATTGATAGTGTGCATTATTGACACTCAGTGTTTTAGAATGAGACTTGAGTTGCGAATGCGGTTTCGATTCGTCAGCCAGTAATTTTATTTTATATTTTAATCTTGTCGTATTTTCATTCGTATTCATAGTTAGAATAAGTAAGTAATCACTTTACCAGTAGTGTGTTGGGACAGACAGTAAATAGAGAGATCTGTACTGGTAGCATTGTTGTCAAGGGAAAGAATTCCTTAAAATTGTAGTAAATTTTAGCGTGGACTGGTAAATTTATTAAGCATAATAAACCCATTTCTAACCTGAAAATCGGTTCAATAATAATATTTTCAAGTGACTTTTCACTTTTTGATTAACTTCAGTGTTTGGCATTTCTTCTAAATGCATGATTAGTAAATGTTTCCTGCATTTCGCAGTTTTGTTCCTTTAGAACGACTTAACGTAAGATCCTCCCGGATCATGTTGTTGTTGGTTCCTTCCGAACAGTTGTTTGGGGTGATGCACGTTTAGCATCGGGACTACCTTATCACTTAAGGGTGTCATGAATGACAAATATATGGTGGAATTTTATTTCAATTGTGAATGATGCCATTAACTTGTAGTGAACACCATGCTTTCCTATAATATTTCGCAACCTATCCAAAGCAACTGATAGTCAGTTTGGTTCGATTAAGGGTCCATTCGGCGGATGTTCCGTATCCGTGAAGGGTATTTGACTGGTGGATAACCTTAATTAAGAGAAAATCAGGCGTTCTACTTGTTGAAAGTCAGATTTTCCACGGATCGTGTGGATTAACTCTCAGTTCTCGTTTGGAATGATAGGTGCCCGGTTTTCAGGTCTTCCCTTTTTCAGTTTTCAGTTTCGCTGTCCACTAACATATTAGCTTCTCTGAAGCAACTCTTCGACATTGGAAGAAACGAAGTGACGTTATGTAATGTGACTGTGTTAGGAACTTTTCAAAAATCAATAATTAAATGTTTTTATGTTTTGTGGCAAGAATGCATATTAAATTAACGATGTTATCGTGCTCTTTCAGTTTAAATAAAAGTTAGTAAGCACATTTTTGCTCCTCATTTCAAGTAGTTAGGCTTTCTTCTGAACCCCATCGTTTGGTTAAGATCGTGACCGAATTTATTCCCGCAACGACCCAAGATTTAAGAGTTCTAAATTGTTCTACTATAGCAGCCGTGGCCGACCAACGATGGAATGGTAAGTTCAAGGGTTCAGTAGAAGTGGCTTCCAACGTGGTGGCTTCAGTCACTTAAGACAGGGCCTAAGTACATCGAGAGAAGAACTACAAGTTAAGTTGGTTGACATCAGTGAAACGATGACCAATTGTAGGATTGTTATACGTTGGTGGATCAGTAGAAGTGGCGCCATCAACTTTGGGGCCTTAATGTCACGATAACGATGAGGAGCCCAAAGTCACGATAACGATACGATGCCACGATAACGATAATGAAACTATCCATTGAAAATAAATGTTAGAAAAATATAAAGTAATGTTGAGGCTTAAGCCACATTATAAATAATACAAGCGGGTGAAAATTATGGCTGAGCCACAGTTAAACGAATTATGCCCAATGAGAGTGCTAGATATTAACACGTTTAATGAGGAGCGTAACTACTTGGTAGATAATAATAATAATAACAGTCACAATGCATTTCAGGAAACCAATACTTAAAGCTGTATTGAAGCTTATGTCATGTTGCCAATATAAATTTTGGAAGTGGTAACGCTGAATTACATTCAAAGTTTATGCGTTAACATGTTCGTTATTTACTTAATTTACGGAAGCGAAACCATTTGGGATATTTATCCAGAGTAAATTATTAACTTTAGAATTTTCTTTTATTAAACAAGTTTGTGATACCAGCCACCTAAACAAAATTTTATAAGACAACTGTTGGAATGTTGTCAGTTTCGGTATTAAATTATAATAGCGTTTGTATGTGAAAACGCAGTAGGTAGTGAATTCTTTCCCTAGTAGTTTGGAGTATTCTGGTTGCATCAACAGCCAGCGTACTCATTATTGTATTCTTTGTGGTATTGTGAGATGGAAGGTCAGGCGACCTTGGAGAAGTTAATGCAGATGATAGAGGACATGAAAGTCCAGAATGAGAATTTTAGGGAGGACACGAAAGTCCAGAATGAGAATTTAAGGGAGGATATGAAAGTTCAGAATGAGAGTTTAAATAGTAAGTTAAATGAGAACTTGAATAGTAAGCTAGACAGTTTGCATAGCAAGTTGGATAGCTGGAATGATAAGTTGAGAGAGGACATTAAGGACACGAAAGTCCAGAATGATAAGTTGAGAGAGGACATGGAGGTTCATAATGAGAATCGGTTAAGTAAGGTGGAGAGTTTACATAGTAAGTTCAATGAGAATTTGAGTAGTAAAATGGATGACATGATAGGTCAGCGTAAATGTGTGGCAGCTAGCTTGAAAGACACTAGGGAGAAGGTACAGTCTAGTTTGAAAGACACTAGGGACGATTTAAAGAGTAGTATGGATGCTTTTCGAGCCAGTTTGAAAAAAAGTCATGACGATTTAAAGAGTGGGATAGATGAGTTGAAGGTTAGCCTGAAAGATAATTTTAACGATTTGAAGAGTATTGTGGGTGAGTTACGAAATGTTTGCAAGAGAAATAATAATGATTCAAAGGTAGGCTCAGAAGAAATGACCGATAGACACGTGAAAGTTGAGAATCAGATTCCAGAGACCGAGATTGGTGGTCCAGAATTCAAAGAGGGAGCAGTGGAAGTAGAAAAGGATTTAGGTGACGATGAACGGGTCATGACCGTCCGCACCAAAGAGTCCGAGGATGTCGATAGTAATTGTGAACAGGATTCGAGAGGGAATACATTAGCCCAGGAGCAGACGGACGAGAAGGTCAAACTCAAGGGGAGTGAAGTTAGTAATGAGATCAGTACAGTGGACAGGCAACCAAAGATGGTTGGAAATCTGAGTCAAGCTATGGAGGATTATAATCTAGACCTTGGTAGTCAATTGAAAGTTGAAAATGACGCAAAGGCTACAGGCCAGAATGTGTACGTTGAGGCGAGAAAATCTCAAAACCTAAGGATCGCGAACGTCTTTAATGTGACTGGGAGATCTCAGGACCAGTTTTGCCAATTGAAGGAAGACCCGCACCTAACTGTAAAGGAATTCTTTGAGGATCTGATGGAAGATGTCCTGGAGGCCAAGATATCTGAAGAACGTAGATGGAGGACAGCTGATGGATACACAGAGAAAGCGCCATTATTGTGGGTAGACGTTACAGCCCGTCAACATTGTTTCTTTGATAAAGGAAAGATATGCCGGAGAGCCCTTTCAGTGAAATGCAGATAGCAGGTATAGAGAGAGAGAGAGAGAGGCAGGCGGCAGAGACCATCGAATGACGCACATAACATCAGTAACATCAAGAAACAGACTCCGAGCAACCCCCAATTCAATGATGATGCAGCCAACTTAAAGGTTTATCATAGAGCCGAAGAAAGAATTCCACTACAGGATGACGCAGCCTTACCAGCTGGGGAAATGGTCACCGAAGAAGAAGAAGAAGAAGAAGTACAACCCGTAAATATGATCGTCACGTCGAGAGAAAGACAGGTCGAGGCACCACTCCAAGGACAGGCAAGCAGTGGGAGTAAAGAAGAGGAAGACGCTGAATGTTTACAATGTTCATTCTTAAGAGAAGATTTTATTGATGACATCTGTAACGCAATCCTATTGTTGGAAGAAGAAAACAGGGAAATACGTGAAAGTAACAGAGCCCTACGTCAAGAGTGAGATCGGCTGGGAAATTTTACGTAGAATCATGGTTCATTTGTATCAAAATTCCCATGTATAATTTAGAATTTTGAAGGAATATATCTGTTTAAATATTTCCCCTTTCTGGGTAAATATTTCGTCGTTTGTAGGTGGATTATGAACCCATAATTCTACGGTGAGAAAAATTTTTATTTTTCCCAAATATTTATTTGGTATTCAGAAACTACTGTATGTTTGAGGGCAGCCATTTTTGCGCTCCCAAGAGCCCGATGTTGCGTGGGAAGGTTCCCGCAAGGCGAGCTCGTGGATTGCCGGGACACCTCGGTGGAACTCGAGTGCCCGACAATTTTCTAAATTAATGAATTCTGCACAACGAGGGATTTTGACAAGATAGTAAAGGAAGAAATAAATAAGCAAAATTATTCATACACCCTCTGTGAAGGTAGTGACACCAGGGACAATTTTTAGATGCAGTTAAGCCTAAGTGTGTGTTAGCGTGAGAACAGCGAGCTAGTTACACGTGCCAAGGTCGTGGGCAGAAGAAAACGCGCGAAACGCACGGGCAGAAACAATTTATTTCTCCTGTTGTGGGTGTAGGAAAATTATAAAATTAACATCGAACATAAGTGCAAGTCTGTCCGGAGTTCTGGGACAAATCTTATCAAAATTGGTCTATTAGAAGCAAATTTGGCAGATTTCACAACCAAGCCTCATAGAGGGGATAGCGTCCTTCTGGAAATTATAAAAGAAACCCCCCCACCGTAGATTTTTCAGTGTCGATCTGGAACTTGAAGCCGCGGGAGCTTGTGCCCGCCGTCATTAGAATTTCGCGCCAGATTGACCGACAATAATTCAATACATGCTCGTGGCTAAAGTCCATATATTAGTTAAGAAGAAAAGTGATTGGAGAAGCTGTGAACGTTTGCAGACGAACTGGGAAGGTGTAGGCTGGTTGAAAAATACACAGCAGAATTTATTTTTATCATTTCCTGTACTCTTGTAAGTGAAGAAGGTCTGGGGGAAGCGATTCAAAATAGTTCTACTCCCTTATCGGCCGAACACCTGTTCTTGTTGAAACAACGGGGAGAGAAACCACTCTGGGAGGCGCATCAGACAGTTAGAGTCGACTGCAGAACGAGGGAAGTTCGTGGTGCAAGTTACAAAGAAAGTGCATTATTTATGGTAATTTTAATCTCGTGTGTGTGTGAAGGGTAGTGTTTGGATGAGTGAAATGTTGAAAATGAAAATGTTGTCTGTGAAAATGAGTGGCTAAGTGCGAGGTTGCTGGAGATGATGTAATCAGAATGCTGAGAATGTCACCAATGTGCAGGTCTGTCTATTTTATATTATGTAGTTAGCTAGTTAGTTACTGTCTGTCCTAAACAAATTTTCCAGATGATTGTCGGGTGATATGCGTAATTATCAGGCGAAAGGCGTTGTAAATTTTGGTCAGCGTGTGAAAATTTCAGTGTGTAAAGTTCATGTCAAGAACGGTAAAATGCCACGCTTAAAATTTTGTGTTGAGATGAGATATCATTCAAGTGCGGATTTGTGAACGTTATAAGTGTAAATTTGTCGTGGCGAATATTGTAATTTCAGGTGTCAGTTGCATTTAGAAACGCTGGTTAATAATAATAATAATAATAATAATAATAATAATAATAATAATAATAATAATAATAATAATAATAATGTTTACCGCGGGATAAGGAAATTCTTCTCTGTTAAATTACATTTAACCAGTTATTTCTACAAGGATCGTAGGCATATTTAGATAATGTCAAAAAAAAATTTGTTAGAGTCACAGTCATTAATGGGAAGGAAATTTTTGGGACATCGTGTATACTTGAATTGCGAAAGGTCGAGGTGTGCTCTTGGATTCTTGAGGTCTGAAAGTCTTAATAATAGTAAGGTAAGAGATGTGTTTAATGATGGTTATCGTTTTCACCAGGGGATCGAAGTATGAAAAAGGGTCGTGAAGGAAAAGGGATTGAAAGCGATGGATTTATACGTACGTGGAGATGAGATGGAAGTAATGCCGCTGGGATAAAGCGAGGAGAAAGTGTGTTGAGACAAGTTGTATTTTTGTAGAGGAAGTATTTAGAAACAGGCTGTGTGAAACAGGCTGTATTGTTTTCCGCAATCAATCCGAATTTGAGACGACTATGGTGTGAATTTATAGAAAGATTCCAAGTGAAAACGACTCTGGTAAATGTTAAGTCTGGGTAGTAAACATCCAGTGATTTTTGTTACAAAAAGCCCGCATGGATGATAAGAGAATGAACGATCTTCAGGATCAGAGAGCACTTTGGACACACGGTTGGGTTATATTTAATTTGTTCATTGGGGAGGTCACGGATAAGATGGTTGGAATTGATGATAGGCGATTTGAGAATTTCGAATGCGATGGTGATGATTATTATTTTGAAAGCGTCCACTAAAAGGGTACCCGTGTGTTGGGAATTTTCATTTGCTTCCCTAATACTTCAGTGCACAGGCTGAGATTGCGTTCGAGGTGGAGAACCGTTCGTCACGTCTATTTATTTTTTGAGTTCACATATTATAATGAGGTAGACACTTACTGTACTTTTCGAGAGGTAGACACTTGCTGTGTTTCGACTTGCATTCATTTGATAATAGAGACGTGGGTTCCGTCGTGCGTATTTGTTTGACGAAATCTAGTGTTAAATATCAGAGTTGTTTGAGAATTGCATTTCGCCTGATATGTTAAGGGAGACGTAGTACGACCCACTTTGACGCCCGACGATAGATTTAGGACGTCACGTGTTTATTCTTGGAGTCATTGATGATGAGACGTCCTAGGTCACGCCCGACGATAGGACTTGGAAGGCATCATGTATATACTGATTAGGTTTAGGGTGTACAGATTTCAAGTGAGCCCGACGATAGGTCTGGGATGGTAGCTGTACACACTCAAATCTCAGTTTAGATTTTTTTTTCTTTTGTTTCTTTTGTGAAGTGGCCTGGTTGAAGGTAGCCATTACAGTGCGATATGATTTATTGTAGAGGGTCTATGCGAAGCTCTCATTGAGATAACGGGACTGCTGTTGACAAACGAGGGCTGTCCAAGTGTGGGACATCGACCCGATCTAGATTATATTTTTACTGTGTTTCTTCGTGCGTGTTAAGCTGTATGACTTCGAGATGTTAATTTATTTTTTTACGGACTTTATTGTTTCCTTGTCTTGACGTCCGTTTTCATTGATAGTGTGCATTATTGACACTCAGTGTTTTAGAATGAGACTTGAGTTGCGAATGCGGTTTCGATTCGTCAGCCAGTAATTTTATTTTATATTTTAATCTTGTCGTATTTTCATTCGTATTCATAGTTAGAATAAGTAAGTAATCACTTTACCAGTAGTGTGTTGGGACAGACAGTAAATAGAGAGATCTGTACTGGTAGCATTGTTGTCAAGGGAAAGAATTCCTTAAAATTGTAGTAAATTTTAGCGTGGACTGGTAAATTTATTAAGCATAATAAACCCATTTCTAACCTGAAAATCGGTTCAATAATAATATTTTCAAGTGACTTTTCACTTTTTGATTAACTTCAGTGTTTGGCATTTCTTCTAAATGCATGATTAGTAAATGTTTCCTGCATTTCGCAGTTTTGTTCCTTTAGAACGACTTAACGTAAGATCCTCCCGGATCATGTTGTTGTTGGTTCCTTCCGAACAGTTGTTTGGGGTGATGCACGTTTAGCATCGGGACTACCTTATCACTTAAGGGTGTCATGAATGACAAATATATGGTGGAATTTTATTTCAATTGTGAATGATGCCATTAACTTGTAGTGAACACCATGCTTTCCTATAATATTTCGCAACCTATCCAAAGCAACTGATAGTCAGTTTGGTTCGATTAAGGGTCCATTCGGCGGATGTTCCGTATCCGTGAAGGGTATTTGACTGGTGGATAACCTTAATTAAGAGAAAATCAGGCGTTCTACTTGTTGAAAGTCAGATTTTCCACGGATCGTGTGGATTAACTCTCAGTTCTCGTTTGGAATGATAGGTGCCCGGTTTTCAGGTCTTCCCTTTTTCAGTTTTTCAGTTTCGCTGTCCACTAACATATTAGCTTCTCTGAAGCAACTCTTCGACATTGGAAGAAACGAAGTGACGTTATGTAATGTGACTGTGTTAGGAACTTTTCAAAAATCAATAATTAAATGTTTTTATGTTTTGTGGCAAGAATGCATATTAAATTAACGATGTTATCGTGCTCTTTCAGTTTAAATAAAAGTTAGTAAGCACATTTTTGCTCCTCATTTCAAGTAGTTAGGCTTTCTTCTGAACCCCATCGTTTGGTTAAGATCGTGACCGAATTTATTCCCGCAACGACCCAAGATTTAAGAGTTCTAAATTGTTCTACTATAGCAGCCGTGGCCGACCAACGATGGAATGGTAAGTTCAAGGGTTCAATACTGTACCCTGGGCTGAATTTTGCACCAATCTGTTCAACCTCAGCGTGTAAAGAGAGATTTTTAAAATTCTTTGGACACGCTATTCGACATGGTAATGGCAACATAGAAAAATTGATCATCCTTGGATTTGTTTCCGGCAAGAAATACCGTGGATGAGTTCCCACTCATGGTTGGACATTATCACAAATATAACCGGGTTGAACCTCTTTGGTGCAGCACGTCTGATCGAGGATCACGAGAAATGGAGACAACTGACCAATAGCCTCCTCGGAGATTACGATTCTCAGAACTGAGGGAACGATAATGGAAAGATTGGCATTTACTTAGGCGGAAAACTGAAATGAAATGGCGTATGGCTTTTAGTGCCCGTAGACGACCTGCGCGTCCTGATGAGGATGAAATGCTGATGAAGACGTCACATACACCCAGCTCCCGTGCCAGCGAAATTAACCAATGATGGTTAAAATTTCCGAACCTGCCGAGAATCGAACCCGCGACCCCTGTGACCAAAGGCCAGCCCGCTAACCATTTAGCCATGGAGCCAGACACTTAGGTGAAAACTGCCAATCACTACCTTTAACCAGTCAAAGGATACTTGATGTAAAAGTATTAAACTGTGGTGTATACGCTATATGGCAAAATGTTCATATTTTCGGTTTAATATTGCATCCTCCATAGCGTGATAATTATTCCCCGTTGATGACAGAGTAGGATTAGTACATCATAAGAACGGTAATTATTCTCATCTAACTGACACCTCTGTCAAATTAAATTATAGCAAGCAATAATTCAAAATTACATGTGGATCAAAGGAAACCTTTAGTTTTGCTCATCCTAATCCAGTGAATCAATTATTCAAGTGTGGTGGATCTAGATTACAATTCCCCGTTATCGTGTTGCGTTCCCATAAATACAGAATTGCTTTGTAGCAAGTTATGAGAATATCGGTATTTCTACTGTAATGCGAGGGACTACAATATGCATGTAAACTACCGACCTCACTAAATGAGCTGGTGAATCACAAGGGAAAGCATTAGTAATGAGTGGTGGAAGTTGTAAACCTCAGCCAACGCATTTGGGATTGTTAGAAAGGGAAGTTACGTCTTTTTCGTTCGTATAACGGGAAGTCCCATGGCTATGATCGGTATATCTCCACCTTCTTCTTTATCTGTTTACCCTCCAGGGTAGGTTTTTCCCCCGGACTCAGCGAGGATCCCACCTCTACCGCCTCAAGGGCAGTGTTCTGGAGCTTCACACTCTGGGTTGGGGCATACAACTGGGGTGGATGACCAGTACCTCACCCAGGTGGCCTCACCTTCTATGCTAAACAGGGGCCTTGCGGGGGATGGGAAGATTGGAAGGGATAGACAAGGAAGAGGGAAGGAAGTGGCTGTGGCGTTAAGTTAGATACCATCCCGGTATTTGCTTGGAAGAGAAGTGGGAAACCACAGAAAACCACTTCCAGGATGGCTGAGGTGGGAATCGAACCCAACTCCACTAAGTTGACCTCCCGAGTCTTAGTGAACCCCGTTCCAGCCCTCATACAACTTTTCAAATTTCGTGGCAGGGCCGGGAATCAACCTCGGGTCTCCGGGGGTGGCAGCTAATCACAAAACCACTATACCACAGAGGCGTTCATATCAACAACAACAAAATTGTTATTGTTTAAAATATGATCAAAATTACTTCTGGATATCGCACTTTTAATAAAGATGACAAATTATTTAGGGAAATGTTCAAACAATTAATTTATATCCGCAATCCACAGAATTTAGGATTGTTCGATTCCTTGGGCGAATGTTCAATGGTGAGACCTTCGGTTCAGAGTGTCCCGGGTTCAATTCTCGGCCTGTAGGGGATTTTATTACGTCAGATTAATTCTTGGTATTTGTATTTAACACTCTCCTCTTCCTATTCAGACAACACACCACAGTACCGACCACTAAAGAAACACGCGATAATGATTACATCCCTCCATATAGGATTCTCGTCAGGAAGGATAATTGGCGTAAAACAGGGCCAAATACATATATGCGGCACATTCGGACCCGCAAATCCACAGGTCTGGGAAAAGCGACAGCAGGAGAAGGAGAAGAATCCACAAAATTTGGGATTAATGATGACAAGTGTGCGAAATGCTAACGTTGTCGCTCTTACCTAATTTTTCGTGGTTGTTGAATATTATTTAGAATGAAACCATATGAAAGGTGCGGCCGAACAACCAACAGGACAAGCGCTAATTTGAGTAAAGTAGAAATTTCCGTGTAACGTCGCGATTAGGCCTCTTCTATAGTGATGCGTAGTCTGTTTAAGGGGAAATCCACTGGAAAGCGAGGCAGACTCGATTTAGTTGAACGAGCCGTTTTTGTATCTAGTGGAACAACGGGTCACGTGCCGATAAAAGCACTGTCGTTTCGTGCAATCCCCGCTAACCAGTGTGGGTTTTCCTTCCTGCCGAGTCTTGATGAACTAATCTAGCATGTTAGATCGTGCCTCTCAAACCTTGTTTTACCGCGCGAAGTAGATTGGAACAACGAGACACGTGCAAAGTCAGTCCTGGGTGGGAGCAGCATGAGCTCAAGTGTTTACTTTTGCGTCTCCTGCAGAAAGTGCTCAGTGACGCTTGTCACGTTTTCGGCCGCACCCTTCATTCCGAACGGACCAGTGTCGGCGTCGTGGTCACAACATTTGATGTCGAAGACGTATCTAGTGACAGGCATTGTCAGGATAAAGTATCTAGTCAGCATGAATTTTCAGTTTTATTGTTGTCACTTTATTTCAGAATCACTTTTCACCACAGGTTAAGTACACCCATGTTCATAAAAACCACAACATCTTGAAGGAAGTTCCAGCCCTCTGTATTTAGCCCCCTTCCGCATTTCCTGGAAGCAACTAGTGAGTCAGCTGGGAGCTCGCAGGCTGAGGGTATAGTGAAAGCCTTACCCCTCTATTGTTCTCTTCTTCTGGTTTCACCATGCACCTTCTAGAACACTTAAAGAGAATGTTCCCATTCCGGCTGAGCCCCGAAGATTCTAGTACTATGTCATCGGGATATATAAAGGAAGCTAGCCGCCAACAGTAAGATTAGTTCGAGCTGGACGGCACTAGTGCAGACTGTCGTCAGTGGTGGTGTGGTGGGTCTCTCACCAGATTCAGTGCCAGAATATCGTCGTGTTGGAGTTCTGTTGGAGTACTGGCGTGGACTGTAGACCGTCGTGGACTCAGTGTGTATGGAACAGTTGGTGTGAAGAGAGTTTGGACGATGTTCATTGTCGTTGTTGTGAGGAGTACTTTAGTGTTGGTTTGCACTGTTGAGTTGTTGCTGTTATGTGTTCTGACAGCTCGCAACTTCGTAGTTACAATGGCAACCAGTACACGCCTCTTATTTAAGACTCTCCCAGGTAGTCACGCGCATTCCCTTTCCCTTCTCTCCCTCTGTCTCAAAGTTCCCTGAGGAGGCTGGTCCGAGTTTCACGTTGCGAAATATAATATAGCACATGGCCTTGGCTAACAGTGGCTGCTTTTGAGTGTTTTATGTGTTTTTGAAATCAACTAAAAATGTATAGTACAACTGCGTTTGTGCATCGTTATGAAGACTGTGTATACCATTTTAGTATCTTTTAGTATACCGCAATGTTTATCTTACTCTTTGTTAATTATTTATTAAAATATTCATTAGGACGGACGGGCTTCGATGTATGGAAAAAAATCGAATGAGATTTTATAATTGAGGAATCACGTTCTGCGGTTAGAATATTTCAGACCGGGCGAGTTGGCCGTGCAGTTAGGGCCGCGCAGCTGGGAGCTTGCATCCGGGAAATGGTGGGTTCGAGCCCCACTGTCGGCAGCCCTGGAGATGGTTTTCCGTGGTTTCCCATTTTCACAACAGGTAAATGCTGGGGCTGTACCTAAATTAAGGCCACGGCAATTATCAAATATATTTCAGCTTTTTTTCTGCTCCGGATTTCAGCCAATTGATTTTTTAGTTATTTGTGCAAAGAAAAGACGCTATTAGATATTTCTCCCATTCTCACTCAGAATATTAAACAGGCCAGTTTAATTATTATTGACGATGATGTCAACGGACATTTCTACGATAATATGAATACTGTATAAATACAGCTACTGTTTTCAAATGTGCCACTCACTTGCTGAAATTGGTTTGAAATTGTCAGTGTTAAGTAGTTCACTATGTGGAGCGGTCACATTGACTGTGAATTAATTGAATTATGTCGACTGTGTCAGGAATTGGATTCGCCTGGAATCGAATCATGTAAAACAGCAGTCGTGTGTTGTGATAGTCAACAGTCCTATGTTCGAACCTGTGTGAACTGAAATTCAAAGTTGAGCTGTCAATCGCCATCCAGGTAAAACCAGCCAGCCAGGTTACCTACTGTGAGAACAGAGATTTTGTTTAAAGACATTAATTAATGAAGTGTGATCTTCAATGATTGAATATAATCGTGTGTGTGTGCACGCATGTGAGATTGTGCTAATTGGGTCATCCTGCATTACATTATAGTCGTACTACTGAAAGATGCGTTCTGACCCTACCGGGGTGGGGGGAAGGGAGTAGGGTAGGTTGTCGTAGAAACGTGGGTGGACCCATTGCGGTTTCCATGGAGATAAGCCTTCTGGCTGGCTCGTGTTGCTTGGAGTTATCAAACCTGTCATTTCTTAGTTACGTACAACAGAACACAGAGGGGGCCGATGGCCTCGATGTTAGGCCCCTGTAAACATCAATCAATCAATCAATCAATCAATCAATCAATCAATCAATCAATCAATCAATCAATCAATCAATTAATCAATCAATCAATCAATCAGAACACAGAGGTCTGAACGAATGAACAAGTGAGGCGGAAGCGCAGGGAAGGAGAAAGGAATGGAGGAATGTGGCAACACCGTGCAGTGTTCTTCTAACCAGCCCTATCTGTCAGAACACTTCTTTTAATATTACGGGTACAGATCGATAAAACGTACAGTGTTTTATTCGTAATAATATTTACTCCCGCACTTCACAGAAGATAGTTTCTTTTCGGAGCAAGGAAACTTCTGCAATTCAGCGAGTCTGACGTGATATCAATCGGAATTATGAACAGAAATGAAACCCTGGAGAGATATACTAATGAAGCCACTGTTACCTTTACGAAGCATTCATAAGGGTATGCTATTATGAATTGGTTAGTAAAGGAAGCCAGGCTGAGCGGACAAATGACGTTACACATTCTTGTCAAGATCATATTCATTATAGGCAATGTTATCTCGGGGGTTGGCGCACTTCAAACATGATACATGTAAACTGAGCTCATTAGCCCAGCCAGGAGACCTGATGATTCTGCTTTGCTAATGATGATGACAGGGCTAATCCAATGGAAGGATCCAATTGGAAACATGAATTATTCACGAAATACCATCACAGCAGCAATTCTAATTACCTCCGTAAAACAGAATGCATGAGAAACTTGCTGCTATTTTCTGTGCAAGGAAATTAAAAGGAACATAGTCTGAATTGTCGAGCATTACAAAATATCACATGATAATACAGTACAACATCGGCTAAGCGAATAAAGCGGTGGGAGCTGGCTTTTGCATAACAAATATTTCAGATAATTAAAATGCCTTTTATAGACGTTAACCCTTTCCCGCCCATATTAAAATGCATTTTTTCCCCAGAATTAAAGCAATTATTTTCAGCCATCATTATGATAATGCAGATATTTATAAAAATGTATATTGTACAAAAACTAATGAAACATGAATTATTCACGAATTTCATGAAATATAAGGTAGAAATACTCTGATGCTGTACTAGCTACAGGAAGAGAATGGCAAGGTCCTGCCTCTTTAGTAAAGTCCGCCGGTTCGACGTAAGACAATGTATTTGTCCACTGAAAGTTAGGCCTACAATCTATGTCATCAAGCATGTGTACGTCGTCATTTCCTGAAATATCGTCATTTTTATTTTCACTTTCGAGTTCACTTGAGCCACTACTAACAGTTCCACAGTCAGGATTATCGTTCATCAAACGTTCAATGTCGTTATCGCATAAAATATTTTCACGCGAATTAAACGTCGACGTGTTTGTTTACAATATGTCACTGCCTTCCGTATTTCGTGTTCTAATATGCCTGCTAAGGTTTTAAAAGAAGAAAACTAATATCTTTGCTCTCTAGGAAGTGTACATGCTAGTAACAGTAAGATATATTTGTCTATCGACCGATAGATGGCTCATACATGCGACTACAAATACAAGTACGCTTTACTACGTTATGGGCGGGAGGCCCTAAGCTTTCGCGTTACGCATTACTACGCTATGGGCGGGAGAGGGTTAAGAAACGTTTTTTAATGTTAACAAAGTATTCTGATAAACACAAACTACTGTACTCCATTCTCTGTCCGTTTCGTAAATCATAAAAAACACGAGCTTATTTATTTTCTAATTTCGAAATACTTTCATTCTTTTCTTTATAGGCATTTTTAAGGATACTATTAACTCCTATTTTTCAACTTGAACCAATCGAAACCAGTGGAAACACCAACACCAAAATCAGCTGCCAGAGTACGCAAAATCACACCATTGTTAATCCATTTAACTGCTGCTATATTTTTATGTCATTTTTGCGACCCATTTTCAATTTGTTGTTTACTTGACAATAAACGAAAACAAACTGAGTTGGCAGTAGATAGGGTAAGAGGCGGTCAAGGCAAGGTTCCACGCAGTCCATCACTCATTCTCTTTGTCATAACCACACGGTAGTAGAACTCGAATCCCGTGAAAGGTTGCGCTGATAGACTTTTCAATCTTTATATACTTCACACACAGCTTCATTCGAATTATAGTAACTAAAACACGCTGACCAACATGGGCGCCCATATGACAGTTTGTATGGGAGGGGGAGGGGGGGCAGACCTGGGGGTATGTAGTATTTTTAATACTTTGGAAGATGAATGACGACTTGTATTCCACGGTAGAATATCACCCACGGTATCCCCTGCCTGTTGTTGGGGGCGGTACTACCACTTCTACGTAATACCGACTTTCAAATCATTTTATAACTAGATTTTTGCCTTTCCCTGAGAGCTAGCGGGGAGCCCCCTCCCTTGCCCCCGGGCATGGGAGCCCTTGCTGACCATCACAATATAAAGAAATAATCTCGTTCCTAGAACCAACAATGTACAACTCTACCGTTCATCGTAGGCTTAGGCCTACTTTGCTACACTGACTGCCGAGAGCTGTAAACAGGCTCGAATCTTTAGTGAAAACCTACAACCTGTTTTCCAGTCATTGACCGGGTCAGGGATGTAATGAATGAAACATATATAGGCTATTAGTACGATGGGGTCGCCACTCCCAAAGTGAGTTATTAATGACTGATAGATGCTATGAAATGAGAATGGAGAGTGTTGCTGAAATGAAAGATGACAGGGAAAACCGGAGTACCCGGAGAAAAACCTGTCCCGCCTCCGCTTTGTCCAGCACAAATCTCACATGGAGTGACCGGGATTTGAACCACGGTATCCAGCGGTGAGAGGCCGACGCGCTGCCGTCTGAGCCACGGAGGCTCCCTCGAATCTTTAGTATTTAGTATAATTAATATAATAAGCGAATAAAGCGGTGGGAGCTGCATAAGAAATATTTCAGATAATTAAAATGCCTTTTATAGACGTTATGAAACGTTTTTTAATGTTAACAAAGTATTTTGATAAACACAAACTACTGGTGTTCTGTGGTATTTAGCATTTAGATAAAAAGGATATCTTTGTTACCGAATCTTCGCTGACTAGTGGGTTCTAAGAACTGTATAACTACTTCAAAAAAGACTTGTTGATTGTTGTGAGGGGCAGGAAGGGATGGTTATTATTGGAACAGGCGGGGAAACCCACATTGTTTCAGAAATAACTACCGAACTCCTATTGAAAAACGCTCTGCACTACGACTGGCAATGTTTGGAATAACTCTCTGTAATACAAATAATACCGTGTTGTGTGCTGTAGCTTTATCAATATGTAAAAATCACTCATCTAGTGGAGTAAGAAAGAGTCATGGGCCCCTCACAAGCCAAGGACCCTCCCACCCCGCGTATATGCGACCTATGCATCTATGAGTATAGGGCACTGTCTGATGAATTCTAATGATGAACACATCACACATACTCAAACCCCGAGGCATCGGTTTTAACTAATGAAGGTTAAAATCTCCGACGCGGCCAGGAATCGAACGCGGCACCCCGTGGACCAAAGGTCAGCACGCTAAACACATAGCCAGGCAACCGGACAGGAAGCAGATGAAACAAGGGAGTTGAACACCACTATAGAAAATATGAAGAACAAATTCCTTGGCCACACACTACGTCATAACAAATTCCTCACGACCATGCTGGAAGGAAAAGTTCTGGGGAACGACGGAAGAGGAACGCGGAGGTGGAGGAAATATCTCGATTCCGTGATGGACAGACTAAATTTCACGGAGTATGCTGACTTGAAACGCTGAACAGAGGAGAGACAAACTTGGTAGCAGCGACAAGACCTTGCCTCAAGGTACGAACGAACGAACGAACGAACGAACGAACGAACGAACGAATTAATTAATTATAATGAATTATATTGCATGTTTTTCTTTAAAGTTATCACGTTCGAATCCCACTGTCGGCAGCCCTGAAAATGGTTTCCCGTGGTTTCCCATTTTCACACCAGGCAAATGCTGGGGCTGTACCTTAATTAAGGCCACGGACGCTTCCTTCCCACTCCTAGCCCTTCCCTGTCCCATCGTCGCCATAAGACCTATCTGTGTCGGTGCGACGTAAAGCAACTAGCAAAAAAAAAAAAAAAAAAAAAAAAGTTATGACATCAGGATTTACGTAAACAGCTGTTATTAAGATAATGAGACCTCATAGTTTAGGTTAGGTATGGTATCTTCACGTGGTGAGTAATGTAAATTCAAGGGACGTAATAATTCTCGTGTAAATTATTCATTTAATTGTTATCGTATAACACGTTTTTGTGGAAATAGAATGTGCTACAAATTTAAATACAGTGTGTGAAAGTACGCATCTGCCATAATGCTAAGAACTTGTGCCTACCACGGCGAAAATACAAATATACAAGTAAATAGACATTAATATTTTCATTTTCTTCGTATGGGGGCAAGTTATCTTTATGAAAAACGAAAATCCCAACAGAAGAAATACCTGTTACAAAGAAGAAAGGTGTATGTTTCATTCATTTTCCAGAGCTGATGATGAGTTCTGCTTTTGACTTTTTTGTTACACAGATTTACAACAGAGCGTTTTATTGTTGATACAGAACAAGCATACAAGTGGACAGTCACCAATGGAACCTACATATGGCTATTTCTTGGGTTCGTAAAGTTGAGTACGCGCTGCCTTTTCTCCACAAAATTAATGCGAGTAAAAACCATTCCTCGGCAGTTTCCTTGAATGTGCGAAGTAACTAATAGATCTGGCTGATTAATATTTGGGAAAACATGGGCTATTTCAAACAAAAAAGAATGATACAAGTGTTTGTATATAAGAAAGGGTCTCAAGAAATTCTTCGAAGGATAGTGTCAGAAGTGTCAACAACAACAACAACAACAACAACAAAAACAAAAACCAAGAAAGCTACTGTATTTATGGTCATCTAGATGTATGGAAGTAAAGTTTATTATTGCACGTTTCTTTTCTCCATATTCGTATTAATGCATAATAATTATTTGTTGGATACATTGATGGGTAAAACACTGAAGTTTTGACCACGTTGATCGCAATTCAAACCTACTTCTCCTAAAATTACATAGACCTGACTTACGACTTATGATGCGATTACAGGTTTTAGTGATCTCACCTGTAATATTATTACAACATTTGTAAATATTTCGTTATTACAGAAGGTATAGACGCATCATGTCCTTGCATTACACGGGTCGGACGGAGGAAACAGTTCGTCTCTTTGTGTGACGTCATCGGAGCTACAGTACGGCCTGTACATCATGAAGGTAGTGTAGAGGTGGTGGTGATTATTGTTTTAAGAGGAAGTACAACTAGGCAACCATCCTCTATATAACACTAATCAGATAGAAAAATGGAAGGGGTCCGACACTTCGAAAAATGAAGGTATCGGCCAAAGGAAGACAAGGGCCGCGAAGGGCATGAAAATGAAAGACTCCCTAGCCCTCGCAAACCTAATAGCGTCGGGGTCGGAAGAGAACAAGAGTTGACCAAGGGAGGTCGGATAGGATAGATGAACGTGAGGAGCCTGGCACAAGTAAGTGGAAGCAATGCCAGGACTCAGCTGAGGGTCCCGTGGTCGCCAACTCACGCTCCAAAGTTCAGAGCCCCTGGGGCCCCTTTTAGTCGCCTCTTACGACAGGCAGGGGATACCGTGGGTGTTATTCTACCGCCCCCACCCACAGGGGGAAGGTAGTGTAGAGTAGCAAAGTATGTATGTATATATTTCTCTAGTAACAATGGTATTTAATTAATTTATCGCCAGTTTTACTTTTAATTTACATGAAAGCACATATTATCTTCAATTTAAGGCATTCATTCATTCATTATTTATTTATTTACCATAAACCTTTATAGTATCTATGGAAGGCCAGGCGAAAAGGACAAGCCCCCCTACACGTAGTGCCCCCTGACCTTTGAAGTAATTACCTAAATCCTAAAGTAAAACAGTCATATACACTATTTACAGGTAAAGTAACAGAGTATCGCCTAATATATACATATTTCTCATTTATACAACCTTTCACTCCCTCGTTCATTCTTCCACATATTCACATGCATTTTCTCACCGTATGTGCTTCCTAACTTAACATTTAACTATATTTACATTTCTACATTTAATGTTGGCGGGTAGATCGTTCCAAAGCCGCGCTGAACGAGCAAAGAAACCTAGTTTGTATGACTCGGTTCGCGCAAAGGGGGTATAAGACACACCCCTTTGCCTCTACGGACGGAAAGGACGAGCTGACTGCCGTAGTGAAAGGACATACGTGCCTCTCGCTGCGCTCTCTCTCTCCTTGCCAGGCGTTCTGTACTTTTCAAGTATCAGCCAGGCACTTGTACTTATTAGTACATTTTCGAAGGAGCATTGTCTGAGCTGTAGCACTTCTCAGTGCTCGCTCTTTCTTCTGTTTCAGGTTATCTTACAGGAGGACCAAGATGGAGAAGCCGACCCCACCAGTGAGACTGGTCGACTACGACTACCAGGGAGCCGTTGAGAAGCTGCTGGAAGCGCTCGACACGGCGGATGTCCCCAGCTATGAACGCCCGGGACTGGTGGTGTTCAACCGGCCGGGGGAAAGCGACTACCAGGGGACGCTGCGCGTCTTCGACCACCTGAATGCGACTGCGGAGTTCATCGGAGAGCCACTCCTGCCGATCATCGGCATTATGGTTGCCTCCTGGGCGATCATCATCCGCCCTAACGACGCAGCCAGCTTCAGGGTCTACGAGGAGCGCGCGTCCCAGCAGTTCCAGGTTGCCCGGCTACCAGGACTCAGGGAGCACCTGGACGTCTCGGGGTACCAGGAGGCAGCCTCGCAGACGGAGCCAACGACCGAGGACGGCGGCGGCGCTCCCGAGCGCCGCGACGGCGAGACTCCAGTTGGAAAGCTGTACTTTACGAAGTACACGCAGACCAACAAGGCGACAACCAGGGCGAAGTGGTCGCAGACGCAGGCCTACCAGGAAGGGCCTGTTACCCGGGCGCAAACCAGGAACGCGCCCGTGTTGGTGGAGAGCAGCACAGCGGTGGAGAAGGACGCCCCCTGGCGTACTGATACTGCTGCCCAGGTCCAGCCTGCCTGCACGTCTGTCGAGTTGCAGACCTCGATGTGCGCCCCCCAGGACAGGGAACGCAGTCGAGTGTTAGCACCGACCGACGCCACCGCCGCCGCCAGCCAGGAGAAAGAAGAAGATGGCGACGCAGAGGAGCCACCAACTACCCCGGGGTCACCAGGCCGGGAAGAGGGCCACCAGGACGAGGCCTCTTCCCCCGCCGAGAAGCAACCCCCGGGAAGAAGAAGAAGACGACGCCGCACCAGGAAGCAGAAGGCGACGCTGGCTCACCAGGAGAGGACCGCCAAGCCGCAAACCAGGACTGCTCCCAGGACAGCAGTCAACCGAGGAGCCAATCAGGAGAGGACCTCAGCAGGTAGCGGCAGTCAGGTGAGAGTGAAACGTCCCCCTCAGCAGCTCTTGCAGTGTTTCCGCTGTCTGAGGTGGGGCCACCGTCAGGTCAGCTGTGGGCTCGAGGTGAGGTGCAACCGCTGTGGTGGTGATCACTACTACACGGCCTGCGCAACACTTAGAGACGCGCCGGTGTGCGCCAACTGCTCGGGGGGCCACCCGGCCTCCCATCGCAGTTGCCCTGTCTACCGGGCCATGGCGCGGGCAGAGAGGAAGGAGGCCCGGCGCCATGACCCACCCCTTTCCAGGAGGCCCCCGCCTCGGCGGGCTTGGCCTCATTCTCCGGGATCGGAGACTGGGTACGAGGTACCCCAAGGAGGTGGAGTCGTGCGACAGGCCCTAGTGGTACTTGACGCATGGCTCCGCAGCCGGCAAGGACCGCGTTAGTCACAGCAGTGCCCAGAAGGACTGATCCCCTGAATAACTGGAACGGCGAGGAATTGGTTTATGTTTTGTGCATGTTACCTGTTCCTAACTAACATAACCTCTGGTCTTTCTCCAGCCCACATCCTTGCATGTGCTATCAAAAGATGTCAGGTTTTACATGTAGGCTCTTTCTTCTTTCTGCCTATGTGGTTTTTCCCTGACCCTTCAATACCATACTTCAACACCATATACCTAATACAATCTCGCCTGGTAGCGTGTCTGACATGGAAACAGGCAGATACTCCTTGTATCACTTCCCACTCTCCCCTGCTATATCTTTCTTCTTCTTAGAAATAATAGCATGTCGGAGGCCATGTAGATTGAGTCGTTGGTCACGCGGGGGGAGCGGGCTTCGGGGGCCCTCCCGAAAAAAAAAAAATCTACGGACGGAGCTGTAAGATAAGGAGAGTCGAGGGAATTGTGAAAGGTGAATGGCCCCTGTGAGGGACTTGTGTAAGAAGGTGATGTCGCTTTGTTTACACAAGGAGGCGATTGACGGGAGGGCAGGCAAGCAGCTGTTCTTGTTAATTAGTCGTTCAGCGCGACGTTGGATTCCTTCTAGTTTGTGAAGGTTAGCTGCAGTGGTAGGGTGCCAGGCAGGTAGACCATATGTTAGTATAGGTCTCACTAGTGTCAGGTAAGCCGTCCGTATAGCATTCGACTTGCACCCACGGAGGCTTCTGTGCATAAAACCGAGCACCCTGGCAGCTTTGCATCTAACTTCCTCTGTTTGTGTGTTCCATTTTAGTTTTTCAGAAATGGTTATTCCTAATAAATGCATAGTTTTAACTCGCTCAATATGTACATCATTAATATTATATATACACTCTACTGGGTGTCGAGACCTACTTAATGTATTTACATTTACCAGCATTAATGCTGAGACCGTTGACGTAACACCACACCGCTATAGTGTCCAAGTCCGACTGTAACTTCAGACAATCATCTGCACATTGTATATCCCTATACACTACAGTGTCATCAGCGTACTGAGCTATGCTTGAGGTCACACATTTAGGTAAATCAGAGACAAATGCATTAAATAATAAAGGTCCGAGGACGGTGCCTTGACATACTCCTGAGGTTACTTTAACGGTCGACGATCGAACTCCATCAAACACAACACGTTGAGTTCGACCCTCGAGAAATGACCGCAACCATGCCAGTACACTTCCCTTAACATGCATCTGTCTTAATTTTAACAAAAGTCTTTCATGAGGGATTTGATCAAAAGCTTTAGCCCAGTCCAAAGCCACGCAGTCAACCTGAACAATTTTAGATTTCTCCAGAGAGAACTGCCACTCATCAATAACCTTTGTTAATAAAGTATTACAGGATCTTCTTGGAAGAAAACCGTGCTGGCTTTCACTTAGTAGATTACCTTCCCGGAAGTATTCCCGTATATTAGAGGCTACCAGTCGTTCCACACATTTACATACGTGGGATGTGAGACACCCTGGCCGATAGTTGTCAATGAGTGCTTTGTCCCCTTTCTTGAAAATCGGAACTACATTAGCACACTTCCAATTTTGGGGTAGTGATCCACAGTGAAGCGTCAGGTTGAATAGTTCGCAGAGAGATGGTGCCAGTGACTCAGTGCAGTCACGGAGTATACAGCTGGGTATAGCTGAGACGGGCTACGCGTACCCAGCGGCATTCAAAGAGTTCGGCAAACGTTTGATCTCCCTGGCCACTTATTTGCCTAGTAGGGGGTGATTTATGACGGCAGTGGGATTTAAAACGGAAGTTCGCATTCCCCTTCAGAAATCCTCACAGCTCTGTTGCCAATGCACCTCTTGTTAAATAGACGTCAGTCTCTCTTTTCAGCTCAGACAATTCACACTTGCATTGTTCGCTGTTTGAAATTTTTGTATTATTTCTTTGCTTCGTTAATTAATATTTGTGAAGTGTGTTTTTTTCACTTCGCTTCACGCAGTAATGTGGAGGTCGTGGGAATCACACCTGGAAATTATCGCATCAGAAAATCCTGAATTAAATCTGCCAGTGCAGGCAAACGATCCTCAACCGAGCACCGGTAACAGTGATATTCGACCGGGTAGTACTGGTTCCGTGTCCGCGAGTGATACTCAGCCGAGCAGCAGTGGTTTCGCGCCCGCGAGTGATATTCAGCCGGGTAGTAGTCGTTCCGCGGAAAAAAGAAAGGCGACTAAAACTTTAAGTAAGCAAAGTTAGGGGCTGGTATGTATCGCATACCAATACGTTATGAAGAAAAACGTTCGCAAGGGTTATATTTCTGAGACAGCTAAAATGTTGAAACTTAACGGGAAAATTGTAAGTAAAATAGTAAAGAGAGGACCTACAACTCCGAAAATGTGTGGTAATAATAGGGCTATCTTTAATAAAGTTGATGATTTTTGCTGTGACTTGGTGAGACGCGAGGTATATGCATTCTTTACTAAAGGTAAGTCACCAACCGTACAGGAACTGTGTGTGTGGCTTTCCTTATGAAAAAACTACTCTACGACAGCTGTTGAAATAACTTGGGTTTTGTTTCCGTATTCTGAAGAAAAAACAGATTGTAATGGAATCTGCTAGAATAGTAGCTTGGCGATATAAATTCATAGACCGTCTCCGGAAGTTGCGTTCCGAGGGATGCAGAGTTGTCTATCTAGATGAAACTTGGTACGATACTCATGACATTGTGAAGAAACGGTGGGATGATGGAACTTGTAATTGCATACTGAAAGCACCAACATCGCGAGGCAAGCGTATTATGGTATTGCATACTGGAGGCAGTGAGGGCTGGGTTGAAAATTGCCTTTATTTACCGGCTAAAAACATTGAAGACTGCAAAGCTGATAGCCATGACGAAATGACAGCTCAAGTTTTCGAAAACTGGTTTAGGTCTCATCTTCTAGAGAACCTACCACGTGACCGAAAATGTGTAATCGTGATGGACAACGCAAGCTATTATTCGCGGCAGCTGATTAGGTTTCCTTCCATGAACACTAATATGAAGGACATTATTAAGTTTATGGAGTACAGTAACATTCCCATGCCAAAACCTGTACCCATCAAGGCAGTTATATTGCAGGAAATCAAATCAGTCAATATCAGTAAAAGGTACGCTGTAGAGGAGATCGCAGCCTCACGTGGACACGAAGTTTTGCGACTCCCTCCATATCACTGGATTTTAAACCCCATAGAAGTGATCGGGTTTCAGCTGAAGACGTATATTAGGTAAAATAATGTTACGCCAACTTTGAGTGCTAGTGTGTGTCAACTTCTTTGCTAAGGAGCTGGAACGATCGGTCCTGAGAGGTGGTCTGCTTGTGTTCGAAGCACCATTAAAGACAGAAGAGAAGTACATGAAACACGACACGGATAGCAACCAAGAGAGATTTGTAATTCACCTAGCAGACAATGACGAGGACGACGAATAGAGGTAAGGTAAATACTAAATTTGTTTTAAAAGTAACTAAGTTTGCTGGCTATTTTTTGTCCGAACTACATACTCCGATATTTATTAATATTAATATTATTATTATTATTATTATTATTATTATTATTATTATTATTATTATTATTATTATTATTATTATTATTATTATTATAATTATTAATCTGCTTACCCTCCAAGGTTGGTATTCCCTCTGACCCAGAGGGATCCTATATCTACCGCCTCGAGGGCAGTGTCCTGGAGCGTGAGACATTTGGTCGGGGGATACTACCGGGGAGAATGACCAGTACCTCGCCCAGGTGGTCTCACCTGCTATGCTGAACAGGGGCCTTGAAGGGGGATGGGAAGATTGGAAAGGATAAGTAAGGAAGAGGGAAGGAAGTGGCCGTGGCCTTAAGTTAGGTACCATCTCGGCATTTGCCTGGAGGAGAAGAGGGAAAACACGGAAAACCACTTCCAGGACGGCTGAAGTGGGAATCGAACCCACCTCTACTCAGTTGACCTCCCAAGGCTGAATGGACCCCGTTTCAGCCCTCGTACCACTTTTCAAATTTCGTGGCAGAGCCGCGAATCGAACCCGGGCCTCCGGGGGTGGCAGCTAATCACACTAACCACTACACCATAGAGGCGGACAATTATTATTATTATTATTATTATTATTATTATTATCCCAGTCCCTAGTTCGTGATTTTACTTGTCCTTTGCCAGGCGAGTTGGCCGTGCTGTTAGGGGCGCGTAGCTGTGAGCTTGCATCGGGGAGATAATGGGTTCAAGCTCTGAAGATGGTTCACCGTGGTTTCCCATTTTCACACCAGGCATATGCTGGGGAAGTACCCTAATTAAGGCCACGGGCACTTCCTTCCCACTCCTAGACCTTTCCTAGCCCATAGTCGCCATAACACCTATCTGTGTCGGTGCGACATAAAACAAATTGTAAAAAATTGTTGCACTTTACTTTTCTTTACTGAAAGCGAGACACTGATATTAGCAGCATAAAATCAATATTTTAATGGGCCTACTTTGGTATCAAGTTTAGTCTTTGTCGAGTTTATTTGCCAATGCCTTCTTCGTGTTTTTCTTTCTTTCTTTCTTTCTTTCTTTCTTTCTTTCTTTCTTTCTTTCTTTCTTTCTTTCAACATCTGCGACTACCGTACGGGTTAAGCACGTAACAAATTATTCTGCGATATTGGTTTGTGCTGTGGTTCATTATCAAGTTTTTATATTTATATTTTGACTTTAGAATAAATTAAATGTTAACATGTTTAAATAATCGACGCAAAATATGACAACCTTGCTTTTGACAGAGCTCACTTGCCTTTTAAACGACACGCGCCTCTTGTGTCCAGAGGAAAGGAGCTGACTGTCAACCCTCATTATCACTAGGGCGGGCAGACTGACAACCCTCATTAGTACCAGTTTTGAGATCAGAAGATACCGCTTGGGTATGCGTTGAGCGTCAGGACTATATTTCATCAGGGCCGCTCGCCGCATAGGGTCGAATCCTCTTCAAACTTGCTAGTACCTCACGTTTCGAGAAGTAGAGGCTGGTGAGAGGGAGGGGTGGTACGGGTGTGTTGGTTATATACATGTCCCCACCTGATTGTGCCTGGGAGAAATTCTCTTTAAATTTATTACTGAAGGCTGAGGCAATGTCTGCGGGCGTGGAGATGTATTTCCCGTTAGCTTGAAAGGAGCTTGGTGCAGTGCTGCCACAGTTCCTTTTTAGTAGCTTCCACAGCTCTTTGATATCTGAGCAAGCCTTGTGAATATACTGATCGTAAGCCTCCTTGATCCTATTCTTAGTGTTTTTACGTGCGGATTTGTACTTTTCCCACGCTTGTTCCGTTTGGCACCGTTTCCACTTTTTGTATAGATTGTTCCCTTTCCTTATTAACTTCAAAAGTTCTTTCTTAATCCACGGAGCTTTCTTCCCTCTTTTTAAAGTTCATTTCGGTACAGTTTGGTCAACGCACCAGAAAAATTTATTTTTCCAGGCGAGCCACAAAGAGTCTACGTCACAGGTTGATAAGGAGGTTGGAGTGGGTAGGTGATTCAGAAGTAAGGTGGAGAGGGATTTCCAGTCGGCATTCCCGAAGTTATATTGAGGCCTGGATTTGTGTTTGACAGGTTTTTTGCAATCTAGGGTAGCTAGAGTCACTTGAATGGCGTAGTGATCACCGAAGCCGGGTATGACTCCTACTCGAGATACTGAGGAGGGATGATTGGTGAGAAATAGATCTAATATAGAACAAAACGTTTAACGAAATTTCATGGATACCATTCGTACATGTACCCGCTTAATCCATATAAATGACTGTCCTAACTGAAAGAAAGGCCAGGAAAGTAGAAGAATAAGTAAAAGAAGGAATAATAATTAAAATAATCGTACGTAACAGTCTACTTGTTGTAATGCGGATACCGAGCTCGATAGCTGCAGTGGCTTAAGTGCGGCCAGTATCCAGTAATCGGGAGATAGCGCGTTTGAGCCCCACTGTCGGCAGCCCTGAAGATGGTTTTCTGTGGTTTTCCATTTTCACACCAGGCAAATGCCGAGGCTGTACCTTAATTAAGGGCACGGCCGCTTCCTTCCAATTCCTAGGCCTTTCCTATCCCATCGTCGCCATAAGACATCTGTATCGGTGCGTCGTAACGCAAATAGCAAAAAAAAAAAAAAAAAAAAGTAATGCGTATAACATCTCAACTATTATTTATAATTTCCGGTAAACCACTGCTGCATTACTCGCCGATTCCACAGCTGCTAAAATATTTTGTAAGCGAATGCTAAATAGAAACGAAGTAATATACAAGTTAAATAACCAACATGTGAGCAAAACTAATCCATAATATACGTTAATTCGCTTTCAGGAAAATAAACTGAATAAAAAATGATAACGTGTGCGATTCTCTGGAAAAATATCCATTCTGATTTAACTGAAAGTAACCGTCGATATCAGAGTAAAACTCGTTAAAGCCAATTTACTTTCATGTAGCGTATAAAACAGATTTTAATGATGGCCATAAAAATTTACCTACAGCTCCCTGCAAAAAACTAATAACCATGCAATAACGATAGAGAGGAGCGATCAGGTATTCAGCAGGTCATTAATAAGAATTGGGTTACAGTGACACGTTATCTACCGCGTACGTTATCACATTGCAGAACACGACTTACGTTCGTCTCCACACAACTGACAATTTTCTAAATAGGTCCCCCCTTTTATAATTAAGAGTATGAAGTATTTATGCATTACACCGCACATAACACCAGTCACGGAATCACTGGAGTCTCCAGCACTACCTATCTATGGACCAGTCTCTTATGATGCGAGCAATGAGAAAATCCGTTCGGACGCTCATACAAACAATGTTTCCATAGACGCAAGTCCTTATATTATTAGGAGTCCGACTCGTTGGATGAACGGTCAGCGTACTGGCCTTCGGTTCAGAGGGTCCCGGTTCTATTCCCGGTCGGATCGGGAATTTTAACCTTAATTGATTAATTTCTTCGACACGGGGGCTGGGTGTATGTGTTGCCTTAATCATCATTTCATCCTCATTACGACGCGCAGGTCGCCTACGGGAGTCAAATAGAAAGACCTGCACCTGACGAGCCGAACCCTTCCTGGGATATCCCGGCAGTAAAAGCCATACGACATTTCATATTATTAGGACGATAGACACAAACACTGAATCACTGACCAGGAGCGGTTCTACCCTTAGGTCACTCGGTCTCGTGTCCTAGCGTAAATTATACATTTAAATGAAAACGCATTCCTGACGTTGCTTTTCTCTGATGCTTTTTCTAGCTTTTAAGCGTTACGCTCCTTTTGTGTATGCTGGAAGAAATTTGGCAACATAGCAGTGGTCGCATTCTAGTTGTGGACTCCCTGTTTCATTCGCCAGCACCATGTCCTCAGAGCTATGAGTAAGGTGGGAGGGGGCACGGTGAAATCCTCTAAGGCACGGCCGACTGGATCCCTCGAAGGAGCTAGCTAGAGCAAAGCATCAAATCGGCCTTGACTATGGTCACAAAGTTTCTGAGGCCGGGCATATCAGCGCTGTAATAGACCTTCCAGTTAGTTGATATTCTGTAATGGTAATAGGCTAGGAACAGTTTTGTTAACTTCCTTTAGAGTAGTCTCGTACGAAATTTCGTTTATTTTTTCTGAAAAGTTTCGATCCCTTCCTGCAATGAAGAAAATGTTTCTCATGATAGAAACACAAATAGTGTGAGCAAAACAAAGACAAAAAAAACCGAAATGTTCGTGCAGTAATTGCTTGGACTGTTTCAGAATAAACCAAACCAGTCGTGACAATGAAGCATTTTTCCCACGAGACCTAGAGAGATCGCTATGTTCCTTGAGGAGAGGGAAGTGGAGGGGAATTTTTTAAAAAAATGAAGTGTTTTGTAGGGATTTAGTGGTTATTTTAATTCCTTCTAGCGGCACAGAAACGTTTCTTTTCGTTTATGATAAAGGAATTTAGCAGAATTCCGCTTTGTCCTCGCTGGTTTTCGGTGCATTTGTGTTTGTTCAAGCTGAATCAAACACAATAATTAATCAATAATTACAATTTCCTCTTAACATGAAGCCTACTAACAGAAATATATTCGTTACACATATGATGCAGTCATAATAATAATAATAATAATAATAATAATAATAATAATAATAATAATAATAATAATAATAATAATTGTACCGGGCGGTACACCTCCACGCCGCTAATTCAAAAGGTGCGCCAGTTGAAACTCCTCTGCTGGAGGAAATCTGAACTTGATTGACGGTATTAATTTTCTACTTTCTCAGAAGATGTCACTACCTGTAAATTTTGGAGTTTTAGAACTGTGTCATTTTTGATGTGTTTTTGTTTAGCTTGAAGTAAGAAGTGTGAACTTTCTCTTCTAGAGGACACTACTGAAGAACTACAATAGTGCACCCTAGTGCGAAGAAAAAGAACTGTTCTTTGGAGAAAATTTTATTTCAAAAGTTTGTTCTTTGTTAAATTTCTTTCAGTCATTGGTTAAGTTGGCAATATTACCCCTTTCTTTCCCCTTGTTTTAAATCTAGACAATCCCGAATTTCTGAAATTAATTTTCCAACAATAATGTGTTTCTTCTTCATCTTGTGTAGGGGTTTCTCTTTTTTCTCCAATAAAGTGATTGTGGGCGGGTGTTCTCATTCCCCTAACGCCTAGAACCTTCCGCGAGAGTATATAAACTGCTGATTTTAGGGTCTCTGGGCCACTTCTGTTCCATCTTTCAGTGTGTAAAGTACATAGCAGGGGGCGGGTAGCGCCTCTGTCTCCGGCGACAGTCAACAACCAGGTAATGGCCGATTAATTACTTCTTTTCTTGCTTGCTCAGCAGTTTAACTCTCGGGGCGGGTCCGAAGTTTCCATTATGTAACCTTCCTTAAAAATGTAAAGAAACTGGTATCTATTCTATCTTTAAACTACGTATTGGGATAGAGAGTGCTTAACCCTCTCGAGCTCCCACTCATATTATTTTGAGGTGAACTTATTTTCTCAACCTATTCTTCCTTAACATTATGTAAATTTGTTTCTTTTCTAAAGTCACCTCCGTAGTATGGGATTAGCCCTTGCATCAGTGGCCTAGAGCCAAATTAGGTTTTAAAAACAAAGTGTATAAGGAGTGCAGATCGCCTCCTCTCAAATTGTTATATTGGAGGTCATGTAATTACCCCTTTTCATTCAATAGACCTCAGTAGGTTGGGTATTTTACCCCTGTGTTTATGTCCAGTGAGGACAACTTGAAGGTGGAGTTTGGTGTGGCCTTTGAGAGGCTTAAAGTTGAGAGCGAGTGGCTCTTTTTGAAAATTGAGTGTTGTATGCCTCGTGGAGGCTTTTCAGTGTAATTTGGAGCAAGGGCTCCTAGGCATGAATGGGGTTTTCTGCCCCTCTGTTGAAACTTGTGTTTGGGGTAAAACTGAGCTGATTGCCCAAGCATTGTGAAGTCAGGGCGCGAAGCCCAAATCCTGTAAATATTGTAACTACCCTTTTGACTTGCTACTTTGTACCTGCCATGCTTGTTATCTCCTTATTTTAAAAAGAAAATATAACCTTGTTAAATTTTACATTAACTTTGATTCCGTAGTTTGAGACCCGTTCACGCCCGCACCTTCTTTCACCTCTACCTACCACGGAAAGCTCCGTAACAAGTGGTAGCAGAGCGTGGTTGAATGGGTCTCAATTTAGCCCCTTTTGACGGCTAAACATTGTTTTGTTCCGAACTCTAACAATTTTCTCAGTTGCTGGAATTTTTTTTTATTTTTTCAAAATTGTTCTGTCATCATGCCCGGCCCTCGCGATGTTCTCCATCTTAACTATTTGCGCAAAGAGGAGTTAATCTATGAATTAACTATTAGAAATGTACAATCTGGAGGCATGGTTGCAGTAGACACAAACAAGCTTAGAGAATCCCTAGATTTGCCCATTTCCATCCCCAATTTGGGAGAGAAAGAAATTGACGACTCTCTTTCCACGATCACGGAGAATATTACTGGGCTAGCTTCTGTAGTTAGTTTTTTTGATGAAAATGATCCGTCTCCTAATCAAATTAAGCGTGTGCAAGCTAGGCTGTTTCATTTTTCAAATAGAGTTAACGATCTGTTGTCTCTAAAGTTGAATGACGTTCAGAAGAAGGAAGCTAGTACGCTGCTTGAAAATATGTCTGAATTATCTAGCAAGGTCACTCAATTGTTAACTGGGGAAGTTCCTCCCAAAACTGATCAACCCGCCACGATGAATGCTGGGAGCGAGGAAGAGCCTCCTAAGGGAGAAGTCAATAGGATAACCGTTGCTGCTCAAACTATCTCTGCCCCATTAGACAACGAGTCTGAACGTCGTAACTCATTGACTAATGTACGTTCTGAATTAACTTCTTTGCCACTTAAACCTTTACCGACTATGTCACCCGGGTTTAGCAGCTTGCCTCATCCATTGGCAATGTTGCTCAGAGGTATCTCTAAGTTTTCCGTTAATACCACCAGTGAAGTAATTTCATTTTTAAGATTTCTAGTTGAATTTCAGGATCATGCCCTTGTGTTTTCTCTTTCTCCATGTCAAATTTTGCAAATTATCTATCCTTATGCAATTGGTATTCTCTCTGACAAAATAGTAAGAGCCATAGCTGAACAGTCATCTATTGAAGATTTTCATGCACACTTGCTTGCAAATTTTATTCCTGCTCGCGCGAGGTCATCTCTGATTCAGAAGTACTATTACCGTGTACAACGCTTGGATGAAAACTTGGCTGATTTCATACAGGATATTAAGTTTTATACTAGGGTGTTTGCCCTTCATTTTCCTGAAGATCTGATTGTACAGGCTATTGTAGAGGGAATTTCACCTCCCTATAGGTCATATTTGTGTTTCGCGGCGTGCCCGCAAACTTTCTCTGAACTTGAAGCATTGGCCATCTCAGCGGAAGGAGTTAGATACGCAGATTCATTGCGTGTAGCGAAAGAACCCCCGCCTTCTTTTAGTAATACTCGGCCTCCACCTCGCCGACCAGTCACACCCCGTAAATGCTATGCTTGCGGGTCGCCCGACCACCTTCGGAACAAGTGCCCATTGCTCAAATCTAGTGGGACAAGGAATGGAGCTGGTTCATCACAAGGCTGTTTTAAATGTGGGGCTTTCTCACATATTGCCAAGAATTGTCCCAATTCGAATAGCACCCCCTCCTGTTCAACTTCTGGTGCAACTTCCAACAACAATATAAAGTGACTAGTGTCTTCGGCTGAGTCGATTAATCCATCTTCCCGAGACTCAGCCCCGGGTAAACAGATCGAAAAATCAGGGAACGAGCAATTTTCAAATTCATCTTTGGAATGCCCCAAAGAGTGTCTTAGGATTGCGGCAGATACTCCCGCACCGGTTCCTTTTCTTAAGATTGAGTTAAATAATGAACCTGTAACAGCTCTATTAGATTCAGGCAGTGTTTGTTCGATTATTTCGGCTGAATGGTATTCTAAATTGAAATCTGTTTGTAAACTACCTGACTATGTCTCATCTCCTGTTCAATATGTTTCGGCTAATTCATCTCCATTAGAAATTCTAGGTTCCGTACAGGTCAAAATTCGTATTTTTAAATTTACATGGAAAACCAAACTGTTTGTGGCTAAGCACTTGTCTTGCCCCATCATACTGGGAGCGGACTTCATTTCTCACACTGGTCTTGTGCTCGATCTTCAGAGTAAGTCGTGCACATTCAAATTTGCGTCCAAATGTGAAATTCCCTTGTTAAAGTGTAATTCTGTGTCATGTTCATCTATTTCGCCTACCCAGGATGAGATGTTGTTAGACCTTAGACATCTACCTGAGGAGCAGGCTGATAGTATTCGTAAATTATGTCAGTCATTTCCAGAGGTGTTCTCTGATACTCTTGGTGTTACTGACCTTATTGAATACAAAATCGAGGTCACGGATTCGATTCCTGTCCGTTTTCCACCTTATAGGCTATCTCCACCTAAAATGAAGGCTCTGAAAGAAATTATCGATCAGATGTTGAAGGATGGTATTATTAGGCCATCTAAGTCGGCGTATTCGTCGCCTATTTTTCTAGTCCCGAAACCCCAAGGAGGCTTCAGGCCTGTCATTGATTATAGGGCTCTCAATCGGAAGGTGGTGTTACAATCTGTGCCCCTTCCCGACCTTCATTCTTGTTTTTCATGGTTCCGTAAGGCCAAGTTCTTTACTATCTTGGACCTGAATCAGGCCTATAATCAAATTCCCCTTGCCGAAGAGTCTAAACACCTTACAGCGTTTGCCACGGACTGGAACTTATACGAATACAACCGCGTGCCTTTCGGGCTCCCCACGGGAGCGGCTGTACTCACTAGGCTACTAGATAGGGTCTTCTCCGACATCAAATTTGAGTACTTATATCACTACTTGGATGATGTCGTCGTATTTTCAGAGACTTTTGAAGAACATCTAGATCATCTGCGAGAAGTCCTCGATCGCCTTCGTAAGGCTGGGTTAACTGTCAAGTTGTCCAAGGTTGCCTTTGCTAAGCCCTCTATGTCATTCCTAGGGCATATTGTGTCACCTGATGGTGTAGCAGTCGATCATTCTAGAACACAGGCCATCCGTGATTTTAAACCTCCCAAGGACATTAAAGGTATCGCCAGGTTCATTGGTATGGTGAATTGCTTCAGGAAGTTTATTCCTAACTTCGCTAATAGAGCGGCGCCTTTAAACCTTCTTCGTAGGAAAGGCATCAAATTTGAGTGGGGACCTTCTCAACAAGCCGCTTTTGAAGATCTTAAATTAGCTCTCTGTAATGCCCCTGTACTTGCTATGCCTGATTTCTCGAAGAAATTCATCGTCCAAACCGACGCGTCGTCGTCAGCAGTAGCTGCAGTCCTTCTTCAAGAGACTGAACTAGGGAGGCGACCCATCGCCTATGCATCTAGGACTCTATCGGCTCAAGAAGCCAAGTATTCTATCTATGAGCTCGAAGGGTTGGCAGTCTTATTTACCTTAGAGAAGTTCCGTCTCTATCTGGAACATGTCAAATTCGACCTGGAGACAGATAATCAAGCCTTAAGCTGGGTCTTAGGTAGGCCGCGTCGTACTGGTCGTCTAGCCCGTTGGGCCATCCGTATTTCTGCCTTCCAATTCGATATCAGGCATATCCGAGGTACCGAAAATGTTGTTGCTGATGGACTCAGCCGTATGTTTTCTAACGACGTCGAGACCCATGAACCGGTCGGCAGTTCATCACCTTCCGAGTCCATACTATCTGATGTTAATGCCATCTTAACTGATGCTCCCATGCTCTTTAGGGATATCGAGAAATACCAACGTGAAGATCCGACGCTGGCTCCGATAATGGAAACCCTTTCTTCTGGGGAACATGTCGTCCCTTATGTTCTGAGGAATGGTGTTCTATGTTGCCCCTCGAGGCATGATAAGATGATGAAAGTTGTCGTTCCAGCTGTTCTTGTACCTATGATCTTCAAGTATTATCATGAGACCCCATTAGGAGGGCATCTGGGAATCTTTAAAACTCGTGAGAAGATTCGTGAAATGTTCATCTGGAAAGGTATGGACGGTGAAATCCGTGAACTAGTGAAGGCTTGCAAACCCTGTTTGCTCAGTAAACCAACCATGTCCACCAAGGTAGGCCTTTTGTCTTCTCATCAAGCGTCGCGCCCCATGGAACGCCTGTATATTGATTATGTAGGACCCTTCCTCCAGTCTAAGGGAAATGCTAACAAGTTTATCTTTGTATGCGTAGATGGCTTTACTAGATTTTCCTGGTTATTTCCGACTAAGCTGGCTACCGCTCAGTCTACCATTACTTGCTTAAATTCTATTTTTGCCTCTTTTGGTCCGTGCCAATATATTGTGTCTGATAATGCTAAGGCGTTCACATCTAATCTTTTTCGTAAATTCTGTTTCGACTTGTCCATCTCTCATGTAACTACTTCTGCTTATTACCCTCAACCATCTCTGGCTGAACGGGTTAACCGTAATCTCAGGTCCGCGCTTATTGCCTATCATCATGAAGATCATTCCAGGTGGGATACGTCCCTGCATTGGTTAGCTTTTGCTTTGAATTCGGCGGTTCATGAATCACATAAATTTACTCCAGCCTCTTTGATGTTCAAGTTTGTTCCCAACACGCCGCTCTCTAACCTCTGGTCTCTGAGTGACATTCTACCCGAGACAATAGATCCGGACATCATTAAAGATCTTTGGAAGAAGGCTAAAGCCAATCTTAAAGTGTCTCATGAAAAGGTTAGGGAAAGGTATGATTGTGGACGGAGACCCACCCCTTTGAAGGTAGGTGACCAAGTTATGGTCAAAAACTTTGTTCCCGCGGGCAAGCTTGCCCCCAGATTTCATGGGCCTTGTATCATTCTCGATTTTCTTACGCCGGTTACGTTGTTATTAAGTAATCCAGCCACCGAGAGGATATTTAGGGTTCACCTGTCACAGGTGAAACCAGTGTAAATTTTGTGTCAACTTGCTTCATATAATTTGAAAGGAATATGAAGGTTATATTTTTTTGAGTTTTCACTTTTAAGGCTTTCTGCCCCTTCTATAAAATTTAGTTTCATATGTAAGTATTGTTGTAAACCCTCCCCGCACCGTTAAACTGCCATTCGGTCCTTACCACGGCCATTACCACGCTCCCGTCTCCTGCTATACACACTGTGGCTGGCTTATATTAAATGCCATGGATATATGCACGCCGCTGGCCCCTCAACCTCACCACCAAGCCTGTGCCCTCAAAAAAAGATGATGGTCCAACAATATTCTGCCGCCTAGCTTTAATGTTTCAGTGCCCCCGCAGCCGCGCGGCGCCGTGCCGCGTCTGGGCTTGAGGATGGGCCCCCTCGACCCCAGCGAGGACGACATGTGCACGGCGAGCCGGAGCTCTCCTCCCGGCCAAGGCTGATGTGCGGCGCACGACCTGCTACTTGCCCGCAGCCTGTATATCTTCACCGCGGGCGCGGCGTGTTTCAACACCACTGCTCCCCTCATGGTGCGGGCGAGCGGTATCTCAGGGTACTTGAGGGGTCCGAGCGGCCTCCTCTGGACGCAAGCTGCAACGGCCGGTCTGGCCATCCAACTTAATCAACATCAACTACATGGACAGTTACTATAAGAGATGACTACACTTGGGAATTCAACAACAAAATCTAGTGGACTTAGAAAATTTTTCCTCGATTTTAAAACTAAAGTTTATCTTCTCAATTCAACTTCTACAAACATAAAACTTCACTTCTCCAGTTACAACAAAAATTTTGAAACTCAATCAAACCACATTAAGAAAATCTTATAAACTTTTCGGCAATTAATCTCCACATCTACATCAAAACTTGGACTTAGTTTTCAAACAAATTTCATGTGTCACCCCTGGAGGAACTTTTGGGGGGGGGGGGGAGGTCTGTACCGGGCGGTACACCTCCACGCCGCTAATTCAAAAGGTGCGCCAGTTGAAACTCCTCTGCTGGAGGAAATCTGAACTTGATTGACGGTATTAATTTTCTACTTTCTCAGAAGATGTCACTACCTGTAAATTTTGGAGTTTTAGAACTGTGTCATTTTTGATGTGTTTTTGTTTTGCTTGAAGTAAAAAAGTGTGAACTTTCTCTTCTAGAGGACACTACTGAAGAACTACAATAGTGCACCCTAGTGCGAAGAAAAAGAACTGTTCTTTGGAGAAAATTTTATTTCAAAAGTTTGTTCTTTGTTAAATTTCTTTCAGTCATTGGTTAAGTTGGCAATATTACCCCTTTCTTTCCCCTTGTTTTAAATCTAGACAATCCCGAATTTCTGAAATTAATTTTCCACCAATAATGTGTTTCTTCTTCATCTTGTGTAGGGGTTTCTCTTTTTTCTCCAATAAAGTGATTGTGGGCGGGTGTTCTCATTCCCCTAACGCCTAGAACCTTCCGCGAGAGTATATAAACTGCTGATTTTAGGGTCTCTGGGCCACTTCTGTTCCATCTTTCAGTGTGTAAAGTACATAGCAGGGGGCGGGTAGCGCCTCTTTCTCCGGCGTCAGTCATCAACCAGGTAATGGCCGATTAATTACTTCTTTTCTTGCTTGCTCAGCAGTTTAACTCTCGGGGTGGGTCCGAAGTTTCCATTATGTAACCTTCCTTAAAAATGTAAAGAAACTGGTATCTATTCTATCTTTAAACTACGTATTGGGATAGAGAGTGCTTAACCCTCTCGAGCTCCCACTCATATTATTTTGAGGTGAACTTATTTTCTCAACCTATTCTTCCTTAACATTATGTAAATTTGTTTCTTTTCTAAAGTCACCTCCGTAGTATGAGATTAGCCCTTGCATCAGTGGCCTAGAGCCAAATTAGGTTTTAAAAACAAAGTGTATAAGGAGTGCAGATCGCCTCCTCTCAAATTGTTATTTTGGAGGTCATGTAATTACCCCTTTTCATTCAATAGACCTCAGTAGGTTGGGTATTTTACCCCTGTGTCTATGTCCAGTGAGGACAACTTGAAGGTGGAGTTTGGTGTGGCCTTTGAGAGGCTTAAAGTTGAGAGCGAGTGGCTCTTTTTGAAAATTGAGTGTTGTATGCCTCGTGGAGGCTTTTCAGTGTAATTTGGAGCAAGGGCTCCTAGGCATGAATGGGGTTTTCTGCCCCTCTGTTGAAACTTGTGTTTGGGGTAAAACTGAGCTGATTGCCCAAGCATTGTGAAGTCAGGGCGCGAAGCCCAAATCCTGTAAATATTGTAACTACCCTTTTGACTTGCTACTTTGTACCTGCCATGCTTGTTATCTCCTTATTTTAAAAAGAAAATATAACCTTGTTAAATTTTACATTAACTTTGATTCCGTAGTTTGAGACCCGTTCACGCCGCACCTTCTTTCACCTCTACCTACTACGGAAAGCTCCGTAACAATAATAATAATAATAATAATAATAATAATAATAATAATAATAATAATAATAATAATAATAATAATATTAATAATAATAATAATAATTGTACCGGGCGGTACACCTCCACGCCGCTAATTCAAACATTGTGCCAGTTGAAACTCCTCTACTGGAGAAAGCCTGAACTTTAACAACCACATTAATTCTAAGGTTTCTCAGAAGATGTCTTTACTGTAAATTTTGAAGTCTTCTGAACTATGTCGGTTTCGATTTGTTTTTGTTTTCTCTGTAGTAAGAAGTGTGAACATTCTCTCCTAGATGGCACTACTTAAGAACTACAATTGTGCACCCTAGTGCGAAGTGAAGGGACTTTTCTTTTGAAGAAATTTGGTATTCATAAGTTTGTTCTTTGTTAAATTTCTTTCAGTCATTGCTTGGGTTGGCAGTATAACCCTTCTCTTTCCGCCAGTTTTGAATTTGACCAATAAGGAATTTCTGTAATTAATTTTCCATCAATAAGGTGTTTCTCCTTCGTCTGGTGTATTAGTTTTTGCCATTATCCAATACAATTTTGTGGGCGGGTTGTAATCATTCATGAAACGTCTCGAATTTTCCACGAGGGTATATAAACTGCTGATTTTCTGGTCTCCTGGCCACTTCAGTAACATCTCTCATAGTGTGATTATGTAGCAGGGGGCGGGAAGCGCCTCTTTCTTCGGGCAGAAGTTCATCCACAAGGTAATGGCCGTTTAATAACTTTATTTCTTGCTAGCTCAGCAGTTTAACCCTCGGGGCAGGTTCGAAACTTTTCTCATGTAACCTATCCTTAAAATGTAATAGACACTTGGTAAGAACTTCGGCCCTTTAACTATAAATTGGGATAGAGAGTGCTAACCCTCTCGAGCTCCCACTCCTATTGTTTTGAGGTGACTTTGTTTTCACAACCGTTTCTTTTTTTTAAATGTAATAAAGTCTTCTTATACAAGTCACCTCTTTAGTAGTGGATTAGCCCTTGTGTATGCGGCCTAGTGCCAAGTAGGTTTTAAAAAGGTATTAGGAGAGCAAGTTACGCCTCCATTCTAATCAGAATTTTTGGCCATGTAATTGACCTGTTTCTTTACTGAATAGGCCTCAGTAGGTTGGGTATCATTACCCCCGTTCTTGTGTGCCCGGAGGGCAGCTTAAAGGTGGAGTTTGGTGTGGTCTTTGAATAGGCTTGAACTTTGAGAGCGGTTTGCTCTTTCTTAAATTTGGTTTCTGTGTGCCTCGAGCAGGCTTAACTGGGTAATTGGGAGCTTGTGCTCCTTGGCATGATTGGGGTTTTCTGCCCCTTTGTTGAACTTCGTACATAGGTAAAGTTGGGCTCATTGCTCAAGGATTGCGTGTCTGGGCTCGAAGCCCTAATCCATTAACAAATTGCAATTGTACATTCTTAATTTGTTGATATGCTACTGAGTACCTGTTATACTTGTTATTTCTTGATCTTGAAAAGAAAATATAACCTTTGTTAAATTTTAAATTAACTTTAATTTCGTAGATGAGACCTGTTCCCGCCCGCACCTTCTTTCACCTCTAACTACCACGGATATTTCCGTAACAATAATAATAATAATAATAATAATAATAATAATAATAATGTTATTTGTTTTACGTCCCACTAACTACTCTCCTACGGTTTTCGGAGACGCCGAGGTGCCGGAATTTAGTCCCGCAGGAATTCTTTTACGTGCCAATAAATTTACCGACACGAGGCTGACGTATTTGAACACCTTCAAATACCACCGGACTGAGCCAGGATCCAACCTGCCAAGTTGGGGTCAGAAGGTCAGCGACTTAACTGTCTGAGCCACTCAGCCCGGCGAATTAACATTTAATAGCTGGACAATTTTCCTCTTAACATGAAGCCTATGAACAGAAAGATAATCTAAAAAATCCCAGCTTTAATCTGAGAAGAGGGATAAAAGAAAGAAAAGTGTGAAAATGTTGTCGATAGTGATGCTTTGAGGAATATTTACGTACAATTAGAGTAAAAATGTAACATACCCTTGGCTGTATAGTCGAGGATTTTTAAAGTCGCTGGCCTGGAAATGATCTGAACAGATCTTATAATTCTTATATAAGCGTAACGCCCCTTCTTTCTTGTACACCTTATCCAAATCACTTCTGTGACATTTCAAAACCCACAGATCACACCTACAACAACACATCGGTATTGAAGGTTAACTGCTGCACTATACAATAAAATATGCGTATTACATTTTAAGCCAGTTAAAATAGGGGTCGAGCAGGTCAGAAGATTATGAAATACTATAAAAATCTCTGTCACTGGAAGAATATGTATGCAAACACAATATTACTTACATGTTCTTGTCACGAGGGAACCTGAAGAACGACCGCGCATTTTTCTCTACTTCGTAATTACTGCAGCCAAACACAGCACATACCTTTCCCCTCATCTTGAGAGGAGATATCAAGGAATAACACACACTACTATTTATTTATGTCAACTCACTGAAAACGCATAAATAACACCAAAAACTTCACACAAAAATACACGGGCTCTTATGAGAGAATCAGTACTGTTCAGGTCTATCCGCTAGAGTGAGCTCCAGTAGCTGTCCCTCGATATCTCGCTCGGTGTCGCGTATTATCTATACTGTATTTGGAATCACGGATATTTGCAAACTAGAATTCTAAATGACGAGGACTAATTATTGCTTGCAAAGAAATTAGGTCCATAGACCAGAACGCGGGTGTTCAGGGAGGAACGAAAAAATGCCAATGAATGTATGATTTTCAAATAACTAACTCGCTATTTTGCTTTCCGTATACTTTGTTGATTGGGAAGAGAATAGGACCGACGTAAAAGACCTAAAGCATTGTGCCCCACCTCGTCTGAACCGCACGAGGCGCCAATGTTACTGATTTTGCTGTACTTTAATTATCCTTGCACTGAATACATACGAACACAAATAATTTAAAAATACATTTAGTAGAGTAAAAGATGACAGTTGCTTCCCTTAGCAAACTATTGTCGGGGCCACCAAATTAGGCGGGTGAGGAAAATTGCGCTGTCGTCAGATATGGGAACGGCGAAGCGACAGATGGTCGAGAGTCGCTTACCCCTGGGCACCGATTGGCAACGCTGATCGTGCAGTGCTGTAAAACTGAAGCTTATCCGCTCCAGGCCACCTTACCCGAGTCATTCCCTGTCAAGCAGCTGTTGAGCTCGCATCGTAAAGGCAGTTAAAGATGGATCGTGAATGTGAATTGATTTGGGCTCAAGTCAAGAGAGAAGTGGCAGAGAGGAACAAGACATTCAAAATAAAGGTCGTAGAAAAACTCACGTCAGAAGCCATCGACCGTGCGACTGCTTCAGATTGGGAGAAGTGCTTCAATCGCGCGGAAGATGTTCAAACAGACAATTGGGCCAAGGAAATAATAAGGGACGAAAGAAATGAGCCATTCATCATCAGTGTAAAAGACGACTCGACAGATAGTGAGATGAGTGATGACAGTGACTAAGACTGCCTTGAAGCCAGAAACCGATTCTTACTTCATTGTAAATTAATGTAAACCTATTCTTTAAAGCAGTTCTTTTCCTATATTACTCGGTACAATATACGGTATTCAAATATTTATAATGTAATAAAACTGATACAGATTAATATGTAATCCGAAAGAAATTACGGCGTCCTGCAGCCTGTGCTGGTGCGCGCGCCCCGAACTGCCTCACCTAGCGACATTTACATGATCGCTTTCCGGGCCATTTTCCAGGAAAATTACAAGACTCACGGAAATATGTTTCAGATAAAAAATATAAGTCAGGCGATTTTTTACATTTTTCTCGCAGACAAAATTTTATTGGCTGAAGAAATAAAAACTTGGCCGCTTACTGAAATTTTCAATACATGATTCTACGGATTTAAACTTACTCGTTCAAGATTTTATTTTTCATAAATAGTGGTTTATATAGAAAATAGTTATACCACTGGAATCAGCAGTCTTTTCTGAAGCTGTAGTATAATTCGTCTCGAAACATTGTATGAAGTAACATCAGAAGCTTGAGAGAGAACAATTTGCCTCGCGCTCCGAAATGATGTGTTCAGTTAGACATTTCTTCGCCAGTTGCTACATAACCTTGGCAACAGCGTAATTTCTCTGACCCGCCTAATTTCGTGGCCGCGACAATAGTCCCATCCATGATGTAGCAGGATACATTGCCAATTGTAGAACCTTATATATTAACAATTTTACATGTGTGGCATTAAAGCATTGCTGCGGACACAGCGTACTCGCAACAGATATTTTATGGACAGAGGCAGTGAAAAGTTATCGACACACTAACCTGTATTGGCACTCAAGAGGATTGGGGAAATACTTGCTTGTTCCTGAGTGGCGGGGTAGATTGCGCGGTCAGGCACTGTGTTTGGTTAGTGGTAAGATGCTGAATGACTGGTCAGTTTACGAGTGGAATTCTTGTTCACCCCATGTTATTAGTGTAGCATTTGTTGTTGATCGTTATTATTTGCATTAGCTAGTGTTGAACAACAGGTATTTCTAGTTAAGGCATTTTGTCCTAAAGAAGAAATCGTATGACAGAACCGTTTGCAAATATCTACATCGTTTCCGTGGTGCTGTAATGCCCTCGAAAATATACATAAGCAAGTTATTCCTGAAATGGCGTGACACAGGGTCTGTTTAAAAGAATAAACGGAAGTCATCTTTCTTTGGCACTTTGGAAAGGACAGTGCGATCAGTAGTTGAGAGCAAGTTGGATTAAAATCGGTGTAGTTTCAGACCACAGAGGGACTGGCAGGACCAGATTTTCTCTATGCGCCAGGTAACCGAAAAAGCGTTTCCGGACCCAAGTTCATGTAACATAATTTTCTTTTTCTCCGTGTGAGGAATGTGTTCTGAAAGTTTGGCCAACCTTATATGAATTAGTGTCAAATATTCTGGTTACACAATCCTAACAAATTAAATTTCCCTTTAGGAAAATCAAACGATCATAAATATGTTATACAATAAAACATGTGACGCGATGATACATAGCAACCGTGCAGGCTGTGATGTGAATTGTTGGATGGCAATGACATACAGATCCACGGCCTATGCAGCTCTCGGGGTACTGTTACTAGGTAACATTAGGCCTTATGACATTATTTATTTCATAAATTTTCGGATGACCCCCAGCTGAGAACCTCTATTATTTATTAATAAAGGAGAAGATTGCAGATATTCGATTAAGAATGGATATCAGCCCAAGGAAATCTTCGCGCCGATCGATATGGGAGTGTGGTGTCTCACAAAGATCGGAATTACAGGGACTGATAATGCTACTTTCTTTTACGTACAGAATACTGACCATTCATTTGGGCAGCCGGATGTTTGAAAGTCTACGGTTTTAACGAGAATCTTGAGAAGTATTTATTTCACATGTGAAGAAAAGCACACGTGGGTACTCGACAGTTCTAAGGTTAACGAGCGAAGGACATAAACGTGCTACCTCTAATAGGAAGGAAATCACATGGCCATTAGAGTGATTATGATTCTGGCACAGATTTACTGTTTTCATGTGATTGCTAATAATGCTTCATATGAATGTGTTTATCTTAGTAAATTCAATTGTTTGGCCTGTGTTGGACATTTACATACTATTTAATTAAATGTACGTTCGCTTTGTTTTCCTTTGTTTCTGGCAGTTTTATTTCATGTGATGTATTCAACGCAAAGTTAAAATAATGTAAATTATACCCATTGAAACTGGTGAATTGTTTGTTTTTGACTCTTTTACAGTGGAATACTCTCCGATTTGGTGGTGCGATACTGTTAATAGATTTGTATAGTGACGTATTGTCAGATTATCAGTCCGTCTGTTCCGTCATGAAAGACGGTAATTAGCTTTCCACAGTGTGTACTTCACAATTTAGTTCATGCTTGTCTCGTCTTAGAAATTTATTTTTATTATATTTTTATTAATCTCAAGAGGGAATGGAAGGAATTGGGAACTTTATAAAGCCCCGTGCGTATACTACTGTGCTGCTGTGGGTATACACTAGAAGAACTAATAAGAAGCTTTTTCATTTACAGCTGACCATAAGAAGATGGAGTACGTGTGATATTTGCATGAATTTGTCCAAACATTTTGTAGTGTTATCTTCAGATCTAGGCCTACAAACAACTACCTATTCATGGTGACGTTGCTGATCTAAATGTGAAACGATTACCTGCAAGACATCCACCTATCTGCACAGCGGCGAACCTTGTAGCTATCAAATTCAATCTGGCTGAGAGTCGGTCTCATGATTCGAAATTGTTTGCCCCTCCAGAGAGTTCAGAAATGCCCTGCATAACTGAGAAGGTGTCAGGGTTCATTCAACGTAGAAAGATCTGGTCGAAATTAAACAGGATTCGGACCAGTCACGGTGTATGTGTGGATCTCCTGTACAAGTGAAAGAAAAGACCTTCAACACGTTGTGATGTAGCGCTGTAAGACAGACTGTTAGGAACTTAGTTCGAGAATGCCCACAAATACCTTACAGTGGTGAATTAAGATATTTCTTCCTACGGACACCGCAGGCACTTCAATACATTTGCAATATTGATGCAGAATTAAATAATCTTCATGTATTCCATACGATAAATAAATAAATGCATTTCATAACTAGGATTCGGAAGTTGAGGAAAAATCTTTTCTTTACCGAGTGCCTGAAGACAAAACCCAACATAATTTAGTGAACCCTTGTATTCATAATGTTCATTCTGAGTCATTGTAGGCAAGAAAATGGGAGGTTTTACTTGCCCTTTTTCTGCTAGTTTTGGGGTTTATGGCTTATTGGCAATTTTTTAAAGCCGCGTATACACTTGAGCATTCGCCCCGAATGAACATTCGTTTGCCCAGTTTTGCTCAGATGAGTACAGGGCGAACCGAATGGATCCGCATGCCTCAGTCTGATCCGAATGTTGTCGGTACCGCTATGCATATGCGATCTCGCTCGTGCAAGTGAAGTGAAAGAAGAGTGTGAAAGATAATTTCAAGTTGAAATGGAAATTATCCCAGGATAATTCTCTTATCCTTCTGGGATACTACCACAAGTATCCCGTTCTGTGGAACCCCAAGGACGAGTTCTATTACAATACCTTCACATATTCCGGCTCCGTGGCTAAATGGTTAGCGTGCTGGCCTTTGCTCACAGGGGCCCGGGTTCGATTCCCGACAGGGTCGAGAATTTTAACCATCATTGGTTAATTTCGCGTGGCACGGGGGCTGGATGTATGTGTCGTCTTCATCGTCATTTCATCCTCATCACGACGCGCAGGACGCCTACGGGTGTCACATGAAAAGACCGGCACTTGGCAAGCCGGACATGTCCTCGGACACTCCCGGCACTAAAAGCCATACGCCATTTCACACCTTGGCACACTTCAGGTACGATTCTGCCTATGGCTTGTTTCGAAATTTTGAAGAGGTACTGCAAACTCGTGTAAGAGTCTCCTGTAGCCAGAAATCTCAGTGCCACAGCTAGGCTTTCCTTGGCAGGTATGGCTTTTCTAAATGTTGTGTCCTCTCTCTCAATCGTAGCCCTGATACTATGCGATATCCGTTCAAAATCCTCGGATGACATTCTCGTAAAATGTTTAAAATTGTCATTTGTTTCATGTCCGATCGTTTTAACAATTGAGCATTGCATCTCTCTTCATACATTTTTCTTTGCCACCACCGCTTTCTCCTTTTTTGGTTTCAATGAATGCAATAAATACATATAACAATCGCTGGCGACGATCAATTTTCGATTCACCATTGTAGCGTCAGGTCAGGCAAAACACTACACTACACCTAAACACAGGCGGTGTTCTCGGTCCGCACGAGGTCCGAACACAGTGGAAACTTGCTCAACAGATTGGCGTGCGGGTCGTGCTTCTGCGCTCCCGCATCGGCAACGCATGCTCATTCGGGGCGAATGCTCAAGTGTATACGCGGCTTTAGTCATATTTTTAGATCTTAACGGGTTTTTTGGCAACTTCACCTTCCTTCGACTATATTTTTAATGCCTATTCTCAGTTCGAATCATCATTAGTACATCCATCACCTCTTAAACATATTTTCTCTAGTAAATACATTTATTTGAACCATATCTGGAAAGTCTGTTGGGTCATCCGCCCGGAGGCTGGTTGGATCCTCAAATAGCACCACTAAAGGCTACTCGTCTATAGGAAAACCACAAAACCAATGGCAGCACCAAAATGAGGCGTACTAGTCAACATTAGAAGTAAGGTAGTTTGCCATTGCTTTCTGCAATTAGTAAAGAGAGAACATTGAATGGATATGAAATGAAAAATAACCGGGGTAACAAATTATGTGCAACATAAACGTAATATTGAAAGGAAAAAAGTGGTGTGAGTGTGTTTGAAAAGGATGATTCAAGTATGAATCCTTAACATCCGTTGATGAGGAGAGAAGTTACTCGATGGCTCCCAACGTGCTGTCTGAAAACGGACGATCCTTTACACGCAAGAACCTGGAGACGATTGCGGTGATACACTGCAAAGCCAACTGAGGTAAGGTTTCCAGATTCCAATTTCTGTAACCCTAGTGTGGTTAAGCCAAATATGATTCCAGTTATATTAATGCCAATTTCTTTCTCCACGATGTCCATTGCGGGTTCGCTGAATTCATTCTAGACGAATTCTGCAGGATATTTTTTAACAAACAAGGAATTCATTTTTAAAATAAATAAATAAATAAATAATTGAAATTGCTGAAGTAGGTCTACATTACAGAATACCAATCGCTCACAGAAATACTGTATTTTAAATTGGGTAATAGTACTCAATCCGTGTTCTCGTTCGGAGGTGATGAATGTCTTTTCAGACACACGCCTAATGGAAATGAGCTGCATGTGCCGTTTTAATCACATACAGCCCTAATACCAATTTTCAGTTTCTCACAATTTCGGGAATCAAACCTGGGCCTACGAGGACGGCAGCTAGTAGCACTAATCGTTACACTGCAGGGATGCACCTGATCATCTATGTTCAAAATAAGTGTTTTGTCTGTACATTTCTCAGAAATGAATGAGAATGGTATTACTGTTTCGGTCCTGTTCACAATAACAATGAAATGCACATTATAATTCTCCGTCATCTCTGTCTGTCTGTCTGTCTAATAATAATAATAATGTTATTTGTTTTACGTCCCACTAACTACTCTTTTACGGTTTTCGGAGACGCCGAGGTGCCGTAATTTAGTCCCGCAGGAGTTCTTTTACGTGCCAGTAAATCTACTGACACGAGGCTGTCGTATTTGAGCACCTTCAAATACCACCGAACTGAGCCAGGATCGAACCTGCCAAGTTGGGGTCAGAAGGCCAGCGCCTTAACCGTCTGAGCCACTCAGCCTGTCTGTCTGTCGGTCGGTCGGTCGGTCGGTCGGTCGGTCCGTCTGTCTGTATGTATGTATATAAATGCATCGCGAGATAATGGCTGAAGATAATGAAGATCTGTATATAAAGTCGGGAGATGAGGCACTACAATCTAGGGTACATAGTTATATAGAATTAAATTTCCGATAATTTATATCATATTTTTATCGCTTCGGCTATGATAAAGATATTCATGAATTTCGAGTGTTGTTGCCACGTCTACATCAATGCTGAGCAATGAGAAGACGGGTGAACAGAATTATGTAAAGTCGAAGGGATAAAGCACTACAGTCTAGGATATACATAACTTTATTCACGGTTGATGAAATGGTAGTTTAGGGGAAGGGGCCTAAAATTTAATTTTTAAATACGTATGTTATTATAAATTTTAATACAATCTTATTCACAACGTGTGCACTACTTCTCCTAGAATTATGTATACAATGCAGAATTCCATAGCGAAATACGGACACACCAGTGAGTGATATATAAATACAGAAATATGAATTAAATTATCATTCATTGGCACCTTTAAGTGATTTTGCATTTTCCTCCCCATGTAACATTTTTGATAGTTTAGGGGTACATACGGTTCCAAAATCAGGAATTTGAATTGGTCCAACATCAAACCTCTGACTTTTTATCGGAGAGAGTTCTTCTAAACATTCCTCTTGTTATATTTATAATTCCCTGCGTTTGAGATACGAAGTCAACACCATGCACAGCGTTAATCAGTTCACGAGGTGACACTTTCTGAATTGATTGCATAAATAACAGTTGAAGTGTTGACGAATGTATACATGGACATTAATCTATTTATCATCACTGCTAATACGTAAATCGTAATTTCATAATATTGTCTCTATCCTGAATTGGTAGGCTCTCCAGTGAATTGATGTTTCTCTTATCACATTAGCAGTTTTTACTCTGTTGCTATATCCTGTGAAATGTTTTCCTTGTAATTTTAATACAATAATATCCCTTTAGTCGGTCATGGCAACACACGGTGAGAGAACAAAAGATATTTTCGATGGGACACACGATATCTTTACAATGTTCGACACTCGCAGCCAAGCGGTGCATTTCTCCCATTAACGCACGGAGTCTTGGGAATCCTGTGGTATTCTCTAGTGGCCTATTTCTAACACGGGAACTGCAGTGTAGAGCCCGGCTGACTGCAATGAACCATGATAAAATTAAAAATTAATACATCATACATTTATTGCTACTGTGGAGAAAGTAATCTTGTACACTGAAAGAGATAATAGATGCTTTTGATTTTTCTGAAACTTTATCTAATGTTACATTAGAGACTCGTTGCTACTTACTGTATTAAAAAACATAAGAATATGCAATGACAATACAGCTCGTGTCCAGTTCAATAATTGATGAAAAGTGGGTTCAAATTAGAAAGAGTAGGGTGTTATTGTTTGGAATACGGTAATAAACTCTCAGTTGAGTTACAATAAACTTCGCCATCCCTCAAAGACAACTTTCTTCAAGAGATGCATAACATCCTTACGAAATTACATATCATCTGCTTTGGGAATTTTATATGCAAATACCTTTAAACGCCGACTAACTGCGCTGGAATTCGATCTACAATGTTATCAGTTAAAGGAATTTACACAGAGGACATCAATGAGCTGTAATGTTGTTGACGCTGTCGATTCATGGATGGATATATTATTTCTATTATCGGCCCCATTCACTTAGTAAGCGTTTAATTTTCCTGGTACCTGTGCAGAAATATACTTGAATTGATGATTTACCATCTTCCATTGATCGTAATTATTCTTTTAAACGCTGAGCTGCACAGCGGTTCCCCGGGACGCCGGTAGAATTTCCCGTCAAACAACGACGGTCCGCAGGGACCGCTCAGTAAGCACTGGATTTATTGTTTCCTGGAGACCAGATGACCGCTGATAAATGGAAATAACTTAAGCTACGGACCAACGTCGTCCCTGCGGAAAATTCGGCACATCTGGGATCAGACATTTTCACGATCACAAACGCCGCCCCTAAACAATGGTAATGCAAAAGCGCGCGATTGCATATGACATAAAATAACAATGAATTTATGTCAGCGCGGGTGTTTTCTTGCCAGCTGTTGAAGCAAGAATGACCCGAAAAGTTACGTAGCGCATACCTATCTACGAAACGTCACTGTAATATTTGTCCCAAATGGGCCATAATAATTGCTTTTACACAAATAAAGTAGAAAATCTGCGGTGAATTAAGAAATACAGTAGTACCAAAAATGTTACTTGCAGGGAATCAAATGGATACATACTTTACTACCTTACAACTATTTTTTTTCTGCTACGTTGCAGCGCTTTCATATGTGTTTTGTTTGTCTAACACTTTCGTGTTTGATGTCTTTGCTTACTGAAGTTGTTTGAATTAATTAGCTGTTTTCTTCATGTTGCTCATTCGTTTTGTGCCCTAACTCATTCATTACATGAGATATTTATCATGCTATTTTCCTTTCAACAAAAAAGTAATATATTTATTGGTGCAGGGATCATGCTATTTTGCTGTTTGAACTGCCCGCGCTAGTCATATGGACAAAGATAATGAGAATTCACAGACGTAGCACTCCCATTCGTCGGTGCTAGCCCTGGACCACAAGAAAGAAACTAAAGACGGCACGAGCAACGAAATACAACATAAGGGAGTCCTGTCTACAGCCCGTAAGTACGTATGCATATTTCTTTAGATATTTCTCTAGTAACGACGGTATTTCTTAATTTACCGCAGATTTTTCACTTCATTTGCGTAAAAGGAATTATTATGTTCCATTTGGGACAAATATTACAGTGACATTTTGTAGATAGGTATGCGCTACATAACCGACCCGAAAATATCTAAATAAAAGTATTTCTTATAAATGTGAGGGAAATTTGCCGGCACCACTATGCGAGACCGCTGCTCCCAACGGAACTAATTTACGACAGGATCATGGGGGGGTCTTTAGGGACCGCTGCGAATATTGTAATTAAACATATATGATGTTCATTCCATTTAAGCGTATTTATATTTTAGAACACCATTTTTACATTTGAGAAGATAAATAGCCTAAAAAAGAAAAGGAAACACGGTCGAACGTGAATGTTTTAAAAAATTCTCCATGCCTCTCTTATCAAATCATCAACCCTCTCAAAATTGCGACAAAAAAGCTAATAAAAGAACGCTATATTCTTATATTAGGGAAATATTAACATTAGAATTCCTGCTGAAGAATCCCGTTTTAAATAACGTATGACTGCCAAAGCTCATACAGAAGAGCTTTACGTGCGAATAAGATGCTATCTTCAAATATTTACCGTTTGAGTTACAATACACTTATCTTTACATATCGTTCCGTGTTATCTTTGTAAATACCCGCGTAGAATATTCTGAAACATTCCACTCGAAAATAAATCCTACTGGTAGGGATTATTAAAATTCCAGTCGAGTGAAGCAGACGCTGCCAGCGGCTAGCTCGGTTGAGTGTTATGGGAATTGTTATCAAGAGTTATGTAACATACATGCGTTAAGTGCTGTGTACGGCCAGTTAGCCAGCCCATCGAGCTTGTCCATAACCAACACGGCCCCACTAAGCGGTGGTTATGTCTCACCACCCTCCAACAATTTACATAGTGTAAGCACACAGCTCCTGCCAATACACTAAGTGTGACCTGCCGTGGCCTTAATGATATAAGCCACACCTTCATGCTTGAGATTTACTTTATCCACCACCAGCATTAAGGGTAATTTCGGTATCGACTAACTTCTAGAGTGTTGTATGGACCTTGGCGTAGGCTGGACTTCCCTCATTTCCGATAAAGATCTTGTGAGGTAATAAACTGGACGGCAATAAAGAACGCGACAACCTTTTACTTCCCTACAATTTAACTCCCTAGTATTGGATCGTCTGCTGCAAGGTGTAACATGGTAGAAATGTGGTAAGCAGCTTGGCCTATGCCGATGACTTGGTCTTACTGGCAATTCGTGCTGAAAGCCTGCAATCTAACAACTTTGAACTTGAAAATACGTGCAATAAGTGTGATATGAAATATAGCATTTCCATGACTAATCTGATGTCAGTGGGTAAGGCACCTAAGAAAACTCAATGTCAGGTTGAAAACACAAAACTGGAACAAGTATTTAGGATGTGTGCTCTCCCAGGATTGTTGTACGGTATGTGAGATTGAATCGAAGTGCAGCGAAGTTAATGCAGTGAGTTCGCAGTTGCCGTCAACTCTATTCTCTTTTTTTTTGCTAGGGGCTTTACGTCGCACCGACACAGATAGGTCTTAGGGCGACGATGGGATAGGAAAGGCCTAGGAGTTGGAAGGAAGCGGCCGTGGCCTTAATTAAGATACAGCCCCAGCATTTGCCTGGTGTGAAAATGGGAAACCACGGAAAACCATTTTCAGGGCTGCCGATAGTGGGATTCGAACCTACTATCTCCCGGATGCAAGCTCACAGCCGCGCGCCTCTACACGCACGGCCAACTCGCCCACTCTATTCTCTAAGAAGGAAGTCAGCTCCGGACCAAACTCTCTTAATACTGGTCTGTTTCCAGACCAACATTGTTGTACGGGAGTGAAATCTCGGTGGTCTCAGGATATCTTATTCAGAAGTTAGGAGTAACCGACAGAAAAGTAGTGAGGACGATCGTGATACAACCAGGTAGGAAAGTGGCAGGAAGGTACTGGAAATTACAAGATACAAACTCAGTGACTGGCCTAAAGTGGTTCTTAAATTGGGTTGGCTTAGTTCGACGACCACGGCGCCCTTGGCTGAGTCCTGGCATTTCATCCACTTACTTCCCTCAAGCCTGTCCGACCTCCTTTGGTCAAAATTTGTTCTTTTCATACCCCGATGATGTTAGGTTTGCGAATCCTACGGAGTCTTGCAATCCTACATCCTTCGTGGTCCTTGTCTTTCTTTGGCCGAAATCTTCATTTTTCGAAGTGTCGGACCGCTTCAATATTTTCCTCTGATTTGTGTTCATAGAGAATTGTTGTCCAATTGTACTTCCTCTTAAAACAGTAATCACATGCAGAGCTGAGTGGCTCAGACGGTTGAGGCGCTGATCCCAACATGGCAGGTTCGATCCTGGCTCAGTCCGATGGTATTTGAAGATGCTCATATACGTCAGCCTCGTGTCGGTAGATGGACTGAAACGTAAAAGAACTCCTACGGAACAAAATTGCAACACTTAAGCATCTCCGGAAAACGGGAAGTGAAGAACGCGAAAATTCTTCAGATGGACTGCGTATCCATGTACGGCTGGAAGGCGTGACCAGCTCGAAATAACTGGATAGAGAGAGTATTGTCACATTCGCAGTTTTGGCTCCGTAGCGACGATATATCTCAAAGCTTGGGTTCATCTAAAAATTTGCATTAGGAGTTTAGCGTGACAAAAGTGTAACCCTAGCAACCGTGCAGGCAATGGTGAAAGATGTGGATTGATGGCCAGACAATGATACCAAGCAACCGTGCAGGCTGTGATGTAAGATATGGATGGATGGCCAGACAATGATACCAAGCAACCGTGCACTTTTTTGCTAGTTGTTTCACGTCGCACCGACACCTATAGGTCTTATGGCGACGATGGGATAGGACAGGCCTAGGAGTTGTAAGGAAGCGACCGTAGCCTTAATTAAGGTACAGCCCCAGCATTTGCCTGGTCTGAAAATGGGAAACCACGGAAAATCATCTTCGCGTCTGGCGCCAGTGGGATTCGAGTCCACTATCTCCCGGATGCAAGCTCACAGCTGCACGCCCCTAACCGCACGGCCAACTCGCCCGGTAGTAACCGTGCAAGCATTGATGTAAGATATAGATGGATGGCCAGACAATGTTACCTAGCAACCGCGCAAGCTATGGTGTAAGATATGGATGGATGGCCACACGATGTTACCTAGCAACCGCGCAAGCTATGGTGTAAGATATGGATGGATGGGCAGACAATGTTACCTAGCAACCGTGTAGGCTTTTGTGTATGATATGGGTGGATGACCAGACGATGTTTGTTAGCAACCGTGCAAGCTATGGTGTATGATATGGGTGGATGGCCAGACAATGTTACCTAGCAACCCTGCAAGCTATGGTGTAAGATATGGCAGGATGGCCAGTTACCTAGCAGCCGTGCGAGTTATGGTGTAAGATATGGATGGACAGGCAGACAAAGTTACCTAGCAACCGTGCATGTCATTGATGTAACGTATGGATGGATGGCTAGACAATGTCACCTAACAACCGTACAGACTGTGACGTAAGGTATGGATGGATGGCCAGATACTATTACCTCTCAACCGTGCAGGCTATGATGTAAGGTATGGATGTATGGCCAGACAATGTTACCTAACAACCGTGCAGGCTGTGATGTAAGGTATGGATGGATGGCCAGACAGGGTTACGTATCAACCGTGCAGGTTGTGATGTAAAGTATGGATGGATAGACAATGTTACCTAGCAAAAGTGCAGGCTATGTTGTAAGGTATGGGTGGATGGCCAGACAATGTTACCCAGCAAACATGCAGGCTGTGATGTATGGTATGGATGAATGACCGGACAATATTTTCTAGCAACCAACCAGGCTGTGATGTAAGCTGTAGATGGATGGATAGCCATGACCTGCAAACATATTTGTGATTATTTGATTTTCTCAAAGGGAAAAGCGGTTTCGTTTGATGTTTTGTTCTATTAAACCTTTACACAGGCCTATGTTCTTTCAGCTCGCTCGCCAATCCAGACTACCAATATGCCAGCTACCGACATCATGTCATTAAACGTACGGCACTGCAATGCTCAGAGGAAGATGTCTAGGGTCGAGTCCGTGAAGGAAACAGCACATTCGTTTTATTATACGCTATTTGGAAGAACAGCAACCTCTCACCTAATCCTATTTTCAGTACTAACGTGATGTCCGTTCTCTTTTACGGCTGTGAATTACGGAAGGTCGCTAAACGAATCACGTACCAAAACCAGGTGTTCTTCAATCGCTGTCTGCGACGTTTCATCAATATAAGATGGCTTGAAGTGATCACAAACGAAAATCCGTGGCGGGAAATCAACCAGAAACCCGCTGGTGTGGAAATACTGGACAGGAAGTGGGGATGGAGAGGACATTCATTACAAAAACAGGACGGAGCAGTTGAATATCCCGCCTTGGAATGGAACTTGATACGGAAGAGGAAGCGTGGGAGACATAGGAACACTTGGAGGCGAACCGCTAGAGAGGAGCTGATTGGAATTGGGAAAAACAAGGGACGACATAAACGATCTAGCTACATGACGTACCGAATGAAGAACATTCCTCAATGCATTTTGCTCCACAAGGAGAAATAGGAATTAAGTTAGATTGCAGTGTTCACGTAACTCGCGTAAACATGCTGTCTGACGGTGGGGAAATGGTATTAAAATTTAATATTTCCATTTTTCTTTTAGTTTGTCATTTAAAACCCAACAGGAATTTGAAATTCCAACAGTATTGCATTAATCTTGGGTAAATGTAGGAAATAATTATATCGAAGACGCACAGAATGTAGAATTTAGAATAATCCTGATTTAAAATGCTACAGAAAGATTTAGAAGTCTGTAATAGGTGCAGCCGGTAGATTCGTTCACAAGAAACGAATATAGTGTATTATATTACGAAATAATAAAAATGGTGAAATTTAATTTCGTTCAATTTATTACTTAAAATTTCATTGCTATTTTTTTTTTGTAATTTTCAAAACTTTAAAGAACAATGGGAAGTAAGTGATGCTTGATCTACAATGTTGTTTGCCTTTATAAGAGTTCAGTACTGAAGTCTCTAGATTGCGAAACACCTGTGGCTGTCGTACCTTTGGTTTTATTCGATTCCTCATTGATTCTAGTTTCCTCCTGCATATGTTTTCAATAGGGTTCTGCCAAATTTTTTGTTCGGCCTATATACCCGTATTTGGAATTTTTCAGTGAATTTTGCCAAATTTTTCGGTCACAAAACATTCGATGTTTTGGGCTGTAGGTCTATCTGCAACTTGCGTCATCAGTTTCCGACACCAATGTAACCATGCCAACCACTGTTCGCCTATGTATACTAGGTGAGTGGCGTCATCTTCTCACTGTGCGCTTTCTTCCCGTAACTAGGAGCTTGAGAGAATGTCTTGTCAAGTCAACCTTGTTCTACTTGTCAATCCAGAATGAAAATCCTTTAAGCTGGGCTGAGTGGCTCAGACGGTTGAGGCGCTGGCCTTCTGACCCCAACTTGGCAGGTTCGATCCTGGCTCAGTCCGGTGGTATTTGAAGGTGCTCAAATACGTCAGCCTCGTGTCGGTAGATTTACTGACACGTAAAAGAACTCCTGCGGGACAAAATGCCGGCACCTCGGCGTCTCCAAAAACCGTAAAAGAGTATTTAGTGAGACTTAAAGCAAATAACATTATCTTATTATTAAAATCCTTTAAATGACCGGAAAACGAACCCAGGCCCCTGGAATAAGAAAACAGGCACACAACCTCTTCGGCACAGGGCTGGATAATAATAATAATAATAATAATAATAATAATAATAATGAAAATTCGGAGTCGAATTAGGACATTACAGCACTGTTGTTAGACCAGAAGGCTTATACGCATCGGAGACCTTGTGCATGAACCGAATAGGACAAGTCAATCAACTACTTTAAAGACAACGCAGGGTACTAAGGAAGATCTTGGGCAACAGATGCGTTGATGGACAGGTTCGACTGAATTCCAATGAAGAAGTGCCCAGCAAGATCGAACCGATATTAACAACAATGCGAAAGAGAAGATTGCTGATTTATGGGCACATCTTCCGTATGAATAATGGCCGGCTCACAAAGAAAGTCTAAAACCAAAGGCATCTAAGTTGAGATGATTCCCACCGAGCTCGATAGCTGCAGTCGCTTAAGTGCGGCCAGTATCCAGTATTCGGGAGATAGTAGGTTCGAACCCCACTGTCGGCAGCCCTGAAGATGGTTTTCCGTGATTTCCCATTTTCACACCAGGCTGTACCTTAATTAAGGCCACGGCCGCTTCCCTCCCACTCCTAGCCCTTTCCTGTCCATCGTCGGCATAAGACCTATCTGTGTCGGTGCGACGTAAAGCAACTAGGAAAAAGAGATGGTTCCAAGAGTGTGAGAAAGATCTGAGAGAGTTGGGCATTACGGAGGAAAAATAAATGACAGGGTTAGTTTCAGAACAACAGTGAAAGGCAATGTGGCTTTTATGATGAAGATAGAATCCAGAAGGCGGAGAGGCCCTTTACCAGAGGAGCGGAGGCAAGCGCTGATCGATGGGCTCAAGAGATACTGGCAGGATGTAAAATCCAGCAGACGAACAAGATACAGACACTGAAAATCAGACTGGTTGTTAACACGCAGTTCATAGAGGGTCGTTTCGAAAAAATGAGAAGCTATATATACATATTTACGAGGTCTAAAATGTCTTTCATTTTCTCACAATTCTTGAGCCTTATCATTGTTTCGAGGAACACTCATATTGTTCTTCGTATACGTCCACACGCCTCTGCTTTTCGTCTGCAGACAAGAGTCTAGGCACCCACGTGGATGACATCTTCCCCAATTGTAAGTGGCTGTGCACGATCCGTTGCAGGGTGTTTCGGCTAATTCCCGTGGTTGCCTCCATTTCCGTAAATATGCTGCACTTGTTTCCTTGGATGGCCTGTTCGACCCGGGCAATGTTGGCTCGTGTTGACACTGTCACATTCCTTCCAGAACTTGTTCTCTTGTCCACCGATGTGTGCCCTGTTTTCCAACCTTCTACCCAGTTGTAAACTGTTTTTCCGTGACGCCGCATGTTCTCCACAGATTGCCACCAACCGCCGATGAATTTCTGCAGTGGTCACGCCTTCCTTCTATAGGAACCAAGTCGTATAGCGCCGTCCCTGACGGTTGCTTTCCATGTTGTCTCCTCCTACGCTGATAGTGTTGTTACCTGCAGTCGCTTAAGTGCGGCCAGTATCCAGTATTTGGGAGATAGTGAGTTTGAACCCCACTGTCGGCAGCCCTGAAGATGGTTTTCCGTGGTTTCCCATTTTCATACCAGGCAAATGCTGGGGCTGTACCTTAATTAAGGCCACGGCCGCTTCCTTCCCATTCCTAGCCCTTTCCTGTCCCATCGTCGCTATAAGACCTATTTGTGTCGGTGCGATGTAAAGCAACTTGCAAAAGAAAAAAAAAATAGTGTTGTTATGAAATGGTTATGACAAGGTGCATTTGTTGGCCCTTGTGCGTGAAAAAGTGAAATGTGAACCACACCCGGACGTACAAAAGTAAAGTGTAAAACAATATAGTACGCCCTTCATGTAACTGATTTTCGCTGGTGGTTTTTTTTTTTTTGTTGCTAGTTGCTTTACGTCGCACCGACACAGATAGGTCTTGTGGTGACGATGGGGCAGGGAAGGGCTAGGAGTGGGAAGGAAGCGGCCGTGGCCTTAATTAAGGTACAGCCCCAGCATTTGCCTGGTGTGAAAATGGGAAACCACGGGAAACCATTTTCAGGGCTGCCGGCAGTGGGGTTCGAACCTACTATCTCCCGAATACTGGATACTGGACGCATTTAAGCGACTGCAGCTATCGAGCTCGGTGCTGGTGGTCTTACACTTTTGTTGGGTACTTTGTAGTTTAATAATAATGTTATTTGATTTACGTCCCACTAACTACTTTTACGGTCTTCAGAGACGCCGAGATGCAGGAATTTAGTCCCGCAGTAGTTCTTTAACGTGTCTGTAAATCTACCGACACGAGGCTGTCGTATTTGAGCACCTCCAAATACCACCGGACTGAGCCAGGATTGAACCTGCCAACTTGGGGTTAGAAGGTCAGCGCCTTAACCGTCTGAGCCACTCAGCCCGGCACTGTGTAGTTTTATAGGGTAAATAATATTTATAGCATAGAGCTCAACCCGGCTCTACCTCCAATGCATGACCGAATTACGAGGAATTATTTCTACCCTAATCTACACTTATTTTTGTTTGGGTCATCAGTACTAGACTGGTTTCATGTAGCCCTCCATGCCACCGTACCCTGTGTTAACCTTTTCATATTTACATAAATACTACATCCATACAGCTACTCCAATCTGCTTGTCATATTCATACCTTGGTCTACCCCTACCGTTCTTACCGCCTACACTTCCATCAAAATCTAACTGGACAAGTTCTGGGTGTCTTATACTCCTTCCCCAAGACTATGTCCATTCAGCGATTTCTCCAGATCTTCTGCTGTTCTCAGAAAAAAATAACAATATCATCGTCAAATCTCAGGGTTTTAATTTCCTCTCCAAGGAATGCGATTCCTTTCCAAATTCCACTTTGAATTTTTTCCTGCCTGTTTTATATAAACATTGAAAAGGAGGGGGGGGGGTGGATTGCAAAATGCAGCTTTCCCTTACCCCTTTTTGGATTGCTGCTTCTTTTCAGAGCCTTCAATTCTTATCACTGGAGACTGATTTTTATACACATTGTAGATAATTCTTCTTTCACGGTATCTGATTCAGATCATTTTCAGAATCTATAATAGCTTGGTCCTGTAGTAATTTAGAAAGGAGAAGAATAAACGTTGAAATAAACACAAAAGGTATTACATAATATTTTCATATCACAGATATAATGTGAGCGAGTTAAGCGTGTTTCATTATGGTTCACTTGGGGATGACTCACTCACGCAAGTATTCCCTCAACAGACATTAGCGCCGTCGCTTGTGGGGAAGCTCATTATCTGCGGTACTTCCTTCCGCCACTTGGTGTTACTTTCCCTTCTCAAAGATATATAACTCAGTTTATGAAGGTACTGCTCTCATATAGTGAAGACTTAGGAACATCGTAAACGGAAGAGACAGACTCATTACTCGGACATTGACGTGAGGCCGTCTTCCATATGCAGTACATCGATAGCTTAGTTAGACTACATCGTATCACCCAAGTCTCGTCCTATCCATCATTTCCCTTAAGACTGATCACGCCTTTCAGCAACAAAACAAGGTTCGTTGGGTTTATTTTCCTGTGCTTATGTGTAATTCAATGAAGAATTGCGTCTAAGATACTGTTATCCTGTTGAACTGAAGAGAGTTTTATCCATGTCATTTTCTCTCACACAGCTCATAAACACATTCGGGACTTGGATGGTGGTACACTTTTCATACCGATCTTATTGTGAAAAACATGTACTGTACCGCAAAATGCGAGACTGTGCCTCAGCTCGTAGCGTGAACCTTTCTATCCTGACGACGTTATGATAGGGGTGGAGCTCAAAATGTTTTTGCGAGTAGTGGTCTGTAGATGTTCTGCGAAGAACGGTTATTTATCACTTATATATTCACATCACACCAATTTCCTTGGCAGAATGGTCAGTGTTACGGTCCTCAGATTAGAGGGCCGTAGCTTACATTCTCGGCCGAGCCGTAAATTTTAACTGCATACTCTATTGCTAATTCACACATCATAGTGTATTTGGCGACAGTTACTGCACATCACCGTATGTCCTTCTTGAAGCCGTTGTCTTGAGAGCTAAGCCAAGAACTGAGCATCAAACACTAAGGCAATGTCACCGTACCGTCCGAGCCTATCAGCAGGGAGGTCTTTCTTCAAGTCCCTCCCCTTGAGAATTTTATTTCTTCTTTTGGCACTCTCAAGCCGGTCATAAGCCACGTGCAGATTTAGCAATACTGCCTCGTACTGCGATAATCCTTACTCTCTAATAAAATATGAATGAAATAAAATGTTTATTCGCCGCACTTTGTAGTGCCACTTTGTGCTTACCCTCGGATTTCCACATAAAATATGCCCTGCTGTTCAGCAATTACCTTGTAATTAACTGATTGATTACACATACAATAACCGGAAACTATAATACTTTAATTATTGGTGATAGGTGCCAGTTACAAATAAATGTAACAATAATACAGTGAGACTCTTGAATATCTCTAGGGCAGGGCCTCTCAGGGTGCATGCGCGTGGTGCATGCACTGTGCACGGTGCAAGAGACGACTTGGCTTGGTTGACCAGAGTGCAGACCCCCCACTCCTCGATTTGGAGCAATAGCGCTGTCTCTCTCTTTCCTCACGCCTGTCTCGCTCGCTCCCCCTGTCTCCCTCTCCCCCACTTGCGCCGTAGCGCTCCAAATCCGCGCTGAGTTGAGCCGAGTATAGCCGAGTAGAGCCGAGCATAGCCGAGTAGCCCAGAGACGAAGCGTTGATCCGAGCCATACCGAGCGGCACCGAGCGGCACCGATGCACAGTGCACGGAGCTCTTGCGCCTCGCTCTGCACGCGTGAAATTTTGGGCGTTTGAGAGGCCCTGCTCTAGGGTATGGGGTAATAGTTTACTTGACAACATAACCTAAAATAGGTTTTAGGAAAAGGATATTGTCGTTTGGTTCCCAGCTAGAATTTGGAATTATCTGTTTTGCCATGAAATAAAACAATTTAGTGCACTTGATACTAAATTAATTAGATTCTTCAATTTTGAAATGTAATAGTGAGATTTGCTGCGATACTGAAATTACAATATAAAACTCTGAACTTAAAAACGTAATGAAGCTCTAGGCCTTAAATTTATCATCGTCATGGCCGGACATTTGAAATCTTCGTACAGGAAATGTATCCCTCATTGGTTCAAATTACAGTACCTTGGACATTTTAAGTGTTATTGTGACGTATTCCTTGGAACAGGCAACAGCTGTAGTTATCTCAAATCTAATTTGGTGATCTATCCTCTTATCATCACCAACGAAAGATAGCATGGCCTATATATATATAATCACACAGCTCATTCAAGAGTACACGCAGTCCACCGAACTGCTAGTCTCCATCTCAAAGACTCTGTCTTAGGCTGTCATCGAAACGACACAAGTCGACTCGACCGAACACATACACGGAACACGCCCCGAACATCTAATACATCTGATCATTGAAGACTCTGTATCCAAATGAGCAAGACTCTCCACCCACCTGAATGACCGTCCATCTAACTGCTCACCATCCATATATCTGCTCACCATAGGACACCAGCTCTTTTATAGGTTCTTATTGCCACTTGGTTTACCCCCTACGTCATGGGTAAATCAGAACATGACCTCACTCAAACCAAGCTTAGAAATGTTGTACCTTGTGTGTCAATAGCCGCAGGCAGGGTAAAACTTCACTTAGAGCACCTCCTATTTCAAAATGGACGCAGTGAGGTATGAGTAGTAGCATGACTCCGCACTAAATGTAACTCTATCGCACCACTTAATGCAACCCCTTAAACGTTAGTTCACATAATACATTATTTATCAATATGATCAGCCATCTAACTCTCATATATCCGGTTCACCGTTGTTTCCGACCACCCTGTATAGATTCGAGACATGAACACAAAAGCACCACTTACAATTTTTTAAATGTAGGATCCCTGTAAGGTCTTTATTACCTGGACTATACTCACAAGAGAATGAGGGCTAAGGCCCGTTAGTGTAAATAAATAGCAACACAAAATCAATATCAGATGATTTACGATCGCGATTATATTGTTATTAATTGTTGGTGGATGGATTAACATTAATAATATTTTACAGATATAATTTGTATATGAAATATGGGAAAGGGTATAAATTATTAGTATTAAATTCGACAAATCTTTTTTCAATTCAACGAAATGACTGACTATAAATTTGTGATGGGCTATATTTTCAAAATATTGCCGCATGACAAATTCTATTCATATTCTGTTTTCAAACTTCTCATTGTAACTGAAATATGGTGAACTCGTTTAATGATGCCAACTGATAGAAATCGTTTATTAAAAACTATTGTCTGAAACATATCTGGAAATGACAGGAGCTTGGGCAAGAATGAAGAGTATTTTGAAAATTTTCTTCTTCTTAATCTGTTTACCCTCCAGGGTCGGTTTTACCCTCGGACTCAGCGAGGGATCCCACCCCTACCACCTAAAGGGCAGTGTCCTGGAGCTTCACACTTTGGGCCGGTGGATACAATAAGGGAGAATGACCAGTACCTCGCCCAGGTGGCCTCACCTGCAATGCTCAACAGGGGCGTTGTGGAGGGATGGGAAGATTGGAAGTGACAGGGAAGAAGAGGGAAGGAATGGCCGTGGCCTTAAGTTAGGTACCATCCCGGCATTTGCCTGGAGGAGAAGTGGGAAACCACGGGAAAGCACTTCGAGAATAGCTGAGGGGAGAATCGAATCCACCTCTACGCAGTTGACCTCCCGAGGCTGAGTAGACCCCGTTCCAGCCCTCGTACCAGTTTTCAAATTTCGTGACAAAGCCGGGTATCGAACCCGGGCCTCCGGGGGTGCCAGCTAATCACGCTAACCACTACACCACCGAGGCGTACTAATCTGTAGTTCATTAGAGTAATTTGAGGTGCCACTGGTATTATAATATTGTAATTTCAGTCGACAAATTAAAGGGGGAATTATTAATTATTGTATAAAATGTCTACTTCAAAGTTTTTTAAAAGCTAATAATCTTGGGAAAATATGTAAAAATGTAACGTAACAAGTTTTACTCTTATCAACTGCCGTCAAGCAATATTTAGCCATCTGGCAGCCTTCTTCCATAAAAGAAAAGAGTTCGTGACGAAATGACAAATCGGTGAGGTGAGAAAAAATTACCGGCACTCTGTCAATAGTGTAACGGTCGCAGGGTGTTAAAAGGTTTCGTAGACTTATATATTCATGTGTTTTCGCTGTTTCAGCTAACCTCCAACTGAGCGCGCGAGTCAACACAGCGCCATCTTGTAACAGAGTATGCGTGTGACGTCGCAATATTTAGGCGATATTTCATGAAAAGTACGTTTCATATTTTCATTTATTTTGCAACAGGTAGCCTCAAACATAATCTTAAGTTAAATACTCGAGGCCAGGGATCGACAAACTTCTAAGCATGACGAGCTATTAAAAAAGTGAGCTTCACTATGGGGCCCCAAGGAAAATGCGATTTCTGAAAGCCTAAAAGTTATTTATTATGATGGTCTCACTTAATGATAAACAAAATATTGAAGTTGAAATGAAATGAAATAGCGTATGGCTTTTAGTGCCGGGAGTGTCCGAGGACAAGTTCGGCTCGCCAGGTGCAGGTCGTTTGATTTTACTCCCTTAGGTGACCTGCGCGTCATGATGAGGATGAAATGATGATGAAGACGACACATACACCCAGCCCCCGTGCCGGCGAAATTAACCAATTAAGGTTAAAATTCTCGATCCTGCCGGGAATCGAACCCGGGACCCCTGTGGCCAAAGGCCAGCACGCTAACCATTTAGCCATGGAGCCGGACATTGAAGTTGAAATTAGCATAAATATCAAACCTAACAAAAATGGTTTCTTCTTTTGAGTAATATATGATAAACTTTAAAGGAGGCAATTGTTGCATTTGATGATAGCTTGTTTTATGTGGAGAAACCTGACTGTTGAGATTTCAACTTGGTTTACAAATCACTAAATTTTATTTTTCTTATTTTTGAATCCTTAGGAAAATTATCGTTAAAAGATTGGTGAACTGTATTATACCGACTCTACTGGGCGAATGAGAACAGAATGTCGGTAATTATTTCACGTTAGCTTTTCTAAGTCAGTTACTTCTTACCATTTCCGATAATACCGACTGGAAAGCGTTCAATAGGTGCCAATATTCATTCAAAGCAAAACTCGGTGGAACGACGATGTTTTACGCTAAAGTTCTATGGGATAGATAGGAAAAATGGCAGGAATTAATAATAATAATAATAATAATAATAATAATAATAATAATAATAATAATAATAATAACAATAATAATAATAATAATAATAATTTGCAAACGATCTCGCGGTTTTCGCTGATTCCTTGGATGTGGCCACGAAGCAGATTAACCAGCTTCAAACACAAGCTGCAAAGGTGGGCCTCCAAATCTCCTTTGAGAAAACGAAATTCATTACAAACATCAAACTGGCGCCAAGTGAGCTAGAAGGGACTCGCGGAAAAGTCAAGCGAGTTGAAAAATTTAAGTATCTTGGTGAATGGATAGAACCTAACTTGTCCGAAAAAGAGCCTTTTCTTCACGCATGAATAAAATGGAAATGGCTGGCTTACCATCTGACTAAAAATGTCTATAACAAAAGATCTATATCTCTGAATGCAAAAGTCAAACACTATTGCACTGTTATCCGGCCAGAGGATCTATATGCAGCGGAATGTCTCGCCATGAACACAAAAGGCATGATGGAGAAATTGGAGGCCAAGGAAAGAAAGATTTTGAGAAAAATCTTAATTCCAGTCAAAGACAACGGCGAGTTTAGGAGACAGCACAAGCAGGAGTTGTACTCGCATGTGGAGAAAATAACCGATGTGATGCGATAAAGGAGGATTACTCTGCTCGGTTGGCCGGTTAGAGTGCAGAGCTGTCAGACCATGGATCAGGCGTGGGCACTTGTGCGTCGTGGTCCACTCTGCATCCCCCGACCTTATGGTTGAACTTCTACTAAAGCGTTTTCATTCCTTCCCCGAAGAGAGGGGGGGGGGGGGCGCTCTGAGACTGTAACGCCGTCTCTCAAGCCAGGAGATTTGTTACGGCGAAGGAGATGCTCGGAGAAGGTGAGGGGGTTGACAGCCGTGATCTATACTAGGAACTGTGCCAGCATTCGCCTTAGTGCAGGAGAATGGAAAGCACGGAAAACCATTTTCGGGTCAGATGACGATTGGGGCCAGCCGTGAGGTGCTGACCTGTCCCGTCTCCCGAATGCAGAAGTCTCGCATCCATACATGAAGATCGGGATGAATTCGTAAATAAAACCCCACGCCACTTAACGCCCTTGAAAGTGCCTTGGCCTGCCCAGCGACCGCTGCTCAGCCCGAAGGCCTGCAGACTACGAAGGGTCGTGTGGACAGCACGACGCATCCTGTCGGGCTTTCGAGCCCGGGGCTCGTGGCCGCCATCTCACCATCAGATAGCTAAGCACGTAGGCTGATTGGACCTCGAACCAGTCCTCAGGTCGAGAGAAAAAAACCCTTAGCTGGCCGGGAATCGAACCCAGGGCCTCCTGGCGAGAGACAGGCATGCTACCCCTACATCACGTGTCGGCCAGAAGAATAATTCGTAAGAAGTGTAATTGTTCAATCTTGCCAGAGATTCTTTAATTTCGCCATAGCTATATGTCCCAGCAAGATGCGACACACGATTTCCTTTTCACAGCTACCTATATCCTCTAGGCCTATTATTGAACCTAGGTAAGTAAACTGGTAAACTCTTTGGAGGCCATAATGTCTGTGATATGTACCGTACAGACAATGTCGACATCACCTGGATGTTTCACACAATTAAATTATCATAGCTCCAATGTCGTTTAAAACAAAACCCGGCAGAATCGAATATGCTACGTTTAAATCATCCTCTTTACATTCCTTACTCTGTCCTTGGACATGGGTGTGACTGGCGTAAGTGACTTCATAGGACAAGGAATATTCTTGCATGACACTATATACAACAATATTTGAAATTAAGAGGGTTCCTCCTATTCAATACAAAGATGTATATTAACGAGAAAGAATCACATATCGCTCACATGAGGTACTAGTTTCGGTACCAAATATGTGCCATCATCAGCCACAAAGTCAAGGGGGGAGACCTAGCTCAACACGGGAAAAATAGGCCAATATTCATTCGATTGTTATATATGCTACAAACGTTGTTGACAAATGCTGCACATACCCCAGGATTGGCATGCTTCAGAGCAATCAGAAGCAACTTCAATAATGCCAAAATCCTAATTATAACATTTTAAAATAAAATGTTCAATATTTCCTGCCTTTTTAACAATATATTACGGTTTCTTTCATAACTCTCTTACTGATTCACGGATAATTATGATTTTTTCAGAGTATCCTCCCATAATGTTGTACTACAATCTATACCTCATTCAGATCAATAGGATTTAAATTCGATTTTATATAACATTTTTATTATTTAAAAAGCTATTAATATTTTCTGGTGCTCGGAATAAAAACGCGACAAAAAATCCAAATCACAGTCTATGTTGTTGATTGAGGTTCATTTTGTAGGTGGAGTTTTCATACACGATTTAAAAAAGGAAAAGTACGAAAATTCTTGTAAACTTGGAATTTATAAGGGGAACAGTTATATATTGTTAAAAAGGCGGGAAATTTTGAATATTTTATTATAAAATATTAAATTTATTAAAATTCTGTCATTATTGAAGTTGCTTCTGGTTGCCAGGAAGCATGCCAACACTGGGATATGTGCAGCAATTGTCTAAAACAATTGTAGCATATTTAACAATTGAATAAATATTAACCTATTTTTTTTCCTTTGTTAAGCTGGGTCTCCCCCCTCAAATCGGACAAACACAATAAAACCATAAAACAACTTTAAACACACTATAACACCTGCATGGATGAATATGAAATATGACTTTAAAACAACTTTAAAAGCACACTATAACACTTGCACAGATGAATATAAAATAAAATATGGTACATGATGAAGTTGCATTTCATTTTAAAATCCGTAAAAATGATGACTCCGTTGTTGTATACCCGTGGCGGTTTGTCCAGCGTGTATATATCTTTAGTTTTCTAGAACTGTTAAATTATGCTGCGGAGATTAATGTCATATGAAGTTGACACTACGTGTGTTCTGTAGTTTGGTTCCGACAAATAAACGTAAACATGAACTTGGTTAGATCCAAAGAATTAATTCCCACTTCAATATGGGTTAAGGAACCTTGAGCAGCCTGAGTGATAGGCGGACGGAGCTGGACTCTCAAATATTGTAATCCGACTTCAATACGGATCATGAAATTTCTAAATATTAACTATATACGACCATGTTAAAAATTAAATAACTGGAAAGGAGGTTCAACCTATTCAATACTCAAAAGAAAGAAACGTAGCAATCACATTTCTATTTAAATGGGACCGGTTTCGACCTTAGTCTAGGTCATCATCAGCCATAAAAAACATGTAAAATGTTTATGAATGTTTGAGGTCAGATTCACACTCTGTTAGGCACAAAGACACGACACCACATTCTGTCCTGCACAAAGTCACAACACTACCAATCAACATGCGAAGATCAAAAAGGCTTGAATTCGCAGACGAACAGATCTGTAGTAGAAAGCCGCCAGCTCCCGGTGACCAGCGCGGCACACTCAAGGTCACGCGCTGCGGCCAAACACCAAAGTAGAGTGGAGAACGTTTCGAAGGTCCAGAACCTGTCACGGCTGCGGGAAGCCAAGTACGTATATAAAAATATACGACGCCAATTAGTACAACCGAATGAGCACCCGTACTCCAGTTAAGTTCTTGGTAAACAGTTGACTTGTATATCCTACATGTTGGACAACTACCATCAATACTCAAAAGAACAAAAATAGTAGCAATCCTTAAACCAGGGAAAAGTGGAGACAATGCAGAAGATTACAGACCCATAGCCCTTTTAAGTGTCTGCTACAAACTACTGGAGAGAGTAATATACAATAGAATCTCAACCAAAATCCTAGAGCACATACCACTTGAACAAGCTGGCTTCAGACCAAGCCGCAGCTGTACCGACCAGGTGTTAGCCCTAACCACCCATATTGAGAGGGGATTTCAAGATCGAAAGAAGACCGTAGCAGTGTTCGTAGATCTGTCATCAGCATATGACACAGTCTGGCGAAAAGGAATGATCCTCAAATTCCAGAAGTTAATCCCTTGTAAGACGCTTGCCACCCTGCTGAATAATATGTTGGCTAATAGAATGATTGAAGTACACCTACATGGCAACATAAGTAAAACTTACAAACTGAGTGACGGATTACCACAGGGATCGGTACTGGCCCCATTACTCTTCAACGTATATACAGCAGATCTACCTTCAACTAATGCTAGGAAGTTTATATACGCTGACGACATCTGTTTGGCAGCCCAGTCTAGTGATTTTGCTGGAGCAGAAACCATACTCACTAAAGATCTCTGCAGAATTAATAATTATTTTAAAACCTGGCGACTGAAACCAAACATAACAAAAACAGAGGTCAGCTGCTTTCATTTGAGCAACAGACAAGCTAATTATGTCCCTCAGGTTCAATTCAGAGGTCATATACTGAAGTTCAATCCTCATCCAAAATATCTAGGCGTTACCTTGGATCGATCTTTGACTTACAGCGAACATGTACGCAAAACATCTGCCAAGATCAAAACCCGCAATAACATCCTGCACAAACTCACAGGAACAAGCTGGGGCCCATCTGCATCCACCCTCCGAACTACAGCACTTGCGTTAGTATACCCAGTAGCCGAATACTGCTGCCCAGTATGGCTCAACAGTGCCCATACAAAGAAGATAGCCACTCAGTTAAACGATACAATGAGGGCTATATCAGGAACCATCCAATCCACACCTTTGGAGTGGTTACCAGTTCTTTCAAATATTCCACCTCCTCATCTCCGAAGACAAATGGCACTAAAGACAGAATGGGTTAAATGCTGTGACAATCCTCTTCTACCAATACATCAAGACTGCCTAAGTGAAGATCTCAGGCTGAAATCTAGGAAACCTTCTTGGTTACTAGGAAAGAGGCTAGTCCAAGATGAATTTCATACTAACACTGCCTGGCGCTATGGGTGGGCAGCTTCAAACCCTGACAGATTAGGTCTAATTTCGGATCCAGTTATGCAACCTCCTGGTTTCAACTTACCCAGAAAAATCTGGTCATCACTTAATCGGATCAGAACTCAACATGGCAGATGCAACTTCTGGAAACACAAGTGGAAGATTACCAGCGATCCTTATTGCGACTGCTCTGATGTGCCTCAGACCGTTCAACATATCGTCACAGAGTGCCCACTCCGAAGATTCAGTGGGACAATAAAGGATATCCACGAGGCCAGTGATGAAGCTGTGAGTTGGCTAACAAAACTGGACATTCAGCTTTAGCAGCAATGCAGGTATTGATGAGCTCAAATGTATAAATATAGTTAATAACCAATCCTCATGCCATACGAAATAAATAAATAAATAAAAGTTGACTTGAAAAAACAATTGTAGAGAGAAGAAAAAAATGTAGTAAAAAGCACAATATCGGAAAACAAATGAAAACTTATATGCACAGTGCGCTATTTTTTAAAAAGAAAAAATTTTTAGGTTATGATTGAAGTAGTCGAAGTTGGCGCAAGACAAAAATTTTTTAAAAGAGGAGAATAAATTAAACAAGGAAGAGTGATAGTGAAATAAGAGAAAGAATAAAAGACATTGAAGTTAGATGGTAATGAGGAAAGATAAGATAGGGAAATGAAGGAGGGGTAGTTTAAGGTGGGTTAGGAGGGTGGGTTATTGGAGGTAGAAAATGTGGGTGGGAACTATGTAAGACATGGAAAATAGAATTGGAGTTTTGGAATTTGGAATTTTTGAGAAGAAGAATTAGGAAGTCAAAAAGGATATTGGGTTTTTCAGAAATGTCGTTTAAATTGAAATTAGGGTTGAAGTACTGGTCAAGGTGGATAAAGCAATTTTCAGTAATGTTTAAGAGGGGGCCTTTGTTAATGATTTTAAGTATGTTTATGTCATTGTCAATACTGGTGAAACTATGTTTGGAGTCTTGTATGTGCTGTCCTATGGCAGAGAATCTGTCGTATTTAATGGCGTTGACATGTTCAGAGTACCTGATATTGAAGTTGCGGCCAGTTTGTCCGACGTAGGAGGAACTGCAGTTGTTGCATTTAAATCTGTATACACCAGATTTAGAAAAAGCATTAGACTTATTTAGAGATTTAGAGTTGTGTAAGATATCAAGACTTCTATTGTTAGTTCTAAAAGAAATTTTCATATTATGTTTTTTAAAGATATTAGTTATTTTATAAGCATCTTGAGTGAAAGTGAAGGTGGAAAAAGCAGTTGGTTTTATTGTGTCTTTAGATAAAGTGGTTTTTGGACGGTGTTTGAATTTGTTGATGATGCGGTTAATGAAGGAGTTGTTAAAGCCATTAAATTTAGCTATGTTGCGGATGGTGTTTAATTCATTATTTAAATCTTTTTTGGACATAGAGGTGTTGAAGGCACGAAAAATTAAGCTGTTATAAGTAGCACGTTTATGAGCTTGGGGGTGCGAAGAATCTTGTCTTATTGTGGTTGCTGTTTGGGTTGGTTTTCTGAAAATTTTGTAAGATAAAGAAGAAGGATGTCTAGTAATAGTTAGGTCTAGAAAATTAAGAGTTTGGTTGTGTTCTGATTCGAGGGTGAATTTAATGTTAGAGTCTAGGTTGTTGAGATGAAGAAGTGTAGAGGCTGCGTTGGTTGATTCCTCATTTAATATTACCAATGTGTCGTCGACATATCTCGCCCAAAAGAGGATGTTGGAGAAATTATTATTATTATTATTATTATTAATTCTTGTGTTTTCTAAGAAGTCGAGGTAAATTTCAGCAAGAATGCCAGAGGCAGGTGAGCCCATAGCCAAGCCATCTTGTTGATAAATGGTGTTGTCAAAGGTAAAATAATTATTGTTGAGAACTAATTTTAAAATAGACATGAAGTCTTGAATTTCAAGTTTACTTAGGTTACTGAATTTGTTTAGGTTGTTGTTTATAATGGGGAATAATTTTGGAATTGGAATACTAGGGTACATGTTGACAATGTCAAAAGAATGGAGAGAAAAATTTGGTTGGATTTCAAAATTTTTTAATTTGTTGATTAGATCAGAAGTGTTTTTGATAGATTTGTTGGATAAAAATCGATAATTTTTTAGTAAAAATGTTTGGATGAATTTAGAAGTGTTGTATAGGGGACTGGGTCTGTAATTAATAATTGGACGGATAGGAATGTTAGTTTTGTGAATTTTAGGGAGGGCTTTGGCAGTGGGTAGTCCAGGGTTCATGTTTATTAGTTTAGTTTTTTCTTGATCTGTGAGGAGAAAGGAAACGTTTTTTAAAGTATGTTTGAGTAGGCGTTGGATTTTTGTGGTTGGGTCTTTTTTTATTATAGAAAAAGAAGGGTCACTGAAAAAGTTTTTGGTTTTATCTAAGTAGTCAGTTTTATCCATTATGACAGTAGTGTTGCCTTTATCAGATTTGGTGATAATGAGATTATTGTCATTGATTTTCTTTTTAAGATCTGAAATGGTTTTATTATCTTTAATTAAATTATTATTATTATTATTATTATTATTATTATAATTAATAAGAGAAGTGTTTTTGTTATTGTTAATGAAGATTTTTTCAAGTTTCCTTTTTACTTCATATCTGATTTCATCTTGTTCATCTGTTGGCATTTTGTTAATGGCTATTTCAGATTCAATAATTAAATTGGTGGCTACATTGAAAGTGTTGAGATTGGGCCAATTGTGTTTGAAGCCCTTCGAAAGGATTGAGTTTTCATCATCACTCAGAGTTGTTTTAGATAGATTTACGATGGGAGGATGGAATTGTTCAATAGTTTTGGAGGGTGTGTTACGGTTCTTAAACTGGAATTTATGTGAAGAAGAGTTGTTCTTAAGAATTTTGAGTTTTTTCTCTAGGGTTTGTTGTTTGATTGATAGTACATGAAATAATTTATCGTCTACTTGAGTTAGGAAGAGGTTCCATTGTGCACTCGGGAGAAGATTAGCAATTTCTAGATGTGTTTCGTATAATCTGTTGTTTAAAAATGATTTTTTCTTGTATAAGAAACGAATTTCGTTTTTTAACCAAATTGTGTTGGTTATTTTTTGGGTTTTTAACATGTGAGGAGAAGAAATGTTTTTTCTGGTACAACTTTGAAGAAATTTGGGAGTAAGATTGTAGGATATGCATTGTTTCAGGAAGTCGATGTCTTTTCCTAATTTAGCGATCTTGATCTTAAGGTCCATGTAAGAGAAGGTTTTTGTTTAGCTTGGTTAGCTTGTGCATTGAAAGATAAAAATTTCATTGTTCCGTATTGAAATTATTGATGTTAAAAATTAAATAACTGGAAAGGAGGTTCAACCTATTCAATACTCAAAAGAAAGAAACGTAGCAATCACATTTCTATTTAAATGGGACCGGTTTCGACTTTAGTCTAGGTCATCATCAGCCATAAAAACATGTAAAATGTTTATGAATGTTTGAGGTCAGATTCACACTCTGTTAGGCACAAAGACACGACACCACATTCTGTCCTGCACAAAGTCACAACACTACCAATCAACATGCGAAGATCAAAAAGGCTTGAATTCGCAGACGAACAGATCTGTAGTAGAAAGCCGCCAGCTCCCGGTGACCAGCGCGGCACACTACTGTCATAATGGATAAAACTGACTACTTAGATAAAACCAAAAACTTTTTCAGTGACCCTTCTTTTTCTATAATAAAAAAGACCCAACCACAAAAATCCAACGCCTACTCAAACATACTTTAAAAAACGTTTCCTTTCTCCTCACAGATCAAGAAAAAACTAAACTAATAAACATGAACCCTGGACTACCCACTGCCAAAGCCCTCCCTAAAATTCACAAAACTAACATTCCTATCCGTCCAATTATTAATTACAGACCCAGTCCCCTATACAACACTTCTAAATTCATCCAAACATTTTTACTAAAAAATTATCGATTTTTATCCAACAAATCTATCAAAAACACTTCTGATCTAATCAACAAATTAAAAAATTTTGAAATCCAAGCAAATTTTTCTCTCCATTCTTTTGACATTGTCAACATGTACCCTAGTATTCCAATTCCAAAATTATTCCCCATTATAAACAACAACCTAAACAAATTCAGTAACCTAAGTAAACTTGAAATTCAAGACTTCATGTCTATTTTAAAATTAGTTCTCAACAATAATTATTTTATCTTTGACAACACCATTTATCAACAAGATGGCTTGGCTATGGGCTCACCTGCCTCTGGCATTCTTGCTGAAATTTACCTCGACTTCTTAGAAAACACAAGAATTAATAGTAATAATAATTTCTCCAACATCCTCTTTTGGGCGAGATATTTCGACGACACATTGGTAATATTAAATGAGGAATCAACCAACGCAGCCTCTACACTTCTTCATCTCAACAACTTAGACTCTAACATTAAATTCACCCTCGAATCAGAACACAACCAAACTCTTAATTTTCTAGACCTAACTATTACTAGACATCCTTCTTCTTTATCTTACAAAATTTTCAGAAAACCAACCCAAACAGCAACCACAATAAGACAAGATTCTTCGCACCCCCAAGCTCATAAACGTGCTACTTATAACAGCTTAATTTTTCGTGCCTTCAACACCCCTATGTCCAAAAAAGATTTAAATAATGATTTAAACACCATCCGCAACATAGCTAAATTTAATGGCTTTAACAACTCCTTCATTAACCGCATCATCAACAAATTCAAACACCGTCCAAAAACCACTTTATCTAAAGACACAATAAAACCAACTGCTTTTTCCACCTTCACTTTTACTCAAGATGCTTATAAAATAACTAATATCTTTAAAAAACATAATATGAAAATTTCTTTTAGAACTAACAATAGACGTCTTGATATCTTACACAACTCTAAATCTCTAAATAAGTCTAATGCTTTTTCTAAATCTGGTGTATACAGATTTAAATGCAACAACTGCAGTTCCTCCTACGTCGGACAAACTGGCCGCAACTTCAATATCAGGTACTCTGAACATGTCAACGCCATTAAATACAACAGATTCTCTGCCATAGGACAGCACATACAAGACTCCAAACATAGTTTCACCAGTATTGACAATGACATAAACATACTTAAAATCATTAACAAAGGCCCCCTCTTAAACATTACTGAAAATTGCTTTATCCACCTTGACCAGTACTTCAACCCTAATTTCAATTTAAACGACATTTCTGAAAAACCCAATATCCTTTTTGACTTCCTAATTCTTCTTCTCAAAAATTCCAAATTCCAAAACCCCAATTCTATTTTCCATGTCTTACATCGTTCCCACCCACATTTTCTACCTCCAATAACCCACCCTCCTAACCCACCTTAAACTACCCCTCCTTCATTTCCCTATCTTATCTTTCCTCATTACCATCTAACTTCAATGTCTTTTATTCTTTCTCTTATTTCACTATCACTCTTCCTTGTTTAATTTATTCTCCTCTTTTAAAAAATTTTTGTCTTGCGCCAACTTCGACTACTTCAATCATAACCTAAAAATTTTTTCTTTTTAAAAAATAGCGCACTGTGCATATAAGTTTTCATTTGTTTTCCGATATTGCGCTTTTTACTACATTTTTTCTTCTCTCTACAATTGTTTTTTCAAGTCAACTGTTTACCAAGAACTTAACTGGAGTACGGGTGCTCATTCGGTTGTACTAATTGGCGTCGTATATTTTTATATACGTACTTGGCTTCCCGCAGCCGTGACAGGTTCTGGACCTTCGAAACGTTCTCCACTCTACTTTGGTGTTTGGCCGCAGCGCGTGACCTTGAGCGTGCCGCGCTGGTCACCGGGAGCTGGCGGCTTTCTACTACAGATCTGTTCGTCTGCGAATTCAAGCCTTTTTGATCTTCGCTTGTTGATTGGTAGTGTTGTGACTTTGTGCAGGACAGAATGTGGTGTCGTGTCTTTGTGCCTAACAGAGTGTGAATCTGACCTCAAACATTCATAAACATTTTACATGTTTTTTATGGCTGATGATGACCTAGACTAAGGTCGAAACCGGTCCCATTTAAATAGAAATGTGATTGCTACGTTTCTTTCTTTTGAGTATTGAATAGGTTGAACCTCCTTTCCAGTTATTTAATTTTTAACATCAATAATTTCAATACGGAACAATGAAATTTTTATCTTTAAATGCACAAGCTAACCAAGCTAAACAAAAAGCCTTCTCTTACATGGGCCTTAAGATCAAGATCGCTAAATTAGGAAAAGACACCGACTTCCTGAAACAATGCATATCCTACAATCTTACTCCCAAATTTCTTCAAAGTTGTACCAGAAAAATCATTTCTTCTCCTCACATGTTAAAAACCCAAAAAATAACCAACAAAATTTGGTTAAAAAACGAAATTCGTTTCTTATACAAGAAAAAATCATTTTTAAACAACAGATTATACGAAACACATCTAGAAATTGCTAATCTTCTCCCGAGTGCACAATGGAACCTCTTCCTAACTCAAGTAGACGATAAATTATTTCATGTACTATCAATCAAACAACAAACCCTAGAGAAAAAACTCAAAATTCTTAAGAACAACTCTTCTTCACATAAATTCCAGTTTAAGAACCGTAACACACCCTCCAAAACTATTGAACAATTCCATCCTCCCATCGTAAATCTATCTAAAACAACTCTGAGTGATGATGAAAACTCAATCCTTTCGAAGGGCTTCAAACACAATTGGCCCAATCTCAACACTTTCAATATAGCCACCAATTTAATTATTGAATCTGAAATAGCCATTAACAAAATGCCAACAGATGAACAAGATGAAATCAGATATGAAGTAAAAAGGAAACTTGAAAAAATCTTCATTAACAATAACAAAAGCACTTCTCTTATAATAATAATAATAATAATAATAATAATAATAATAATAATAATAATAATAATAATAATAATAATAATAATTTAATTAAAGATAATAAAACCATTTCAGATCTTAAAAAGAAAATCAATGACAATAATCTCATTATCACCAAATCTGATAAAGGCAACACTACTGTCATAATGGATAAAACTGACTACTTAGATAAAACCAAAATCTTTTTCAGTGACCCTTCTTTTTCTATAATAAAAAAGACCCAACCACAAAAATCCAACGCCTACTCAAACATACTTTAAAAAACGTTTCCTTTCTCCTCACAGATCAAGAAAAAACTAAACTAATAAACATGAACCCTGGACTACCCACTGCCAAAGCCCTCCCTAAAATTCACAAAACTAACATTCCTATCCGTCCAATTATTAATTACAGACCCAGTCCCCTATACAACACTTCTAAATTCATCCAAACATTTTTACTAAAAAATTATCGATTTTTATCCAACAAATATATCAAAAACACTTCTGATCAAATCAACAAATTAAAAAATTTTGAAATCCAACCAAATTTTTCTCTCCATTCTTTTGACATTGTCAACATGTACCCTAGTATTCCAATTCCAAAATTATTCCCCATTATAAATAACAACCTAAACAAATTCAGTAACCTAAGTAAACTTGAAATTCAAGACTTCATGTCTATTTTAAAATTAGTTCTCAACAATAATTATTTTACCTTTGACAACACCATTTATCAACAAGATGGCTTGGCTATGGGCTCACCTGCCTCTGGCATTCTTGCTGAAATTTACCTCGACTTCTTAGAAAACACAAGAATTAATAATAATAATAATTTCTCCAACATCCTCTTTTGGGCGAGATATTTCGACGACACATTGGTAATATTAAATGAGGAATCAACCAACGCAGCCTCTACACTTCTTCATCTCAACAACTTAGACTCTAACATTAAATTCACCCTCGAATCAGAACACAACCAAACTCTTAATTTTCTAGACCTAACTATTACCAGACATCCTTCTTCTTTATCTTACAAAATTTTCAGAAAACCAACCCAAACAGCAACCACAATAAGACAAGATTCTTCGCACCCCCAAGCTCATAAACGTGCTACTTATAACAGCTTAATATTTCGAGCCTTCAACACCCCTATGTCCAAAAAAGATTTAAATAATGAATTAAACACCATCCGCAACATAGCTAAATTTAATGGCTTTAACAACTCCTTCATTAACCGCATCATCAACAAATTCAAACACCGTCCAAAAACCACTTTATCTAAAGACACAATAAAACCAACTGCTTTTTCCACCTTCACTTTTACTCAAGATGCTTATAAAATAACTAATATCTTTAAAAAACATAATATGAAAATTTCTTTTAGAACTAACAATAGAAGTCTTGATATCTTACACAACTCTAAATCTCTAAATAAGTCTAATGCTTTTTCTAAATCTGGTGTATACAGATTTAAATGCAACAACTGCAGTTCCTCCTACGTCGGACAAACTGGCCGCAACTTCAATATCAGGTACTCTGAACATGTCAACGCCATTAAATACAACAGATTCTCTGCCATAGGACAGCACATACAAGACTCCAAACATAGTTTCACCAGTATTGACAATGACATAAACATACTTAAAATCATTAAAAAAGGCCCCCTCTTAAACATTACTGAAAATTGCTTTATCCACCTTGACCAGTACTTCAACCCTAATTTCAATTTAAACGACATTTCTGAAAAACCCAATATCCTTTTTGACTTCCTAATTCTTCTTCTCAAAAATTCCAAATTCCAAAACCCCAATTCTATTTTCCATGTCTTACATCGTTCCCACCCACATTTTCTGCCTCCAATAACCCACCCTCCTAACCCACCTTAAACTACCCCTCCTTCATTTCCCTATCTTATCTTTCCTCATTACCATCTAACTTCAATGTCTTTTATTCTTTCTCTTATTTCACTATCACTCTTCCTTGTTTAATTTATTCTCCTCTTTTAAAAAATTTTTGTCTTGCGCCAACTTCGACTACTTCAATCATAACCTAAAATTTTTTCTTTTTAAAAAATAGCGCACTGTGCATATAAGTTTTCATTTGTTTTCCGATATTGCGCTTTCTACTACATTTTTTTCTTCTCTCTACAATTGTTTTTTCAAGTCAACTGTTTACCAAGAACTTAACTGGAGTACGGGTGCTCATTCGGTTGTACTAATTGGCGTCGTATATTTTTATATACGTACTTGGCTTCCCGCAGCCGTGACAGGTTCTGGACCTTCGAAACGTTCTCCACTCTACTTTGGTGTTTGGCCGCAGCGCGTGACCTTGAGTGTGCCGCGCTGGTCACCGGGAGCTGGCGGCTTTCTACTACAGATCTGTTCGTCTGCGAATTCAAGCCTTTTTGATCTTCGCATGTTGATTGGTAGTGTTGTGACTTTGTGCAGGACAGAATGTGGTGTCGTGTCTTTGTGCCTAACAGAGTGTGAATCTGACCTCAAACATTCATAAACATTTTACATGTTTTTTATGGCTGATGAGACCTAGACTAAGGTCGAAACCGGTCCCATTTAAATAGAAATGTGATTGCTACGTTTCTTTCTTTTGAGTATTGAATAGGTTGAACCTCCTTTCCAGTTATTTAATTTTTAACATCAATAATTTCAATACGGAACAATGAAATTTTTATCTTTAAATATATACGACCACACACTGCGTTGTCAGTTCCGAAGTTTTATGCTGAATGTTGTTAGGCCATCAAGCTGGAGGCTGGTTTTTATCCTCATATAGCACAACTGGAACTTAGACAGTTATAAGGAAATTGCGAAAACCGCTGATGGCGCCAAAGTGAGGCGTATTAGGCAAGGCAAAGACTGAAAAAGTTTGCAATTATTTTCCTCATTAGCTCAGAACATGGTACTACAGCACGACTGATCCTGTGGGTAGCGCTACCCATGGCACATAGACACACTATTGTCGCGGCCACCAAATTAGGCGGGTCAGAGAAATTACACTGTTGCCAAGGATGTGTAGCAACTGCCGAAGAAATGTCTAACTGAACACATCATTTCGGAGCGCGAAGCAAGTTGTTCTCTCTCAAGCTCCTGATGTTACTTCATACAATGTTTCGAAACAAATTATACTACAAGCTTCAGAAAAGACTGCTGATTCCAGTGGTATAACTATTTTCCATATAAACCACTTTAAATAATTATTAAAAATAAAATCTTGAACGAGTAAATTTAAATCCGTAGGATCATTTATTGAAAATTTCAGTAAGCGGCCAAGTTTTTATTTCTTCAGCCAATAAAATTTTGTCTGCGGGAAAAATGTAAAAAATCGCCTGACTTTTATTTTTTATCTGAAACATATTTCCGTGAGTCCTATAATTTTCCTGGAAAATGGCCGGGAAAGCGATGATGTAAATGTCGCTAGCTGAGGCAGTTCGGGGCGTGCGCACCAGCACAGGCTGCAGGACGCCGTAATTACTTTCGGATTACATATTAATCTGTATCAGTTTTATTACATTATAACTTTAAATATTTGAATAGTGTATATTGTACTGAGTGATATAGAAAAAGAACTACCTTAAAGAATAGGTTTACATTAATTTACAATGAAGTAAGAATCGGTTTCTAGCTTTAAGGCAGTCCAAGATTTCTTAGTCCCTGTCATCACTCGTCTCACTATCTGTCGAGTCGTCTTTTACACTGATGATGATGAATGACTCCATTCTTTCGTCCCTTACGATTTCCTTGGCCCAATCGTCTGTTTGAAGATTTTTCCGAGTGATTGAAACACCTTTCCCAGTCTGAAGCAGTCACACGGTCTATGGCTTCTGATGTGAGTTTTTCTACGTCCTTTATTTTGAGAGCCCAAATCAATTCACAACCACTATCCATCTTTAACTGCACTTACGGTGCGAGCTCAACAGCTGCATGACAGAGAAAGACTCGGGTAAGGTGGCTTGGAGCGGATGGGCTTCAGTTTGACAGCATTGCACGATCAGCGTTGCCAATCCGTGTCCGGAGGTAAGCGACTCTCGACCTCCTGTCGCTTCGCCGCTCCCATATCTGACGACAGCGCAGTTTTCCTCACCCGCTTAATTTGGTGGCCGCGACAATCGTACTCCGAACGTCAATAATCATCACCGCCCTTACCTCAGCAGCTACATTATGCTCTGACCTGTACTAAGATACAAAACACAAAGTAATAACTAAACCACATCCACTATATTTTCTTGATGTGCCAACGTGCATTTCGTCCTCCTCTGGCTGAAAGAACGCTTGAAGTATGGTGACAAAAGGACTTTGCAGTTGTCTAGAATTCTGCGAGTTGTAGGTGAGAAGGCACTCTAGAAACAGCTTTCTAAGTTTGCTTTCAAATCCTTCAGAAACGTGAGCTGTAACGTATCAACAGTAGATCTTAAAATATTAGAAATTTATTTATTTGGCTTTATTTTAAATTGTTCCTACAGGTTTTGCAGGCTACCAAAAAAGAGACAGAGTGCCGTACAAATTCTCGTAAAGCACGAACTTATTTATTTTAGAAATCGGTAAACTGAAATAAAAAATAAACTACTGATAATGTTTTGTTTTAAATGCGTGATTCCTAAAAATGGAGATTGAGCTTTTTAGTGCTTTAACATTAACTGAAATGGTAATGATGAAGCTTTTCGGATGTCCGAACTGAGAACTGCACTGCCATTGATGACTGCTATGATTCACATAATTATGTGAATATTTCCTCCAAATGTTTTTTATATTTCAACCCTTTTACAGTTTTTTGTTACTGCAGTTCATACAGCTGTTCTGCCACATACTGCAGCAACAAGTTTCGATTTATCGAAGAGAGACAGTGTTTAGAATACCATAATGTACAAACTAGGTTTCTTTCGCTACGTCGATATGCTATGTAGGCTCTGAAGCTTCATAATGGTTTACAAATAGTTTCAGGATGGTGGCACTTGTTCCAATCATCAAACCTGTGACTGATACATCTGTAATATGATACGCTTGTTTAAAATATTCAACAGAAAGTTCAAAAGTTAATTACATAAATTTTACTGTGAGAATGCATAGAAACGTCATTCAAACGTGTACAGGCAAGTATCCAATTACACAATGGACCAATATCGTGTAAACTCCGTCACCGTTTACTAATTGTTAGTGGGTGCAGGAGGTACCACACCGGGGATGATGGCCTAGTTGCTCTCAAGCAAAGCCGAGGCGGTTGTGCGCGGATCTCTGCTTCATTTAGGAACCATTTATATTCCAAGACGTCAAAACTGTACAACACTGTGTTATGCAGATCACCTCAGGGACAGTTACCTAAATAAAGGATTATACAGGGTGGTCTGAAACAACGTGAACCGAGTGTATGAGCGTTAGAGTGTTGGTCATACTGATAAGTAATTTGGAAAATATACGTGTATATCTCGCACCGTTGTCCTTTCATCAGCTATTGAAGTTCGCCAATCAAATCGCTTCGCGGACGACGTCAGATAGACTTTTCGAGGCGGTGTTGGTAAATCTGCATGTAGCTTATGACCGGCTTGAGAGAGTGAATAGAAAAAATAAACTTCTCCAGGGGAGGTACTTGAACAAGGACATCCCTGCTGATAGGCCTGACCCATAGCAAGCACGCTACGGTGGCACTGATTGAAATCCACGGTGTGTTAGTGTTTGATACTAATTTCTCGGCATGGCTCTCGAGCCCGACCAAGCCACTGCAGATTTAGCAACACCGTCTCGTAAAGCCCATTTGAATTCGTCTGCGAAGCGATCTGATTAGCTAACATCAACATCTGATAAAAAGACAACAATGCGAGACATCGACGAAAATTTTCAAATTACCCGCCAGTATGACCAACGCTCATATACTCGTACACGTTATTTCCGACCACTCTGTATATATAGTACGGTACGATAAGGTTCATTTTTCTTTACACTTCAGCATAAGAAAATGAACATTGTTCTGATGGACTGCATATTCATATGTGGCCGGGAGGCGTGATCAGTCTTAAGGAACTTTACGGGTAGGAAGAGCATTGTCAGATATGCGGTGACGATACACTATACACAGTAATGATGCATCTCTTTACATTCATAACCTTATTGGGTTATAAAGATACACAAGTATCGTCTTTCTCAATGTTCGATTTTCTCCAAGTTGCGTAGCCAGCTCTGGCCTCATTATTCTTGTGATACAAAGGCTGCACTACTGACCAGGGCTACTCTTTGTCCAATTCCTCTCGCCGAAAGGGACTTAATTCAATTATCTCACGCCCGCCTCAGCTCGCTTCACAGACATAACGAGATTATTTGTATTCCTCGTCGCTTCACTGGATTATTTGTGTAACAGATTACATGTTCCTTGAATCACTGTCCCTGCAAAGGAACGAAACTTCTCATTTCCTTAATTACGTACGCTGAAGAGCGCTGACAAACAGATATGATAACTCTAAATATATAATTGGATGACGTAATGGATATTTGTACAGAGAACATAATGTTGTTGTGATACTTTGGTGCTCATTGAACTGTGTCCGTAAATATATTGTGACGCACTTTTTATTTAAAACCTCTAGTATTAACATGGATATGATTTTGGGCTGGGGATTTATCTAGAATACATTCATCAATTTAGCGTAAACAGTTTTGCATGGACAGAAACCAGACACCGTAGTAACCAGGCAACCACTGATCGTCATCTATCCATCTTCTTCCTGTCCGACTCATTGGCTGAATGGTCAGCGTACTGGCCTTCGGTTCAGAGGGTCCCGGGTTCGATTCCTGGCAGGGTCGGGGATTTTAACCTTCATTGGTTAATTCCAATGGCCTGGGGGCTGGGTGTTTGTGCTGTCCGAGATATCCCTGCAACTCACACACCACCCACAACACTATCAACCACCACAATAACACGCAGTTACCTATATATAGCCGCCCACCCTCGTCGGAGGGTCTGCCTTACAAGGGCTGCATTCGGCTAGAAATAGCCACACGAAATTATATTATTATTATTATTATTATTATTATTATTATTATTATTATTATTATTATTATTATTATCTTCTTCCTCACATTATTACCGTGTGTCAGAACATTTTTCATTCCCCACCCTGAGCGGGTTGGACGGGCCACCTAGAGGGAAACACCCTCTCTCTGGCCAAGAGATCGGGCGGGTTTAGATGTGGTGAAAAAGGGAGGTGGGTAATGGGTGTGAAACATGAAGGAGATTGAGTTAGGCTCAGCCTCTTGGCTACCTTTTTTTTTTTATAATAACAAAGCAGAACATTCGATTTTCCTTCGGGTAAACAAGTGAATACAATATTTGTTAGTTATGGAAGGTGACCTAATTTAACAGTGCTCTGGTAACCTGCATTACCACCATCAGGCGCAATGAGGAAGGAGGTAAGACTGTAGGCTGAAAATAACTAGAAGGACAGATCTTCACTACACTGTGGCTTCTAGTCGGTGAAGCTGGCAGTGCGTGTTTAAGCCGGTGTGAACACTCTAAAAGTCCAGATTTAATGCCTGATCGGTTGGGGCTTGGAGGTGAGAAAGAATTAAAGGGCGGTGGTTTGGGAAGATATTCATCAGAGATTGGGTGAAAAATCGGTTGATGTCTTCTGCGTGGGGGGATGGATAGATGGAGCCTTTCGCAAAAGTGGTGGAGTCTATTGTTCTTATGGAGGCTATGAGGTCGGGGCGGTCTGGTGATGTCACAACTCTGCCTTCTGTACGCAGAAGGTACAAATGGCGCCGTGTTTTAACGAGTTTCCACTGTCTTTGAGTGGCGTTTCTTCTAGGTCACCGAAAGCAGCCGAATGTTTCTCAAAAAGAGGTACCATGTGAATATTAATGGCTATGAAATTGTGCGCTAAATCAGGACAGTTTTGTTGGACTCGTAACTTGATATGTGGAGCTATCTTGTGACATGGCATCGGAATGTTGTGTGCTAAACCAGCTGCCATATTGTTGAACGCAGATCATGTTTCTATATATTTTATTCGACTTATCGGAACCCTTTAGGTCCCCTGTGGGTGTAGTGAAAGGTTGCATACCGAGCTCGATATCTGCAGTCGCTTAAGTGAGGCCAGTATCCAGTATTCGGAAGATAGTGGCTTCGAACCTCACTGTCGGAAGCCCTGAAGATGGTTGTCCGTGGTTCCCATTTTCACACTCGCAAAATGTTGGGGCTGTACCTTAATTAAGGCCACGGCCGCCATATTGTGGTGTAGCGTGCGATATTACAGAGCTGGAGGCGTGCGATAAACAATGGTATCAACTGAAGTGTACGACTGTAATGGTAAATGTACATACGATAATGATATAGTATAGAGCTTAAGCAAAAAGGTCGTAGAAAAAGGAGGCTCGGATAATAATAATAATAATAATAATAATAATAATAATAATAATAATAATAATAATAATAATAATAATAATAATAATAATTATAATTAAACCATTGAAACGCGCAGTAAGAAGGAGTACGCCAAGAAATGAAAGAATATGATAACAAGAGAAAGACCAAAGATTAACAATATGGATAAGGTATACTTAACAATGAAACATTTTGCAAAAAGATAAATAAATGAAGACAAATTTTAATAAGTAGTGAAAGATATACAGGGTGTTAGGTGTATACGTGCAGATATTTATTGTAGCAATAGAGAACGATGTGACGAACCACTATATATCAATCTTTTAGTAATCCTCGGAAGTTATTTTCGAGAGCAAAGGGGTACGATGTTTTTAGAATAGGTAGTATGCCTTGTTCTTGTGAATGAATAGCTTTCCTTTGGTGACAGGCAAGTCACGCGCCATCCCTGCAAAACTGGTTTCCGTTCTGTTTATGTTTAAGAGCAAATGGACTACTGTGACAGCTGAGCGCTCCCTATTCAATGCCACGAGATGTTACGTAATATACTTGCCAAACTGGTTTTATGTTTACGAGCAACTGACCTACGGTAACAGCTGAAGGCTACCAGTCTACAACATGTTACGTTACATTATCGCCAGACTGGTTTGATGTTGTTAGTATTTAGTTTCCGTCTTAGGGGTTTCAGACAACACTAGTTATCGGTTTCGGACCCTGGAGATGTATTGAATTCTCAGCGTTAATACTGGTTCATTTGCTGTTGCGTCCTTTAGGGGATAGGGATATCTGTGGTCGTCAGCCCTGTGGTCTAGTGAGTATGGAAATGACCTGAAAACCTGTGTCGGTGCGCGACCTGTACGAGCGTGTGATATAATTATTGGTTGGGATACGCACGCCGGGACGTGAAATGCGGTACGATCCACGTTGTGCATTGCGTAAAGGTAGAAGAAGGAAGACAGTTCCTTGCGCCAACGAACAAATGCATGGCATAGGATATCCATATGAGTAGAATCAGAATTGAATTATCGAAGCACATCGAACGTTTTGTTTCAAACGAAAAATGGACATATTATACAACTAAGTAAATTAAACGTACCTACATTTCGTGCTTCCTGCCTGGTTGAGTGGTTAAAACGGTTGAGGTGCCAGCCTTTTGACTCCAACTTCGCATGTTCGAACCTGGCCCCGTGCAGTGGTATTTGAAGGTGCTCAAATACGTCAGCCTCGTGTCGGTACATTTACTGGTACACCGAGCTCGATAGCTGCAGTCGCTTAAGTGCTACCAGTATCCAGTATTCGGGAGATAGTGGGTTCGTACCCCACTGTCGGTAGCCCTGAAGATGGTTTTCCGTGGTTTCCCATTTTCACACGAGGCAAATGCTGGGGCTGTACCTTAATTAAGGCCATGGTTGCTTCCTTCCCACTCCTAACCCTTACCTGCCCCGTCATCGCTATAATACCTATCTGTGTCGGTGCGACGTAAAGCAACTTGTCATTCGAGCCAAGACACCACTGTGGTTCAGAATATCCTCTGGTGCTTAAACATACGTTCACGGAGGTCATCCGAAGTGGTTACCTCAGTTCGGTATACTTTGTTTCTCATGTCCCCCAGGCATAACAATCCACTGGAATAAGGGCTGGCCAATTGATAGTTCCACATCGTCCTGTCTACCGTTGAGGAAATGTCTGCACCATCGTGTAAAATCTACGTGGTTCGGCGTAGTCGAAGCGACACGTCCTCTGAAAGCTCCAGTAACGTACTGTATCTACTGTACAGGAGCAAGATAACATTAATAAAAAGATGTAACCGACCTCCAACTACACCCATCCTGATATTAATTAGAACCGGTGCTGGGAACTGCCTTGTCCTATTGAATGGGGATATTCCACAGCTCATGAGTGGGATATAGTGGGTTCCAAACCCTCTGTCGGCAGCCCTAAAGGTGGTTTACCGTGGTTTTCCATGTTCACACCAGGCAAATGCTGGGGCTGTAACGTCATGAATGCCACGATCGCTTCCTTTCCGATACTAGCCCTTTCCCGTCCCATCGTCACCATAAGGAAAGCTACACCGATCAAATTTATGCAAGTAAGGTGATTGGTACCGGTCCGAGTGTCTGAGACCGTTGAGGTCCTTATCTTCCGACCTCCAACTTGGCAGGTTCAATCTTGGCTCAGTCTGATGTTATTTGATGGGGCACACATACGTCAGTCTCGTGTCGTAGAAATACTGGCACGTAAATGAACTCTTGCGATATGAAATTTCGTCACCTCAGCGTCTCAGAAAACGGTATAAATAGTATGTGGAACGTAAAGCAAAATAACGCTAATAAAAAGACGATTGGTCAAAGAGACAGACTTCTCACTGCATCCATCCAGATATTAATTGAGACCCGGTGCTAGAGGTTGCCTTGGTATACTAAATATTAAACACTCCTTCTATAAAAATTGCCTTATGTGTCACTAATACACCTGACAGAAATTCTGGATTGAGTGCTTGATCAATTAACCAGCGGCAGAAATCCACTCTTAAATCATCACCGAGCTTGATAGTAGCAGTCGCTTAAGTTCGAACACTATCCAATATTCGGGATGTACTGGCATCGAATCACTCTGTCAGCAGCTTTAAAGATGATTTTCCGTGGTTTTTCATGTTCACACCAGGCAAATGCTAGGGCTGTACCTTAATTAAGACCACGGTTGCTTCCTTCCCGATCCTAGTCCTTAGTTATATCTGTCGCCATAAAACCTATCTGTGTCGGTGCGACGCACCGACACAGATAGGTCTTATAGGACGATGGGATAGCAAAGGCCTAGGAGTTGGAAGGAGGCGGCCGTGGCCTTAATTTAGGTACAGCCCTAGCATTTGCCTGGTGTGAAAATGGGAAACCACGGAAAACCATCTTCTGGGCTGCCGACAGTGGGATTTGAACCCATTATCTCCGGGATGCAAGCTCTCAGCCAAGCGTCTCTAACCGCACGGCCAACTCGCCCGGTAATAATAATAATAATAATAATAATAATAATAATAATAATAATAATAATAATAATAATAATAATTTTTGCTGCCGGGCAGAGTGGCTCAGACGGTTGAGGCGCTGGCCTTCTGACCCCAACTTGGCAGGCTCGATCTTGGCTCAGTCCGATGGTTTTCGAAGATGCTCAAATAAGTCAGCCTCGTGTCGGTAGATTTACTGGCGCGTAAAAAGAACTCCTGCGAGACTAAATTACAGCACCTCAGCGCCTCCAGAAACAGTAAGAGTAGTTAGTGGGACGTAAAGCAAATAACATTACCGGTATTATCAGGTCATTAGGAGCTGAAGGGCAGGGAAGAAAATAGTAAAATATGCGTGGTGTAGGAGGAAACAAGATGAAATGTACTTCACCCGTGCCTACATCGCTCGATCTTGGCTCAGTCCGATGGTTTTCGAAGATGCTCAAATAAGTCAGCCTCGTGTCGGTAGATTTACTGGCGCGTAAAAAGAACTCCTGCGAGACTAAATTACAGCACCTCAGCGCCTCCAGAAACAGTAAGAGTAGTTAGTGGGACGTAAAGCAAATAACATTACCGGTATTATCAGGTCATTAGGAGCTGAAGGGCAGGGAAGAAAATAGTAAAATATGCGTGGTGTAGGAGGAAACAAGATGAAATGTACTTCACCCGTGCCTAGATCGCTCGCAGTAGTTTACTACAGGATAGTATGCGTAAGACCAGAACCAGGTCTCTTTGCGATGAGTCAGGTGTATCTTCGTATTGTGGTTAGCACTAGAGGACAAAGTGTGAGAAACAGGTTTTGTGTATAAACATCAAACATGCACATCAACAGACACACACACGCAATGTACCCAAACCAGTACAGTGTAGAATGAAGAACTGCCATGCTATGTTCAAGGTCAATATCTAGCGTTTTAACAAGCACGTCTTCCGTGTGTTGTGTTCAGCTTGCGCCACGTACAAGGCAATCGCGAACTGAAACTCTAGATTTATAATTTTTGTTACCGGTACTTCAGTTTCTCTGCTCGGATTTATGAGAATATCGAACTATCGAGACTCAAAATACTACATCGATTGAGAACTGAACTCCCAACTCAATACGCTGCAGAAATGGTGTAACATCTGACATACCAATGTGAAACACGTAGCAATTGTTCAAGTGACCTCCCTGGACTACTCTGCAGGCTTCACTTCTCCGTACCCGGCGAGTTGGCCATGCGGTTAGGAGCGCACAGCTGTGAGCTCGCATCAGGGAGATTGGGGCTTCGAACCCCAATGTCGGCAGCCCTGAAGATGGTCTTCCGTGGTTTCCCAAGTTCACACCAGGCATTGCGGGGGTTGAACCTTAATTAAGGCCACGACCACTTTCTTACCATTCCTAGGCCTTTCTTGTCCGATTGTCGCCATAAGACCTCTCTGTGTTGGTGCGACGTAAAGCAACTAACAAAAGAAAATCACTTCTCCGAATCCAGTCTTCCGTAATATCCATTGGAGGTCTGGCGGGCCAATTGATGGGTCCATGTCGTCCTATTCACCATAGACCAAACGACTGATCCAAATGATCACGCAGTAAGCGGCTTATATCAGGTGGTGGACCATCGTGTAAAAACCACATGTTTCGGCGTAGTCGAAACGGAGCGTCCTCTGAAAGCTCTAATAACGTACCTATGAGGAACTCCAGGTAAGATACCCCTATGAACTGTGCAGGTAAGATGATGATAATAATGTCATTGGCTTTACGTCCCACTAACTACTTTTCACGGTTTCCGGGGACGCGGATTTGCAGGAATTTAGTACGATAGGAGTTCTTCACGTACCAGTAAATCTACTGATACAAGGCTGACGTATTTGAGCACCTTGTCAAGACTGGACTCAGAAGGCCAGTGCCTCAACCATCTGAGCCACTCAGCCCGGCAAGATGATTGGTGCAGCACTGCGTAAAGTGCTGGCCTTCTGAACCCAACTTGGGAGGCTTGGTCTTGGCTCAGTCCGGTGGTATTTGAAGGTGCTCAAATACGTCAGTCTCGTGTCTGTAGATTTATTTGCATTAAAAAATACTGCGATAAAAAATTCTGGCATTTCAGCGTCTCCGAAAACCGTGAAAATTAGTTAGTGGAACGTAAAGATATTATTATTATTATTATTATTATTATTATTATTATTATTATTAGTAGTAGTAGTAGTAGTAGTAGTAGTAGTAGTAGTAGTAAAATTATTTTTACGGAAGTTCTAATTAAACGGGTCCATTACAGTCATCATTTTACCTATCGGTACTTACTGTTCAGTAATAAGCCTTCCGTCCGCCTCTGTGGTGCAGTGGTTAGTGTGATTAGCTGCCACCCCCGAAGCTCGGGTTCGATTTCCAGCTCTGACAAGAAATTTGAAAAGTGGTACGAGGGCTGGAACGGGGTCCACTTAGCCTCGGGAGGTCAAATGAGTAGAGGTGGTCCGATTCCCACCTCAGCCATCCTGAAAGTTGTTTCCCGTAGTTCCCCCCTTCTCCAGGCAAATGCCGGGATGGTACCTAACTTAAGGCCACGGCCGCTTCCTTCCCTCTTCCTTGTCTATCCTTTCCAATCTTCCCAAACCCCCGCAAGGCCCCTGTTCAGCATAGCAGGTGAGGCCGCCTGGGTGAAGTACTGGTCATTCTCCCCAGTTGTATCCCCGATCCAATGTCTAACGCTCCAGGACACTACCCTTGAGGCGGTAGAGGTGGGATCCCTTGCTGAGTCCCATGAAAAACCAACCCTGGAGGGTAAACAGATTAGGAAAAAGAAGAATAAGCCTTCTATTAGAAATGCCCGGCGGCAATTCCACAGTAGGTCTTTTTCCTTCGAGCAATGTTCACAATGGATGCAACTACGGTTTTTGAAATTTGTCTCATTAATAACAATTTCACTGAATACTTATAGCCTTTTCTTTCAGTGTCCACCGTCCTTTCAATGACCTAAAACGTTTATGAATAAGCATAGACAACCCGCATTGTCTATTGTCAGAAATTCATCGTAGACTGTCGCAATAACAGCACAGAAATGTTGCGCCCATATTTCATTTACTTATTAACCATTTCCTTTCATTTTGTCAGCTTGGATCACTGAGTAATGCCATTGACGTCTTAAAAATCGCACACAAATACACAACACTTGATTCGCACGTATGTGCTTGTACGGATCTTCGACGTCACTGTAAGGATTCTGTGTACTTTTCACACAGAGTACCCTACACCGGTTTTCGAGTACAGCAAGTGACCTGGCACGTGAGTCATCTTCTTCTACTTGCCAAGCCTTTAGGGGAAGTGCACAACAACATGTGTTGGCCTGCGATAAGAAACAGGTTCAACAAGCCCTATACTCGGCTACTGTACTTCCGCTACGCGTGGACAGAATGACATCACCGGCGTATCCTGCTACGGCCGTTCAAAACACATTAGGTCCTGAAATATTTGGCTCAGTTATGGGCAAACTAATAGGACAAGGTAAAAATTACATAGCATATATTATGAGATGTATTTTTCTTAGCCGACTAGCTTAATATCTGCACGTATACACCTAACACCCTGTATATGTGTAACCTGAGAAAGTAAGAAAAATGTGCCACATTTGCAAATAGTAATATAAGAAATATATCAAAGAAAAGCCTTATGACCAAATACAAGCGTACAATGAAAAATATAGAAGCTGATTAACAAGAGGAGGAAAATCTGAAAGAAAAGAGGTACAAAAGGAAGGGAAAAGGGAAGTGGGAAAAGGGTCAAAAACGGGGAAAGGATTTTCTTCACGGGGTATTACTATGTTGCGGAAACAGAATTTATGATATTAATAATACAAAATAGCATACGTCTTAGGAGGCAACATAAGTGATTACAAATTTTTGCATTGTCCGTCGCGCAGTTCGTTATTAAAAAGGTATTGTAGAAGTGGTCTTGCATATGAGATTTGAAAATACGAAATTTAAGTCGGCGGAAGAAAAGTTCAGCAGTGGCAGATGGCCCAAATGAAAAAATAATATCCAAATAATGATAAATCTTGCTCACCAAATTGCTTGAAGATTAACAGTTCAGATGGAAGTGACATAATACAAAATAGCACGGTTATTTTGGTGCTCCACCACTCCGAGACGAAGGCAGACTCAAATTGTGGATCAGCGGATTGGGAATATATAGCGGTATAGAAAGATCTAGAAAAGTAAGGAGGCTGAAGGCCAGCAAGTTCCAGAAGCGTATTTATCACGTGTCCAATAGGAAAGAACCAGCACACACACGACGGAACAGGCGAAGCGTAGAGAGGATGACGTCAGAGTCACGTGATGAATGGAACAGCCAAAGCACAGGTGAGAAGAGTAGTTGAATGCGTGGAGCAGCGGCGATATGTTCGGCGAAAAATCAGCATGCAAGGTAGGGAATATACGTAATGTAAGCGGAGATCGTAACACGCTTCCTTCCCATCGTCGCCATAAGACCCATCTGTGTCGGTGCAACGTAAAACAACTTGTAAATTAAAAAATTGCATGTCGTAAGAGGCCACTAAGAGGTGAACAACCAATGAATTAGTACTCACCCTCTCGTCTTGTATCCATGGGTCTATTCTTTTCGGTGTAACGGAGAAACTTATGCATATATATTTTTTCGCAGGTAAATAGAGATGGGTGCTTAAAGCCTAGAAAAGTATAGAAATTGAAAAGCAAGAAAATGAATTTCTCCGGAAAATTTCTGCTTCCACGATAGAAAATGGAATGTGAATTAAGAGGGTAATAGGGGACCTCTACTCATTAACTGACAGATTCACTGATGCCGTACGCAAGAGACGCCTGAAGTCTTATAGCCATAACTATAGAATAGACAGAGACAGACTCACCAAAAGATTATTTAGAGTTATCAACTCAAAGGAGGTCAAAATAAACTGACTAGAATGAACTAAGATGGACCTCCGAGAAATGAATATCACGGACATCATCATACAAGAGCGTGGTGCCTTGAGTACAACAACAGCCAAGTACAAATTCATGGAAAACACACAGTTCTAGCCTTTCAGGGAAGCAACTCAATGTTGGAAACAACTTAGGGATATGAGCTGCGAATTTTAGGTAAATAAAATCTGATAAAGAATAAGAATATATTCTTTATTTATTGCTAAAATTTACAATCCATTTCTTAATCATCGTTATCCAGTTGATTAAAATAGCAGTTTGCCCTTTTCTACTACTATTTTTTGCTATTTGCTTTACGTCGCATGGACACAGATAGGTCTTATGGGATAGGGAAGGCCTAGGAATTGGAAGGAAGTGGCTGTGGCCTTAATTAAGGTACAGCCTCGGCATTTACCTGGTGTGAAAATGGGAAACCACGGAAAACCCCCTTCAGGGCTGCCGACAGTGGGTCTCGAACCCACTATCCCCCGATTTCTGGATACTGGCCGCACTAAAGCGACTGCAGCTATCGAGCTCGGTTTTTCTACTACTAAGAGCGCTAATATGAGTCAATGCAGACTTTCATTTAAGCCCGTGTAACTATGTTCGGTGAGGACATTTTTCAAAAAATCAAGAAAATGTCTGGGAATAATAAATCAAGTAACACATTGCAGAAATAATTATTTAAATAAGTTAATTTTGCTAGGATTTAAATAAAAAAGGAAACGTGTAAAGAAACAAGCGATTTTCGGCTATTTTTCCAAAACTGCCTTTGGGCCGGAAGTGATTTTGGAAATTTGTTGTTGTCGTTTGATAGACCTATCCAGGACACACAATTTGAAATATCTCCGGACTCTTTAGCCCTTCAACTTTCGTCACAATAGAGGGAATTGCTTGGTTTTACGTTTTTCGTAGTATAGGAGCCTTTACTTTGCCTGATAAGAAATGTTAACATTAAAATGCGAGAAGCGATGTTCAGGTGGAATAGAAGTGATATCACCAAAAATGTCTTCCCTATGATTCCCTGTGAAATCGAACCCGTGGCCGCCACACGAAACGGTATTCGGACAGAGTTAGAGAGGATATGCAAGTGACGGGCCTCAAGGCCGAAGATACCCTCGATTGAAAGAAGTGGCGATTAGCGTGCAGCCCTTGTAAGGCAGACCCTCCGATGAGGGTGGGCGGCATCTGCCATTTGTTGGTAACTGCGTGTTATTGTGGTGGAGGATAGTGTTATGTGTGGTGTGTGAGTTTTCAGGGATGTTGGGGGACTGCACAAACACCCAGCCCCCGGGCCGTTGGAATTAACCAATTAAGGTTAAAATCCCCGACCCGGCCGGGAATCGAACCCGGGACCCTCTGAATTGAAGGCCAGTACGCTGACCACTCGGCCAACGAGTCGGACATCGTGGTGAGGTACGTTAATATTGCATAAGTCAAAACTTTATCTAGTTACCAAATGTTCTAAAAAAGCGACATACGCATTGAAGACGAAATGTAAACACACAGTAGCAAAGTTCTCACTTGTCTTACCTTTAACGGCGTTCAGCTTGTTGCCGACCATCTGCTTCGCCACAAAGGCCGCCATATTGCTTGTCTTGTTGTTGCTCTCGGTTTAACCAGACCCTACGCTGAAATGTCCCGTATCACAGGGGAACGGTGATCTGTAACAAAATAATACGATATTATTTCCTTGTCAGACCTATAACAAATAGTATATAGCAAATATACAAGGAAAGTTTGAAACAAACACTATTATGTTCAGGGCTCATCAGACCTCTTGTTTCAAGTCATATAAACACACCACAGTATTTAAAACTATTTCTTTCATATAGAAATCGTGACTTTTATGTGTTTCAGACAGTTGAAACACGAAATATAACAATTAAAACACTATAGCACAGTGTTTCTCAACTAACGGGCCGCGGCCTTGGTATTAGAAATACAGTGCAGCGAGATATCTTCATTTCGCCTGCGACAACAGGTATGTGATAATGTTGTGGGAGAAATACTGACCCGCAGCACGTGTGTCATGAAGAAGGAACATACTTTAATAATAGCCTAACGTTATTGGCTTTACGTTCCACTAACTAATTTTACGGTTTTCGGAGACGCCGAGTTGCAGGAATTTAGTCACACAGGGGTTGTTTTATATGCCAGTAAATCTACCGACACGATGCTGATGTATTTGAGCATGTTCAAATACCGCTGGACTGGACCAAATCGAACCTGCCATTTTGGAGTCAGACAGCCAGGGCCTCAAACGTCCGAGCCACTCAGCCCGACGAACATTTTTTACAATATAGTTCCTTAAATGAGAGAAACTTACCGACCAAAGTTCTAAGAGGAAATATTTCACGCAGGGGATTTCGCAGGGGCAACGACGATATTTTCCTGGAAATTGCCATCTTGTTTTAGAATTCTTTATCAAAAAATATTTATTTTACAGTGGAAACATTGTTGCAGAATATTTCGCGTGTTTGCGTCGAAAATCGCAGACCCGGGTCGTCTCTAAAATCTAACTAAATAACATCTGCGTAAAGAATGTCAGTGTTAAGCAATTTAATTCATTATAATTTATTTAGCATGTTTTCATTCCTGCCCCGAAGTAGAAGGAGGGCCACCTGGAAGGTAGCGCCTTCTCTCTGGCCAGGAGATTCAGGCGGGTTAAAGCTGAATTGAAGGATTTACGCGGTGGGTAATGGATGTGTGGAAATAAGGAGATGGAAGGCGTTTGGCCTCTTGGCTAATCGTATTGGTTCTTTCTTCTTTTATTCTGTCATTTTTTAATTATTTTAAAGAGTTTGATATTTACCATTGCAGTTTTATTCAGATGTTGAACATAATACATAATTGGTTTTAGTGTTTATTTACGTTCTTTATTTACAACCTGTGACAATAAACGTCGGTGAATAGTCCTGTGTTATCAACACAGATGAATAATACACGACAGTGACCTTATTGTCCTTTGAAATAATCCCCTCCTATAACTATGCACTGCTGAGATCGGCGATATACGTATGTCCTGGAAACTTTGCAAGAAGGCTTCCTTTGGGATGGTGTTCAAAAGCCTCGTCACGTTTCGTTGGATGTCAGGAATATCGTCAAATCTCTTTCCTTTCAAAGCGAGCTTGAGTCGTGGGAATAGGAACAAGTCTGGAGGATTGAGATCTGTGGAGTATGAGGGATGTTCAAGTTGCACCACCCTCATTTTTGCCATGAACTGTTTGATGATATTGGCTGTATGTGGGCGAGTGTTGTCATGGCCAAAAAACCATTAACCTTGGTGTGCGTACTGGGTTCGTACCCTGCGTAGACGTTTCATGAAACGGTTCAAAATTTCAGTGTACCTGCAGAATTCAACGTCGTTCACTCAGGTAGAAATTACTTGTGGATAATGCCTTGACTATCGAAAAAGGTGATCAACATCGTTTTGATGCGTGAGATTTACACTCTGACCTTTTTCCGACGAGGGAATCCCGGAGAACGCCATTCCATGCTTTCCCGTTTCGTTTTAGGGTCGTACCTGAGACACCAGTTTCATCCACAGTGACGATACAGTTCAAGAAATTTGGTGTTGTATCCGCCGTTTCGACAAAATCCTGTGAAGCCTCTAAACGTGCCTGCTTCTGATCATCAGTCAAGTGATACGGCATAAGACGAGAAAACGTTTTCCTCTTTCCTATCTTCTGGGTAATGATTTGTCGCACGGATTCACTGTTAATCTGCAGTTCATCCGCTATCATGCGCACAGTTAAACACTGATCTTTCGTGATAAATGTCCTCACCTTCTCAATGTTTTCGTCACTGACGGCGGTCGCCGGTCTTACGTCAAGGGGATTGTCAGAAAAACTTTCCCGGCCTCCTCAAAAACGGGCGAACCACTCGTACACACACTTCAAGGACAGTGCTTGATTTTCATGAACACGTACCAGCATCGCATGCGTTTCTTTCGGTGTCTTGCCAAGCTGAAAACAAAAGTGTACATTGATCTTTTGGTCGTTCACGTTCCTGTTCGCAGTTCAGAACCAACGCACTAAATACGCACTGTGTCAAACAGGTCTTTTGCGGCACGCACACGATGCTCAACTGAACAACGTTGGGAGCAGGTGGTCAAAACCTGCTGCTACGCAGGTGCAGCGTTGCGTGTCGCCAGGTTGCCGGATCGACCGTTCTGACTTCATTCACCGAACTTTGTCACAGGTTGTACAAGGTTTCCCATAATAATTGTTTTTGTTATTTTTGGGGGGTGAGAGATGAAAGGAAAATAGGGTTTAAGGCGTCCCTTCATATATCACAATTAATCATCACCTCAGGCTGTGGGCGGGGGCTGTAAATATGTATAGGAGTTTCGATAAAGTGTAGGGAGGCGGGATGCGGATCACGTAGGAGTTGGTTAAGGGAGGGTTGGTTTCGGTCGAGGGCTCGAAGGAAGGAACGTTGGAAGTGGATTAGGACATAGAAATCGAGTTTAGGGATGTGAAAGGTATCGTAAAAATGAAAATGGAATGGGAGACGGAGGGCATGGCGTACGGTATGGCATTCAATGGAGAGGAGAGATTGGTAGAGGTTGGAGTTGGAGTGGGCTTTTGCAGCCCAAGTATTGAGATAATAGGTAATAGTAGGTCGGACGAAGGTCTTGTAGGTTAGGAAAAGAATGGAATTGTGAAGACCCCACCGAGCGCTGGCTAGGCAACGAACCAGTCGGGCACGGGTGACAGTGTTGATTTTCAAGTTTATGAAATGGGGACGGAATGTTAGGTGTTGGTCGAAGAGGTATTGAGGCTGGGTTGAGCGTGGATTGGGGTGTTTGAGCTGGTCTGGGTTGCGGGTGGTATTGTTTTTAGTCGTTTACGGCGGAAGAGGACAGCTTGTGACTTGGAGCGGTTGAGTTTGAGGTGCGAGCGATCACACCAGGAAAGGAATGCATTGAGGTAGGGTTGGACGTTAAGGGATGTCGGCAACGAAAAGCAAGAAGAAGAGGAGAGAGAAAGGGAAGCCTTGTGGGACGCCGAGTGTAAGAGGGAAAGAGGAGGATAGTTGTTGGTTGGTAGAGACCTGCGCAGAGCGGATATTTAAGTATGAGGATATGAGCCGGATATAGCAGAGAGAAAGCGCGAAGAATCCGAGTTTGATAAGGAGGGCGGGGTGTCAGAGATGGAATCAAAAGCAGGCTGAAAATCTAAGGTGATTAAGAGGGTAGGACGGGCTCAGTTGAACTTGTTGGAGGGGGTCTGGACTAGGCGGAGCAGTTGAATGATTGGGAAATTTTAGACGTAGAAATCGTTGAACATTCGGGAAAGAGATTACTACTGTTTATCACCAGTCATAAGCTGTTTACAGCAATGAACGGCGAATCATCTTTCTTGAAAACTGAACAAAATAACATCTGATTTACAGATGAAATGCGAATCCACAGCCAGTTTCCAGTCATTCGACCGGGTCAAGAATAAATGAAGCCCCCATCTAGCGGCGAGAATAGGGACTGTGACGGTTGCCGAAGCCTGTCGCACTCCTCTGGGGCAACGATTGATAACTGACAGATTGAAGGAAATGATTTTGGAGAGTGATACTTCAATGAAATATGACGGAGAAAACCGAAGTTCCCGGAGAAAATTCCTGTACGGCCTCCGCTTTGTCCAGCGCACACCTCACATGGAGCGACCGGGATTTGAATCAAGGGACCCAGATATGAGGGGCCGGCGCGCTGCCGCCTGAGAAAATGAGGCTCTTCCTGTATTACAAATGTCACTGACCAGTTATCTGAGAAGTGTAAACATTTTTAACTTACACTGAAGGTTAACGCAGTCTGTACCTTTTTCTCGATGCTGAATATTCATATTGAATACCGTCTCGCATTGTAATCTGTCAGATAAGTGTATGAGGTAATGGATACTCAAAATGTTTTACGAGTAAATTTGTTGGGACTGGGCCCTCCTCTTATAGAAAAAGAATTTACTGGGCCACGATCCCTCAAGGACTGAGAACTGCTGCTATAATGTACCAGTATAAAAGAGGTTAGTAATAAAATGACATGTTTCGTTCTATAAGACCATCCTCAGATTCTACCAAATCCCTTTCAACCACGCGTATGTATTTAGGCTATAATATTGCATACTGACATCATATTTTAAAACTTAAATGTTATATTTACTGAGTTCATACTGAAAGATTCCTTCTTAACAAAAAACAAACAAAAAAACAAATGAACGAAAAAACAAACAAACAAACAAACAAACGAACGAACAAACAAAAAACAAACAAACAACTTCGCATTTCTACATTTTCTTCGCTCCACGGAAAAGTATAGAATCACGGAAAGGTTTTGGGCTTAGAAGATGTGAGAGCGAGAATAGATTCTTTGCTTGTTCCCCTTTTAGCAGATTCTTATGCTATGCAGGAGTTACAGAAATGCATATTTGACTCAACCAAAACGGGAGATAATGAGTGTATGCATAAAGTAGTCATAAGACTCATGAATGGTGAGGAAATGAAAGACATTCTAGACCTCGTAAATATAGAATAACAGTAATCTTATTATTGTTATTAGGAACTCGGTTACTATAGAGGTGCTTCTCTCTTATTCGAAGTTTGTGGGTTCGTTTTCCGACCAGTTCAAGGACTATAATTCTGGACTGAGGAGTAAAACGTGGTTCGCTTGATACGAGATTTTTCTGAAGGTCTTAGTTACATGAATATTGAATTTTCACGACCGCATTGCAATGGAATCCGACTTTCAACCTATTAGGCCATGTTCTTCTTCTTCTTTATCTGGTTACCGTCCAGGGTTGGCTTTCCTTCGGACTCAGCGAGGGATCCTACCTCTACCACTTCAAGGGCAGTGTTCTGGCGCTTCAGACTCTGGGCAGGGGTATACAACTGGGTAGGATGAAAAGTACCTCGCCCAGGCGGCCGCACCTGCTATGCTGAACAGGGTCCTTGTGGGGGGATGGGATGTTTGGAAGGGATAGATAAAGAAGAGGGAAGGAAGCGGCCGTGGCCTTAATTTAGGTACCATCCCGGCATTTGCCTGGATTGAAGTGGGAAACCACGGAAAAACCACTTCCAGGATGGTTGAGGAGGGAATAGAACCCCCCCCCCCTCTACTCAGTTGACCTCCCGAGGCTGAGTGGACCCCAATCCAGCCCTCGTACCACTTTTCAAATTTCGTGGCAGAGCCGGGAATTGAACCAGGGCCTCCGGGAGTGGCAGATAATCACAATAACCACTACACCACAGAGGCGGACTTAGGTTGTGTTACGTACATTTAGTACGTGTGGATGAGTTGTTAAGTACAGAACAAAAATGGCCAACCGGACACCAGTGGGATCCGAACCCACAACCTTCCGATTTCACATCGGTTGCTCTGCCAATTGAGCTATGGTGGCCTAGGTCATCCTTGTTCTCTTGGAAAGGATCTAAGCTACAGGTCTGGCATTACTGCCATCACACCGTAGAGAGATTGGTTATCGTGAAACTTCTGTCCTCATGTATGTTCGTGTCAATAGCAGTCACCAAATCTTCTGTGTTCACGGATGGTCGACCTGAGGCGTTCTTCTTCATGAACATTTTCACGGCCACTTTTGTTCTTACCCATTTTTGAAATTTGTTGCGCCATATTTGCACTTTACCTTCGCTCTTTGCATTATCACCATACACCTCACAAAGCTGACGATGAAGTCTGCAGCCGACATGTTTCTTGCACTCTTCTTCTTCTTCTTTACCTGTTTACCCTCCAGGGCCGGTTTTTCCTTCGGACTCAGCGAGGGATCCCACCTATACCGCTTCAAGGGCAGTGTTCTGGACCTTCGGACTCTGGGTCGGGGATACAACTGGTAAGGATGACCAGTACCTCGCCTGAGTGGCCTCACCTTCTATGCTGAACAGGGGTCTTGCGAGGGGATGGGAAGATTGGAAGGGGTAGACAAGGAAGAGCGAAGTAAGCGGCCGTGGTCTCCCGGCATTTGCCTGGAGGAGAAGTGGGAAACCACGGAAAACCACTTCCAGGATGGCTGAGGTGGGAATCGAACCGACCTCTACTCAGTTGACCACCCAAGGCTGTGTAGATCCCGTTCCAGCCCTCGTACCACTTTTCAAACTTCGTGGCAGAGCTGGCAATCGAACCCGGGCCTATGGGGGTTTCTTGCACTCGAGAAACGTGTTACAGAAAGCGCACAGTGAGAAGATGACGCTACCTTCCTACCAAACGAACACTGCTTTTTAATTAAGGGCGACTTTTTTTAAGAAGAATAAGAATAACATTTTACTTCCAATCTCATTTATTTTATTTTTTAGATAGTTTCTTTACTTTTATACGTAACTGTCTTGCTTATTTAGGAAATTGTCTACCTTAAACCTAAGATTTGAAATCCCTCTCAAAAGAAGTCTGCTGCCTGCTCCGACAGCCAAGAATTCACAGTGGTTTCCGCTTCTTCATCGTCGTTGAAGCGCTTCACGCCAAGATTATGTTTCAGCTGTCAAGAAAAGGTGAAAATCGTTCGGAGCCAGGTCAGGGCTATACGGTAGGTGATCCAAAACCTCCCACCTGAAAGAGTCAATCAGTTCCCGAGTCTGGACAGCAGTGTGCGGTCTTGCGTTATCGTAAAGGAGCAAAATTCCGTTTGTTAGCATGCCGCGTCTTTTGTTCTGAACAGCATGTCGGAGGCCTAGACCTGTCCTCACGAATGTTCATGTCAATTGCAGCCACCAAATCTTCCGTGTCCACGGATGGTCGACCTGAGCGTTCTTCGTCATGAACATTTGCACGGCCACTTTTGAACTTTCGTAACCATTTCTGCACTTCACCTTCGCTCATTGCATTATCACCATACACCCTACAAAGATGACGACTATGTCTGCAGCCAACATGTTTCTTGCACTCAATAAACGTATTACCGACCATATCTCACACACGGAGGGCGATTCGAAAATCTTGAACATTTCAAAGATTCACCGTTCAGCTACACAGCTGCAACTGACGTGTTCTTGTTTGCAAAGGATGCCGGGAGGTAGCACGCACGCTTGTTGCGGCGTGCGCGGTAACTACAGGATTATTAATTAAACGTCCCGTACTCGAAAACCATGCCTCGTACATAGGCCAAAACGGGTTGCCATGGTTACAATCGTGTCATGAAACTGATGACTGTAATTTCAGGTAGGCCTCCGGCCGAAGACCATATCCATGTTACTATAGTAATCAAATGTCAAAAGTCAAATAACTCTTACGATAGACAGGGGATACTACCACCCCTATCCAAAACAATATCATCATTGAAAAGTTCTTTTATATTATGAAAAATTATCTGAAAATATAACGGCTTTAAATATGAACTTTAATTTAAAATGACAGTGCGAAAGTAACTGAGATTATCTGCGCACAGGCAGTACTTTCGAACAACACACATTAACATGAAGAGTTTGGAAAGAAGATTTACGGTACGTCATCTCGGAAAGTGGCTGCAGGCTCTCTCAGCTTCCTTCTAGACATTTTTAAACTTCCGCCTGGGGATAATAATTTAAGCTAACTTCCTTCTAGACAAATATTGGAAGGATAAAGTTTATGTAAGTATTCTCGGTGACTTGATAATTACTCCATGAGAGAAAAATGAATAACTCAAGACTTAATTATTGAATTAATTAAGTTTGATATACACTTAACTCCTCTTAAATTAATTTGTGGCTCATTTCATTATTTCGCTAAGCTGAACTTAGAGTATAATTAATGCAAAACTCTTCCAGGCACAAGTTGTCCATTTTGCTTTTAAGATAAGGAGGTTACTCTTGCCATAGATTGATCGTGAACACAAGAAGAAGTGTTGAGATTTAGTGCGTGCGTATCTAAACCCGGAGTATTGAAGAGACATCCCTACAAAACTTACTGTGCTTTTTAAAGTTATTTTGGTGACAATACAAAAGATCTCAAGGGGAGTTGTGACTAAAATATTGTAACTTTTGAACAAGAAATCTAATGTTTAGTATTAACCTTAAAAATACGCCAGTTCTTCCTCTTTCGAATCCCATGATCAGTTTTGTCCTATCGTCATTTTCAAAACTCTAAATGCCGAATTTAATGTGTACCTTTTTAAAAACTTGCTTTACGTCGCAGCGACACAGATACTGTAGGTCTTATGGCGACGATGGGATTGTAAAGGCCTAGGAGGGGGAAGGAATTGGCCGTGACCTTAATTAAGGTTCAGCCCCAGCACTCGCCTGGTGTGAAAATGGGAAAGCACAGAAAATCACCTTCAGGGCTGCCGACGGTGCTACTCGAACCCACAATCTCCCTAATGCAAGCTCACAGCTGCACGCTCCTAACCGCAAGGCCAACTCGCTCGATTTAAAGTGTACTGGCACGGCGTATATAGAGCAACCATACGGCCATTTCTCTCACGTTGTCAGACAATATTGGCTTCAAAGTTCTTTCGGAGTACCATTTCTAATATCCCGCTGGAATATATTTACCTAGTAGTATGTCTACGCTGTGTCTAAGACGAAACAGACGTCTGAAGAAATAGAGCAGTTTTGAAGCCAGTATATTTTTTAAAAACTTTCAATTATATTTTTCTTGCTTCAGATATTATCTGTTCTTTACCATGTATAAAGGGTACCTTGTTACAGAGTTCACCTGAAATTTTCAAATGATGTTTCAATATGTACAGAAATTAAAAGTACTTCTGCATTTTATTATCAGCTGAATGTTACCTTCATGTATCAGTTTCTAAAATAGCACCAAACTAGACTTTTGCCTATTGTGTGAATAATGAAAAATGGAGAGGCTTATATCTCAAGAATTTACAGTTGACTGCAAAACACAGAGTTATTATTGAAGTATGCCAAATTATAGCCCCAAAATTATGAAAAATGTTTCGCAAGGACCATTTTCCATGCAACATATACAAAATGAAGTTTATTTGTTAATAAATTGGCAACAAATGAACTAATCAACTTCAAATTATATGTCGTTGTTTACCTTGTTCATACAGGGTGTATACGCAATTAGCATTTTCCATGCAACATATACAAAATAAATTTTATTTGTTAATAATCGTATGTTTTGCCTGACACGGTACAAGCTTATATTGATGACAACACTTTCCCAGATTATCAAGCTTTCTGCTTAACATTCTTTTGAGTTTCATTGCACATGCATCGGTGCATGGCTACGCATGCCAGGAAGGAACGTATAGTATGGTCGTAATAGTGAAAGATGCAATCTGCCAGTTCTTAGAGGGAGCTCCGTTTACTGCCTACCTAGATGGGGAGAAGGGAGTAGGAGGTATGGTTGCTGTGGAAACGTGAGTAAATCCACTGCGGTTGCCATGGGGATAATCCTGCTGGCCAGCTCGTGTTGCTTGGAGTTGTCAAACCTCTCACTTCTGAGTTAGATACAACAGAACACAGCGGTTTAAACGAACGAAAAAGTGAGCCGAAAGCAAAGGGAAGGAGAAGGCATGTGGCAACACCGTGCAGTGCCCCTACAGTTGCTCCTCCATGCAACCCTACCTGTTAAAATGTTTCTTTAAATATTGATTGTTGGAAAGTTTTAGTGTGCTGCCTACGTGCAGGAGCAAAGTGATTACGTACGGTTTTGCCATGAATTTGTCTAGAACTGCGCACCGTCGTGTATTCAGTTTCTGGCGGCGATGGTGTTAGCAGAACCGACATTTACCGTCATATGAAGGTTGTGTATAGGAACGAGTGTGTAACACGATGTCGTACAGTGTACAGGTAACAGTGGGGATTTCATCCTGGACGAGTAAAGACCTGTCAAAACCAGATCAGGCACAGTGGACGGCCCGGTGAGAAAATGAAAAGGAATCAGTGGATGCCAGTTCGCCAGCAATGATCATGCAGAGAGGTCAGTGGAGGTAGGTTCTGCCATCAAGCAAGGACGTTGTTCGCTCTGGAAATCCATCATAATTGGGACCACTACAACACTTGCCTGAAAGAAATAGGGTGACTATATTTAGGCAGATATGTCAACTACATATCACTCTTTACGTCCTGTGTGATCACGTAATCCAAAAAATAAGTTATAAGAGAAACCAACAAAAGTCTCAGTTTCACTTGGGCTACGCTATGTGTCTTAACACAATGCTGTCCGCTCACGTATCAATACGTGTTTCCGAGCACGGTGCTCGGCAGCCGATCACGTATAAATACGTGTTTGTGCAAGTCTGTCTTCTGATGCCATCTAACGGTTATTGAGGAACTATTTGGAGATTATCGTTGATGTGCCTAAATGGTAGAAAACTACGCTTCTTTTAGTACTGGTTTTGCCCGTTTTAGTGCGTCAGTTGCATTTGTTTTTGCCTTCGAATATCTTCCGTGTATCCATCAATGCTAATAAACAAAAATGGCAGCCCCGGTAAACAAAAAACAGTGGACTGGCTCCTGGTGATATACATGAATTATACGCTGATAATTTGTCATATGTTTCCCGTGATTGTGAGGAGAGTGAAGATGACTTGTCTAATGATAATTCTAGTGATAGTGTCATGCATTTATGTGGAAGTGATGCGTTGAATGACACGTTTATTGCACCATGTGAGCAATGACCTGATGCTTCAGATAGCAAAGATGGTCTAGATGTAAGTACTGGTGATAATATTCTCCCTATTTCTGGCTGTGAGTTGCCTAACAGGATATTATACTGTTTTTGGAGTCATTCTCGTGGACGCCTGGCGTTAAAATTTCGCCGAGTGAACCTGAAAATATAGGTTGTGATGTCAAGTTGTTCATTTGTAATTATTTGTTGGCGTATATGGTGGAGGAATCAAACAGATATCAATACCAGAATGAACCGAAATATAAAATCTCACCAAAAACTTTAAAGTGGACAGATATAACTGTGAATGGACCTAAAATTATTAAATTATGCTACCCTGCAATAACTCCATGTCTCTGCCAAAACCTTCCGGCCACAGGGGCCAGTTATACGTCAGATGGGCCGGACAGCAATGTGTTAAGGATCATCGACCTGAATACTGAGGAAAAAACGGTGTATGGATGATTGATGTAAGAACATGTATTTAAGTAAAGATTTTTTGAAAGTTTCGTTTAAGGAAAATTTACGATTAGAAAAATAAACTATTATGAACTAGGACTAACGCAGAATGAGGGGCCATGGGTAATTGCATATGGACTGCTGCCTTTTTTCCAGTTTCAGAATAATGATAATGGTTTACAGATTCCGTCCTTCACTTAGTGGATAAGGGGAGCTCAGCCAGTCGGTAGTCCTGCACTCTATCTTAGGATGATATTCTGCCCATTGCTGAAGCATGCACACTGTACATTGTGCTTCTTATGAAGCTGGTACTTCGCTACTCATGAATATCACATTTGACACACTTGGTGTTTTGATTGGCTCAAGGGCTACACTTGATAAAGAGGGGTCAGTGATTGCACGCTTCAGTGAACGTGGTCTGATTTATGCACACGTGAGGTGCTACGAGCTCTCGATCATTATCCTGCTAATTGACAGCTCTCCCGCCAGTTGATCATCAAAGTGCGTACATCACACGACTGTGTGCCGCACAGACTTCAAACGGCCACGTCCAACAATTTGAAGTCAACTTGGACTCAAGGGGCAGCGTGCAGCACGCATCATCTAACGCAAATCTGCGAGTACCGTATGGTATGTAAACATTCACCACATCGTATAGTCCTTGGTTTCAGTGTACTCAACCGCAAATTACAGAAAGCATTATTTTAAATGTAAAGCCGTAGAGGCAGATGCTCCTTAGGAGCAGAAGCTGTAGCTGATTTCGAAATAGATAACTACCAATATATATACTTACCAGATATTGTAATAGGAGTTGAATCTTGGCTGAGAAATGATATCATGGATGCAGACATTTTCTCACGGAACTGGAGTGTGTATCGTAGAAATAGGATAGGAATGGTGGGAAGGGAAGTATACATTCTGGTAAAAGGAGCATTTGTAAGCTAGGAAAAAGTTAAAGATGAAAAAAATGAAATTTTAGGTGTAAGGCTCATTTCTAAAGATAATAGGCAACTTGATATTTTTGGAATGTACAGATCGGGAAAGGGTAGCGCTGACACGGATTCAGAATCATTTGATAAGATAATCAGCTATGTGGGAACCGACATGGAAAGGCATGTGATTGTAGCGGGAGATCTGAATTTAACAGATGTCAATTGGGAAGGAAATGCGAACGACAGGAAGCATGGGCAACAAATGGCAAATGAGTTAATATGGGAAGGGCAGCAGTGATGGAACCAACTAGAGGGAAAAGTATCCTGGATGTGGTGCTGGTAAAACCAGATGAGCTCTATAGAGAAACCGAAGTAATAGATGGTATTAGTGACCATGAAGCTGTTTCTGTCGTAGTTAAAAATAAATATGATAGAAAGGAAGGTCTTAAAAGTAGGACTATTAGACAGTACCATATGGTCGATAAATCAGGCATGAGGCAGTTTCTAAAAAGTAACTATGACCAGTGGATAACGGTAAATAAAACTGCAAACAGACTCTGGGATAGGTTTAAAGCAATTGTTGAGGAATGTGAGAACAGGTTTGTACCTTTAAAGGTGGTAAGGACCCACCTTATTGTAATAGAGAAATAAAGAGATTAAGAAAGAGGTGCAGATTGGAAAGAAACAGAGTTAGAAATGGCTGTGGAAGTAAGGATAAATTGAAGGAACTTACTAGGAAATTGAATCTTGCAAAGGAGGCAGCTAAGGATAGAATGACGGCAAGCATAATTGGCAGTAATACAAATTTTAGTGAAAAATGGAAGAGTATGTATAGGTATTTTAAGGGAGAAACAGGTTACAAGAAGGACATTCCAGGAATAATTAATGAACAAGGGGAGTGTGTATGTGAGGATCTTCAAAAGGCAGAAGTATTCAGTCAGCAGTATGTAAAGATTGTTGGTTACAAGGATAATGTCCAGACAGAGGAGGAGACTAATGCTAAATAAGTATTAAAATTGACATATGATAACAATGACATTTACAATAAGATACAAAAGTTGAAAACTAGAAAAGCGGCTGGAATTGATAAGATTTCTGGGGATATACTAAAGACAATGGGTTGGGATATAGTACCATATCTGAAGTACTTATTTGATTATTGTTTGGTTGAAGGAGCTATACCAAATGAATGGAGAGTTGCTATAGTAGCCCCTGTGTATAAAGGAAAGGGTGATAGACATAAAGCTGAAAATTACAGGCCAATAATTTTAACATGCGTTGCATGTAAGCTTTGGGAAAGCATTCTTTCTTATTATATTAAACATGTTTGCGAAATTAATAACTAGTTCGAAGGGAGGCAGTTCGGTTTTAGGAAAGGTTATTCCACTGAAGCTCAACTTGTAGGATTCCAGCAAGATATGGCAGATATCTTGGATTCAGGAGGTCAAATGGATTGTATCGCGATTGACCTGTCTAAAGCATTTGATAGGGTGGATCATGGGAGACTACTGGCAAAATGAGTGCAATTGGACTAGACAAAAGAGTGATTGAATGGGTTGCTATATTCCTAGAAAGCAGACCTCAGAGAATTAGAGTAGGCGAAACTTAATCTGACCCTGTAACAATTAAGAGGCGAATTCCTCAACGCAGTATTATTGGACCCCTATGTTCTCTTATATATATATATATATATAAATGATATGAGTAAACAAGTGGAATCAGAGGTATGGCTTTTTGCGGATGGTGTTATTCTGTATAAAATAATAAATAAGTTACAAGATTGTGTTCAACTGCTACGTGACCTCGATAATGTTGTGAGATGGACAGCAGGCAATGGTATGATGATAAACGGGGTTAAGAGTCAGGTTATGAGTTTCAAAAATAGGAAAATTCCTTTCAGTTTTAGTTACTGCGTTGGTGGGGTGAAAGTTCCCTTTGGGGATCATTGTAAGTATCTAGGTGTTAATACACGGAAAGATCTTCATTGGGGGTAATCACAAAAATGGGATTTTAAATAAAGGGTACAGATCTCTGCACATGGTTATGAGGGTGTTTATGGGTTGTGGTAAGGATGTAAAGGAGAGAGTATATATGTCTCTGGTAAGACCCCAACTAGAGTATGGTTCCAGTGTATGGGACCGTCACCAGGATTACCTGATTCAAGAACTGGAAGAATTCCAAAGAAAAGCAGTTTGATTTGTTCTGGGTGATTTCTGACAAAAGAGTAGCGTTGCAAATACGTTGCAAAGTTTGGGCTGGGAAGAACTGGGAGAAAGAAGACGAGCTGCTCGGCTAAGTGGTATGTTCCGAGCTGTCAGCGGAGTGATGGCGTGGAATGACATTAGTAGACGAATAAATTTGAATGGCGTCTTTAAAAGTAAGAAAGATCACAATATGAAGATAAAGTTGGAATTCAAGATGACAAATTGGGGCAAATATTAATTTGTAGCAAGGGGAGTTGGGGATTGGAATAACTTACCAAGAGAGATGCTCAATAAATTTCCAATTTCTTTGAAATCATTTAAGAAAAGGCTAGGAAAACAATAGATAGGGAATCTGCCACGTGGGCGACTGCCCTAAATGCTGATCAGTATTGATTGATTGATTGACTGATTCAGATTTATTCAAGTTCCGTTCTGTTAGAAATTACTGGAGCGCAGTGTGTCATGATATTTCCCAGAAATGAATGTCTGAACAAGGGGTCTGCCGCAAATGTAATGTGTAAGCCTACCTGTTGTTTTATTAAACCAACGTGCAGTTGCACTGTTAGAAATCAGCCTAAGAACCCGAGCACGAGATGACGTCACAGAGCAATTTGGTGATGGACACTAAACTTCATCTCACATCGGATAGAAATCTCGTCATAAGTAGAGATTTGGATCCGGTTTTAAACTTGTTATAGGATGCCGAACAATAGCCCCCCAAAACGGAATTCCCCATTCGTAAAACCCACCTAGTGGCAATGATTGTTAACCCGTGAGTGGTCGCTAGCCGTATTGCAGCACGAGTTGTCGCACGTGGGACGAATTCCTGTGGGACAAAATTCCGGCAACTCGGCATCTGCGTGAACCGTAAAAGTAGTTATTTGGACGTAAAAACAATAACATTCTTTTCAATATAGTACTTTCTAACAGTCGGAATACGAATGCAAGTATAAGGTACAATAGTGTTCTCTTCTAATTGTTTAGATAGCTGAAGTTGTAACAGAGTTTATTACGCAGCGTTCTTCCTCGACTATAATTTTTGAAGACTCATTTATCAGTAATTGCAAATGGAGAACGTTTCGCGGGCGACTGAAGTCAAATATTAACGCCTATAACAGGATAAAGTTTCCCTCTCGACTTCAAAATAACACCAACGGTACTGGTCGCGCGATGAAGGAACCTCTCATACAGGGAGCACGAAATAATACAAATCTTTGTTCCGACTAGAGGAGGGGAGGCTTAACCTTCAAATGTGAATCGCCTTACAACAGTTATGAGCTTAGCTAGAAGAGTGAACAGTCACCTCCCTTGCATCACTGAGAAGTAAACTTACAATACAAAATAATGTGAGAGAAAATCTCTCTCGCGGTTTACGGCGTGAAGTCTCTATGGTCTGAGATCGTTTTTAACTAGTTCAAGTGTCGTTCGTGAAAAATAATTTCGCCATCAGAATGTTGACCAGCAAGGTAGGAGAGGTGGTAGTACGCAATTTCTAGTCACTAGAAAGTCTGGATTGAATCCAATACCTCTCCACAGCGCTCATATGAAGTGAGCTGTTGATGGTGATTTGTCTGTCGGATGGATACGTAAAGCGTTGAGCAGACCCCTTAGTGTCATTGGCCAGGAGTAGGATATGCGCCAACGCAGGATTTTATCCTCTTCTCACATCATCATCATCATCATCATCATCATCATCATCATCATCATCATCATCATCATCATCATCATCATCTCGCACCAAATAGAAAACCTGCACCACACGAGGCAAGCTTTCCAAACAGTAGAAGCCATGCACTAAATAAATAAACCCGGTTCAAAATCGGACAGTTGGCAACCCTACCACTGAATGGCATTGGTGTCCCAATTTAATATAAAGGATGTTCCCAAACATGTGGGAAATAATCATGTTTTGGATAATGCACCTCAAAATAACACAACAAATTTCGGATTAATTTTCCCTTTGCAAAAATCAAATTATCATAAATATGTCTTCCGGTCATGGCCATCCACCACCGCCTGTTAATTTCAGGTGGCAACCAGCCATACGATATAGCCTGCACGGTTGCCATGGTTACACTTCCGTCACACATTTCGTCGCGTTACATTACACAAACTTCCCGATGACCCCCAGCCGTAAGACATATTTATGTCCAAAGTCGCTACGAACATAGGATGTTTGGTCGATCGTTTCCGAGTTTCGCCTGTTTTGGGTATTATCTGTTCTTATTTAGAATTAAGTTTGAAGTCAGTCATGTGGTTACAGACATTGCAGTACTATACTTCTCCAGCGTGTGGAACCAGGTTGCCATAGATGCCTGGAGTGTTCAAATGTGTCCCATAATCGATGACGTGACATTAACACGGAATCAGCTACTTAACAAAGGTTGTGCCAGGCACTTCCCCTACAAATTTAGAAAATCTGTAACTAGATTGACCGTTGAGCTTATGTTCAGGTAGATTTCTTATGTTGATTTATAGGTTTATAATGAGGAGATACAGCACGTATATAAGGCAAGTGTTATTTACGCAATTGCTACTGGAGGTGATGATATTTTACATTAAAGGTGAGATGTTTAAGGAATTTCTGACCTGGTAACGTAAACGTATAATTGTAATGGCTATTGCATACAATATTGTATTTCATACTATCGTGAATTTACTTACTTTAAATAAAATATGTAATTATAAATAATTTTGAAAGGGCTTTACTCAAATCATCCATATTTGAATCAGGCAAAAACTTTTTTTTTTGTTTTGTTCTAGGTATGTGGCTAAGAAAGACACAACAGGTGTTTACATGGAGTTATCTAGGAGCAAATCATCGAAAATTTATGTTATGTGAAGCAGCGAAAAATACACTAAGCTATCAGAATCGCAAACGTGGTAATCACGTCCTAGTTTAATGAATTTGATATACAATTTATGATATACTGTAATTTTTTTATATTTAACATTCGGAAATAGATTATCGTATACATTAGTCAACATGGTGATGGCAGCTTATTAATTTGTATTGTTTTGTGTTTTATTGTATTGTATTTTATGCTCGACGATGCCTAAATATTAATATTATATGCCAGAAAACTGAATCTTAATGAAGCTCATTATAGTTCAAGTGGCATTATGATACAGGTTCTCCACCAAACAGAATTCAGATTTTCATTATGATACAACTGTTTGACCAATTAGGTAAGGATAACATCGCTCAACGCACTAGTTTCGCACTTGTTTCCAAAATCAAACATGTCGGACACACATATTATCATCAATGCGTATTCTACTTCCAATATTCCACAACCACAATTCACATTCACGAAAATTCACTTCACCAACTGTACAGTAAATAATTTGTATTTGAAATAAAGCTGGGTTATGATAACCTTCTATCAAAGCTTTGAAAACAAATGACATTGTCAAGGTCTCTGATCTACTCACGGAAAATCAATAACCCAGCGCATGCGCTCTGTTCAGTAAACTCAACTGTCAAGCGACGTCTCGACAGAAATGTATGAATATTAAAAAATAGAGTTATAATTATCGTCGACCATAAATAGTCGTGTGCAACTCGCCTATAATGGTAATTATTATGAATTATTGTTGCATAATGTACTATTATTTCATCCAACTGATAATGTAGTGATATGGAACACGTCAATAATCATATTTACAGTAACAAAGGAGAAAACAGTAGTATACATACCATGATAAATAAAAAGAAATATACAATCTAGTAACGAAGCACAGATAAATAAATAAAAACAAGATACATAAGTTAACTTTCAAGAGCTAAGTATTCTTCAATAGAATAAGAACAATGGTTACAAACCAAATTTGAATATTTTTTCTTAAATTTTGAACATGCTTTTATACGCTTAATGAAGTCTGTCAATTTATGAAACAAATGCACTCCTGCATAACTCAAACTTAATTCATACAGCTTAGATGTATGTGGTTCTACGTGCAGACTGTGTCTGTTTCTAACATTATACCAATGTACATCTGAGTCTATGGTGAAATTAATAACATTATTTTTCATATATACAAGTGCTTGAAAGATATAAAATGATAGGAAATGGTAAAAAAAAAGTTTAATGTATTTTTTGCAGCTTGTCCTCCTGCCGAAACCGACCATTCCTTCAATTATTTTCTTTTGTAACTTAAAGATGACTTCTCTAAATCGTGAATTTCTCCAATAAATGATTCCATACGTCAGAATTGGATGGATATACGCAAAATATATTATTCGGCAAGCCTCCAAATTAAAACTAATTTTCAAAGATATTATCATGAAATAAATTCTACTAAGTTTTCCCCCATAAACACTGTATGTTTAGCCCATATTAATGATTCACCCATCAAAAAGCCAAGAAACTTTGTTGATGATAAGTGCTCAACTATGGTCTCTCCAAATGATATTGGACAAATTTCTATATTCATATTAATCTTGTGGTGAAATCTAATCACAGAAGTCTTTTGTTTATTTAAGATGAATTTGTTGTTTCCAAGCCAGCTCAGGTTATTACTCAATACGTTGCCTGACTTTAATTCCAACAAAAACTGTAATACCATCTGCTTACAAACTTAATTGCAATCCTTGCATATTTTGTACAATTTAGACTGCATCATAAATGCTAAAAATAATAAGGGCCCTAAAACTGAACCCTGTGGAGCACCATGATCTATGTTTCTGGCACAGGAATGAACATTCATAAAATCATTTTTGCTCAAATCAGTACCAGTATATGGTATTTCAACAATATGTTTTCTATCCCTTAAAATGATTAAGCCATGAATAAGGTTGGTACAGAACCTCAGTGCTGCAATCAGGCGGAGAAACAATTCAACAATGTTGAGTTAAGTGATCTCTGATTCACAATATTACTGACTATCCGTGTGAAGAGAACTTGATCCAATCAGAGATGATTTCTAATAAAAACAGTCCGGAATGCAATTACAGTATGGTTAAATGTCATTTTCCGTGTACTATTTTGAGCTCGGAAAGAAAGTAGTTACTTCATAGTATGAAATAATTTGCATTTCTACATCAAAACGGACATGTCTATAGTACACTTCGTCAGTGATGCCTAGGCCATCTACGACAGCTGATGGCGGAGCTATTGAGGATCCAACCAGCCTTCGGGCTGATGACTAAACATACATATACAATAATCTTTATAACATTACATTCAGCAGTTATATAAGTAAGAGTTGGAAATAACAGCTAGGTACGTAGAAACAAATGGATACTTACCCTTCAAAACGCAATAACGAGAATATTTACCATCGCGTTGTGCGAATCGTTACAACACCACGTAATATATAATCCTATTAGCACCCGCGACGTAGCGCGCGTGCTCATTTCCGTACACACACAGCCTACGACTGTTAACGGTGCGTTGATTAATACCGTTAGTGCGAAAGTAGTGAATACATCTCCCTTTTATCTCTCACTGATATGGTTAACTTGCAACAGCATACGAAGGAAACAGAAAACATACAAGCACAATATATTAATCGATTCCTTTGTGGCTCGTTAGACGTAATTGCCGACCACGAGATCCCGCAAAGAGCCAGTAAATCACACTACTACTTTCCTGTTTTCACCCAACGACATGCGTTAAAGGATCTCCTTCTCAATCCAACTTCCAACATCATAACTGCTACTAAAGCAGTAACATTTATTTATTTATTTATTTATTTATTTATTTATTTATTTATTTATTTATTTATTTATTTATTTTTCTTCATTAGATTATCGTATGGCTTCAGTGCCGGGTGTGTTGGAGGGCATGCTCAGGCGCCTCTGGTACAGGACTTTAATGAGGAGGGAAGACGGTGAAAGCTTGCGTCGGCACATTGCCTACTATTGTTGAATAAAACCAAGGATCTGCTCAAGGCTTTACGTCTCCATCCGACGGTCGAAACACCATCAACAGCTCCATCCTCACTGCACTTGAACACTGCGGAGAGGTTTGGGATTGTCCTGGCTTTTGGAATGCAATCAAGTGATTAGAAATTGTATGCCAACATGTCTTCTAATTTGTCGGCCAAATTCTATGGCGAAATGCTTTTCCTCCGACATGTTCGGACCGTATGGACTAAAATTTTTATGCAGTAACAGAAGTGGTGGCGTGCATGTGCACGCAAGCATACAGAATTAATTGAGCCTGGGAATTTTATGAATACAAGGAAGAAAGACCTATTTAATCAGTAGGAGGACATCATTCGCTAATACGCATTTCAGCAACATGCGGTGACCATTGAGTCCTCTTAAGTGAAGAGGTTAAAGTTAAAGAATGTCTTCTTGTTTATTATTATTATTATTATTCATCGATAAGGCCATCTGTAGGCCACCTTTACACAATCAATCTGCCGTTCTGTCTCTCTGCATTCTCGCCAATGATCTTTAAGTCTTCGGCTTCTCCTTCTTCGTTCTTCAATCAGGTGTTCCGTGACTTGTCCAGTGAGTAGCTTTCCTGGTACATCCCACACTCCCGCAAACTTTTTACTAAATGTTGTTCAGTCCTGTATATTCCTCCATGAAACCCACTTCTGCTAATTCTTTGTGCACCGGGCTGTATTTTCCAGTTTTTTTTTTAGCAGAAAGGACGTTGTGTTGGCCAACTTCTCTTCATTGATCCTTGTAATGTGTCCATACAAGGTTATTCTCCTTTTCTCACCGTTGTTCATAATAGGGTTCCATGTCCTATCTCAACCGTAAAGTAGGGTCTATGTTGGTTATTTTGCGATATTTTTGGACTGAAGAATTTTCGAGGGAATATTCTTTCCCATTTTTCAATGTCTAATCTGCCACCCTTGTCACTGTTTCCACCTCATAACGGTACTTTGTTCTGACCACTGTGTAGTTATGATTTAATTTTGCTTGAATGAAGATTGACTTGAACGTGTACTTGTAAGTCCCAGGGCATAATCTGAAGGCTATCTCCATAAACCTCTTTCAATACCTCTTTTATATTTTCATCTGGAGAGAGAGTTTCTACTAGGTATTTAAATTTATAAAGGAGATATATGTCCAGAAATTGAGTTAAAAATATGTCCATGTCATCTGCTTTGTCTGAGCTTAAGAAATCTCTTCTTTCAAAGGAAATCCTTAATCCTGTTTTAGCTGCAATGTTTTGTATTTCTTCCACTTGCTTCTTGACAGTGTCAGGGTTGTCAGTTATCAGGACGACGTCATCTGCGAAGGCTAGACAATCCAACATAAGGTGATTATTATTATTATTATTATTATTATTATTATTATGTGCCTTTGTTGGCGGGATCTAGTGTTTCCAGTGTACTACAGTATATCTTCTGGTATGGGCTAGAGCAATTTTGTTACTTTCATTGATCTGTCTCTGTCTTATCCTTGGTTTTGACAATATGAAAGTGACTGAGGTATGAGTGATGCTAGTAATGCCAATCCTTATGCAGCCAGTCTCTGCTACGAATGGTGTGAAAATATTGCTCATAGGGTCAGTTAGTGCACGCATTTCAGTGGGCTTGGCAGACTGATATGTAATAGCAACTTCTGGCTCGGTGAGGAAAGCAACGGGAAACTACCTCACTCCTCATTTCCCTAGTACGCCTCTTCAGTGATGCCTAGGCCATCTATGACAGCTGATGGCGGAGCTGTTGAGGATCCAACCAGCTTTCGGGCTGAGGACTAAACATACATTATTATTATTATTATTATTATTATTATTATTATTATTATTATTATTATTATTATTATTATTATTATTATTATTATTATTATTTATTAATGAAGTTAGCAAGCCTGGTGGCCATGATCGTTAAGGCACTGAAGTCTAAACGGTCTGACACTGTGGTTATCCGATTCGAGTCCCGTTGCTCGAAACAATTCTCACCGTCAGAATGTTCGCCGCCAGGGTAGGGGAGGTGGTGGTATACAATTTCGAATCACTGGATTGCGTGCCAAAAGCCTGGATTTAATTCCAAAACTCTTCGCAATGCTCATATGGAGTGAGGGCATATGACGCTGTTGATGGTGATTCGTCCGTAGGATGGACACGTTACGCCTTGAGCAGACCCCTTGGTGCTATTTGATAGGAGTAGGCTATGTGCCGGCACCGGGTTTCACCCTCTCCCTTCCTACCAGACTATCATATATCACGTCATTCATATCATCTCATTTACTCCTCTGACGAGGTTGAGGTCATGAAGGGCATCCGGTCATAAAACCTCCCCTATACAGGTTCATCACACCTCACACCAGACCCCGTAGAAAAACAGTACAAGGGTTGAACAAACAAACATTATTAATGAAGTTATTCCATCCTCTCTCTATTTGTATCTGGCCAACATTCAGGCAGCCGTTCAGCATTCTACGAACAGTATTTGCTTATGTGTCAGTCGCCAGTACAGAATTCTGTTTCAATAATCCTGTCTTGATTGTATTACATTATGTATTACCCGGTAAACCTTCTTTTGTTTGTGTCCCTACCAGTGCAGTATCTGCTAAATTGCTATAACGCGGAACATGGTTTCGAGGAGTAGTATACCGTGTCCATTGCCAGCTACATTGGCTTGGGGACGAAGAACAATTACCGAGGCGACCTGTGTGTACCAACACATGCCTATCCCCTAACCTACGTACTTGCTTGCTTGCCATGTCAGCTAAATGGACGCTTTGCTCCATGCTCAGGACGGACTATTATTGGATTAAGGAGGGTGGAGCTCGGTACTGTGAAGCACTCATGTTACTGGAACTGCACTGTTCTAGACCGAAACTTAGAGTAAAATATCCATACGAAGTTGTACTCTCCGACTAATTTTGGATGTAAAACAAATTTTAAAAATTCCACAAAATAGTGAACAGTGAAGGTAAGGGTAAGGGTTCCTAGAGAAAGTTTCATACTGTCAATAACTTCGACACCAAATAAAATAGAGTATTATGGGCTACGTAGTACATCCCAGAAATAAAACTCGGGATAAAGTTGGAATTCAAGAGGACAAACTGGGGCAAATTTATAGGAAGGGGAGTTAGGGATTGGAATAACTTACCAAGGGAGACGTTCAATACATTTCCAATTTCTTTGAAATCATTTAGGAAAAGGCTAGGAAAGCAACAGATAGGGAATCTGCCACCTGGGTGACTGCCCTAAATGCAGATCAGTATTCATTCATTCATTCATTCATTCATTCAACTCACTTTCAAAGACTAATACATTATATGGCATTCTTTTATGAAAATAATTCTGTAATCTCCTCTCTCTGTGTCTTGCTTTACTTTAAACATTCTACCATCTTTTCTAAGATGTTTGACGTTGTCTTTCTTGCTTCTAGAGGACAAGGAATATTTAAAAAAAAAAAACGGCCATGAAGACCTTTGGAAGGGTGGAAGGTAATGGTTTCCGCTGTCCGTTACCTCAGCACTAAATCAAACAGAGTGGTTAGCTCTATGCCCGATCACCATTCCTCCCAGGAATTAACCTGACTGCCGCTTTTGGTGCAGGCCGAATGAACCAGAGCGCCATGTGCTACTCGAGAAGTGGAAATCTCATTTCTTAAGGTTTTCGACTTCCTGACGGAGAATCGATCGCACGTCTTTCCACACACCCTCTCATACGAACTTCTTATGAAGTGGAGAAAGCTGTCGAGAAGAATCCAACGTTCGATATTGGTTGTTTGGCTACAACTAAAATGTATATGAAATTTCTACACGGAAAGAAAGCGTGGACATACATATCGTGGTGGATTCTTCGGGAGGGTCCTTTAAATAAATAAATAAATAAATAAATAAATAAATAAATAAATAAATAAATAAAAGTAAAATAAAATAAACAGAGCATTTTGGCCGTGCGGTTAGGGACGCGCAGCTGTGAACTTGGATTCGGGAGGTCGTGGGTCTGAATGCAACTTTTGGGAGCCCTTAGGATGGTTTTGCGTGGTTTCCCATTTTAAAACAAGGCGAATTCTGGGATTGTACCTTAATTATGTTTATGGCCCCTTCCTTCCAACTCCTAGCCCTTTCCTTTATCACCGTTGGCATGAAATCTATCTGTGTCGGTGCGACGTAAAACAAATTGTAGAAAAAGTAAGCGAGAGAGAGGTAGTGTGTTATACTATCAAGCTTCATTTACTAAACTACCATTTACAGCTATTTAGAAGTTCACTGGTGTCCGACGTTTCCACTTCACAGAGGTTGTAGCCTACTCCCGAACATGGCTGAACACACAATCTCTGTACTGAAGAAATTCTCCTCTTCAACACGGCCTCTTACAGCGCAGTGCCGTTCCGAGAGCATTTCACTTCACAACCTCCCGCACCACCACCTTTACCACCACCACCACCACCACCAACACAACAACCACTCCCACCATCTGCGTAGTGTTACACAGAACCTTCTTAAAATATCTCGCTTTGACTCGATCTGTGTCTACTAGCTGTTTTGCATTCAGGTGCTCCCGTATAACCTCTCGGCCATATGTTTACGTCTGCAATTAAATTTCAAAGTTTCTGCTCATTTAAAGGAATTTATGATCTAGAATTCCTTCTAGCAGGTGCACTGTCACGCAACCATCTAGTGACTAGCTTACTCCCGATTGACTCAAGCCACTGGCAAATGTCGCCGGCTTCGTTCTTCGTATACTGAAGACAATTGGTAGTTCCCACATCCAGATCATTCTGGGCGCCATCTCGATTGTTAGCCACCTCCAGCTTCGTCTAATGTGTTCTTATCGGAAGGCCCAACAATTCGCTTTGGCTACAGTATAGTCGCCACCGGTCCAGCCACACTGTTGCCGCTTCACCGACATTGCAACCTCCCATCCCACTCTCGGTCAGCATTGTCACAACATTAATTATTTAAGTCATGGATTGCATTCTATATAATTCTGCCACTTAACTACATTCAATGTTTAATTCATGTACCAAGAACCTACTACCACGTGGCGCGTCCCAGGTGGAGGGTCCTAACCGGCTTGCCGGCGGACTTGAGGGAAATAAAATACCTCTCGCGAAGCAAACACACAACCCCCTGTGGGTGGGGGACGCAGACGAGGAATACACCCACGGTATCCCCTGCTTGTAGTAAGAGGCGACTAAAGAGGAGCGACCAAGGGATAATCAAATTAGAACCATGAGACTACTTGCAATTAGTACCATCACGCAGGGAACACCATGGGTCACTTTTACTTGCGCGTAGTACCACTATGTTAGGTACAAAATAAGTTTGTGATCAGTAGCGACAGTGTGTGGTTCAGGAAGCCTTTTATAGTACCTTTGATTCGTACCCATATATGAGCAACATCATGGGATGAGCGACACCATGGTTCTACCTTGCCTATTCCTAGTATCCACTATGTGAGGAACACCACGGGATAGTGCGGGTCCCTGTGGTTAGTCCACTTAATGTGAGGAACGCCAGAGGTTTGCGTTGCCTGCAAATAGCGCCGCAGTATGCGAAAAACCATACGTTCGTGTTACATATGCGAATTTCATTACCTGTGAGTAGTACCATAATACGTGGAATACCGCGAGTCTACGCTGCTTTTGATTAGTACCGCAACATGACAAATACCATGGTTCTATTTTCCTAGCGATAAGTACCATTATGAGCGGCCGATGACCTGGATTTTGGACCCGTTTCGACTACATGCATCATCGATTCAGTATTGTGCTTTAGAGGCAGTCCCTTGCTCAATAATACTATTGTTTAACGCTAGTTCCTGGGAATGTGGACCATTCGGGTCGGATCCACTGATTGTTTTAAATTCATATCCATCCATTCATTCTTCGTCCTCACGTTTTCGAATTCTGGTCAGTGGACGAGTGTGGATTTTTAAATTGTCATAACATTTCGTCTCATTTCGTACCATTAGGGGCCGATGACCTAGATGTTAGGACCCTTTAAACAAAAGCATCATCATCATCATCATCATCATCATCATCATGAATAGGCTGTTAAGGAGTAGTACATTTTTCCCCGTAGGGTTTAAGTGACTTTCTCCTCTTTCCCAAAAATACAGTGATGTCTCGCACTTATCTTGGTTGCGGCGGGGCTTCTCATTGCACAGCTGTCCGACTCGTTGGCTGAATGGTCAGCGTACTGGCCTTCGGTTCAGAGGGTCCCGGGTTCGATTCCCGGCCGGGTCGGGGATTTTAACCTTCATTGGTTAATTCCAATGGCCCGGGGGCTAGGTGTTTGTGCTGTCCCCAACATCCCTGCAACTCACACACCACATATAACACTATCCTCCACCACAATAACACGCAGTTACCTACACATGGCAGATGCCGCCCACCCTCATCGGAGGGTCTGCCTTACAAGGGCTGCACTCGGCTATAAATAGCCACACGAAATTATTATTATTATTATTATTATTGCACAGCTTACCATAGAAACCGTGGACTGCCAGTTGTGTTCATCGCAGATTGGCACTGTCCAGTTTCTACTGTATACATCATTGCGGCCGTGACGTAAAACTCTGCTTCTACCTCCGTTCTTTTGTCTAACACTTTCCTCCAGGACTTTCTCAACGTTTTCCATGATTGGCAGTACCAGCTTCCATCTTGAGTCCCCTATGAAGAAAGTCGCCTGACTATCTCGTACACAAGGGTTGTTGGGTGTCTACTTTGACAGAGGATAGTTGCCTACTTGTACTTCCTCTTGAAATAATAATCACCACCTCCACCACCACCATCTGTGTAGTTTGACACTCAGGGAACAGTATTAAAATATCTCCCTTTTACCGATCTATCCACCAGCTGTTTTCCATTCAGGTGCTCCCCTATAAGCTCTAGGCCACAGGTTATGATTGGTGACTCTTTTATTACAAATAGTTACATGGCCTTTTCTAAAGAGAGTTTCCCGATGTTCTTAGATACCGAAAACGGTTTTTGTGCCTTATTAGCTCGTCATTCCAGGTTATCATATCTGCGAGAGTTTGCCTCCCTCCTTTCCAGAAAATTACCTGTTCAGCTTTCCGTATTTTTATCTTTAGATCTTTCTCATGTACCCACCTTGTAAATTCATTCGCTTCGCCATAAGACCTATCTGTGTCGGAGCGACGTAAAGCAACTAGCAAAAAAAAAAAAAATATATATATATATAATTCGCTGTGACTGCAGGTCATCAAGTAATATCATCTCGTTCCTATTTGTAACAATTACAAGTTATGAGAATATGATTTTAATTTAATTTAAATTATCGTGTTCATGTAATGGAATCATTATGATCTAAAATTCCTCGTAAAACTAATTACGAAACTTTTGTATTATTTCTATTTTCTTCCGAACGACTGCGCCAAGTCAGGTTGCAGTCAAGTTCAGCTAATTACGGTAATCAATTGTTAGATTCAATTGCATGCAGTTCGCGTGAGAAAATTGCAATGTGAAGAGAAAGGATTTAGCAGCAGTCTATATTACTTCGGAGCAACGACACACCGTCACAGCTCTTGTTCAGCGCGGAACTAAAATGTGCAGTCGCTGGGAAAGCTTAACATCGTGCGTACAATATTGTTAACTGGTACAAGTTGGAGACAATTTCTCTCCCGTTGTACTTCGTTTCCCCATTTGCTGGTGCGCTGAGCTCTTAGGTGGTGATAGCCGGCTGATTCACATTAAGAGGATTAAATATGTCAACTGGCTGCTAAATAGCTCCGTAGAAATCTGTTCACTGCACTACAGGGCTCTGGATCAGTTTTGCATTGTAAATTAAACACCGGAATTTCTAAAACTTTACTCGTGATTAAGGTAGAATGAACTTCAAGTTACAAGAGAATATACAGTATGAATCGGAACTCCACCGAATACTTTCGGAGCTTAATCAGTGATATAACCTGAGTACACATTACACAGAAAGTGCATTTCGTTTGGTTTGTTGCCGCAATTAGATTTGTATCTGTACTGCACTGAAAATAACACCTTGTACTGCACAATACATTGACAGACACATTCAACTAAAAGTGTCCATATTTCGTCTGAGGTTGTTGCATTACTCTGTGATTTGTGCTGTACGTTTTCATTATTGCATATTACAGGCTTTGCATTACTCCATGTTTAGTGTTGTAGTGCATTATTTTGATTGTTCAATGTTACAGGCATTACATTACTCTGTGATTTGTGATTATTGCATTTAGTTGTTGCATATTGCAGGCGTTGCACTACTCTGTGTTTTGTGTTGTATTACACTTGGTTATTAGATATTACAGATTTTGCATTACTTTATGTTTTGTGTTGTATTGCATTTGGTTATTGGTTATTACAGTCTTTGCATTACTCTGTTTTGTGTTGTACTGCATTTGGTTATTGGTTATTACAGTCTTTGCATTACTCTGTTTTGTGTTGTACTGCATTTGGTTATTGTATATTACAGGCTTTGCATTACTCTGTTTTGTGTTGTATTACACTTGGTTATTAGATATTACAGATTTTGCATTACTTTATGCTTTGTGTTGTATTGCATTTGGTTATTGGTTATTACAGTCTTTGCATTACTCTGTTTTGTGTTGTACTGCATTTGGTTATTGGATATTACAGGCTTTGCATTACTCTGTTTTGTGTTGTATTGCATTAGGTTATTAGATATTACAGGCTTTGCATAACTCTGTTTTGTGTTGTATTGCATTAGGTTATTGGATATTACAGGCTTTGCATTACTCTGTTTTGTGTTGTATTGCATTAGGTTATAGATATTACTGGTTTTGCATTACTCTGTTTTGTGTTGTATTGCGTTAGGTTATTAGATATTACAGGCTTTGCATTACTCTGTTTTGTGTTGTATTGCATTAGGTTATTGGATATTACAGGCTTTGCATTACTCTGTTTTGTGTTGTACTGCATTTGGTTATTGGATATTACAGGCTTTGCATTACTCTATGTTTTGTGTTGTATTGCATTTGGTTATTGGATATTACAGGCTTTGCATTACTCTGTTTTGTGTTGTATTGCATTAGGTTATTAGATATTACAGGCTTTGCATTACTCTGTTTTGTGTTGTACTGCATTTGGTTATTGGATATTACAGGCTTTGCATTACTCTATGTTTTGTGTTGTATTGCATTTGGTTATTGGATATTACAGGCTTTGCATTACTCTGTTTTGTGTTGTATTGCATTTGGTTATTGGATATTGCAGGCTTTGCATTATTCTGTTTTGTGTTGTATTGCATTTGGTTATTGGATATTACAGGCCTTGTATTACTCTGTTTTGTGTTGTATTGCATTTGGTTATTGGATATTACAGGCTTTGCACTACTCTGTGTTTTGTGTTGTAATATACGACATTACTGGATATTACAGATTTTGCATTATTCTGTGTTTTGTGTTGTATTACACTTGGTTATTGGATATTAAAGATTTTGCATTACTTTATGTTTTGTGTTGTATTGCATTTGGTTATGAGATATTGCAGGATTTTTTCTGTTGTGAAGGTATTTTCATAGAAACAAGTTTGACCGGGGTAACAAACCGAATAAACAATAATTACATTATTACAATTATTATGCATGCATGTATGTTCCAAAATATCTCTGACACACATTTAGCAATTACAACCAAAATTGGTATACATACAAGTTACTACATTATTATTATTATTATTATTATTCATAATCGATTTTGGACAACTATGGACCTGTAAATAACGCTTCATAGCTTAAATTTTCTTTAGCCGCCAGAATTCCTTCATTCCCTTGCCTACAACTTCTTTCTTTTCAATCATCAAATGTTGTTTCTAGCTCAAAAAACCCCTCAAATATGTGTCTCTTGCTCCGGAAAGTGGCTCTGTCGTGGATATAGTAGTAGTAGTAGTAGTAGTAGTAGTATAACATCCCTCGCACCCCTAGTCGTGAAGCTGGAGTTGAGGAGGGTGTGACATGTAAAAATAATCGAAAATGATCAACATTTGTGTAGAATCCATACTTTTCTGGGTCGCTGAGATGAATAGTGACACTGCGCATGCCGTTTAAATCTAAGTTCAGCCCTTATCAGTTGCGGGGAAGGGGCGGGGTAGGGGATTCTGGAGGGATCGATAAAGCTCCAAAATTACCGAAATCATGGATGTATGTCCCAGCATAGATCTAAACCATACTTGATACACATATGCCTTACTATCTGTAAAAAATAAGTATAGTGAGGGTAACACACTCCTAGGGCAGGGTGTGTGACATACAAACATAATCGAAAACGACCGACAGTAGTGTCGAATTCCATAGTTTTCGTGGTAGCTGAGATGAACTCTGACACTATGGATGCTGTTTAAGTCCAAGTTCAGTCCCAATCGACAAGGAGCGGAAGGTGGTGGTGGTGGTGGTGGCGGTGGGGGAGTGAGAAGGGTTAAAAAGAAAATGCCCAAATGACCGTGATTGGGGTTGAATCCACAGTTTCGAGGTCGATAAGTTGATTGGTGACAGTTTCAATGACAGCTAGAATCGTGTACATCTTACCTACAGCGCGTCGCGTAAATACATACTGTTATCATTAATTTTCTTTATTATTTATCCGAAGGGATCAACTAGGCTACTTCTCAAACAATGTGGTTGCCACACGGACGATCATGGCCATCCGTCGGATGACGATGATAATTATAATTATAGTAAAAACAATAAAATATTTCTTTCTTTCCTTCTTTCTTTCCTTCTTTCTTTCTTTCTTTCTTTCCTAATCCGTTTACCTTCCAGGACTCTGAAGGTCCTGGGATCCTACCCCTAACACCTCAAGAGCACTGTCCTGGAGCGTGAGTTTCTTAGTCGGGAGATAGAACTGTTGAGGAGGACCAGTACCTTGATCAGGTGGCCTCACGTGCTATACTGAACAGGTTGCCTTGTGGGGAATGGGAGGATTGGAAGGGATAGGCTAGGAAGAGGAAAGGAAGCGGCCGTGGCCTTAAGTTAGGTATTATCTCGGCCTTTGCCTGGAGGAGAAGTGGGAAACCACAGAAAACGATTTTGAGGATGGCTGAGGTGGGAATCAAAGACGCCCCCCCCCTGTACTCAACTGACCTCCGGAGGCAGAGTGGACCCCGTTCCAGCCCTCGTACCACTTTTTAAAATTCGTGGCAGAGCCGAGAATCGGAACCCGGGCCTCGGGGAGTGGCATCTAACCACACTAACCACTACACCACACAGACGGACAATAATAATAATAATAATAATAATAATAATAATAATAATAATAACTGCAACTGCGCAGTATTGACGACAGGGAATGGGGAACTGAACTAACTATTTAGCTCATGGCTTCAATGACCAGGCCGGTATAAGAATATCTGGAACTTCAACCAATCAATCAATAGCTGTATATCACCACTATTTTACCGTTTTCGCGCTATCACTATCCACGTGCACTTGATACATTAACTCATCGGAATTGCGCGCTAAAACATCTTCAGTAATGCATGTGATCACAGAGTGTGCAACTGTGTTATTCTGATGAACCCGACATACTGAGGACTGTGGACCAAACCGTTTAAATGAGAAAATAAAACAGTATATTTCCGTGCTGAAAGTTTTCTTCACTGTGTAGGTTGTTTTATTTGGCTTATATTTATCCGCTTTGATTTCCATTGCTAGAGTCCGGGTGTTTACGTGTTAATAGATTATAATGCGAACTTGCTAAAGCGAGTACTGCACAACAGTTCTGCTATGAGATTTGCATAAACTTCAGGGATACGGGCTATAAGAACCAAACCAAACCCAAACCCCATGGCGCTACAGCCCTTGAAGGGCCTTGGCCTACCAAGCGACCGCTGCTCAGCTCGAAAGCCTGCAGATTACGAGGTGTCGTGTGGTCAGCACGACGAATCCTCTCGGCCGTTATTCTTGGCTTTTTAAACCGGAGCCGCTATCTTAACGTCAGTTAGCTGCTCAATTCTAATCACGTGGGCTGAGTGGACCTGATGATGAAGATGCTCGTTGTTTTAAGGGGCCTAACATCGAAGGTCATCGGCCCAGCCTTCAGGTCCAGGTAAAAATCCCTGGCCTGGCCGGAAATCGAACCCGGGGCCTCCGGGTAAGGGGCAGGCACGCTACACCTACACCATGGGGCCGGCATACGGGTTATAATAACCTCTGGAAATTATGTTACTCTCGCTACATTACTGAGGAGCGGACTAGGCGACATTTTCTACTAGCTAAATTAGTTTGTATTCTACCCTAATATAGACCGAATGTCCGGCCTCTAATCATTACTTATTCCCTATATGGTAAAAACAACTCTATCCCCAGATTCTGTCTAGATAATTTTTGGAGCTCACGTTAAATTACTAAAGATAATCGAAATATCTGTAAGCATAGACTGTGTTAATTAACCGGGCAAGTTGGCCGTGCGGTTAGGGGTGCGCAGCTGTGAGCTTGCATCTGGGAGATAGTGGGTTCGAGCCCCTCTGCCGGCAGCCTTGAAGATAGTTTTCCATGGTTTCCCTTTCACACCAGGCAAATACTGGGGCTGTACCTTACTTACCTTACCTTACTTAAGGCTACGGCCACTTCCTTCTCACTACGAGGTCTTTCCCATCCCATCGTCGCCATAAGACCTATCTCTGTCTGCGCCACGTAAAACAAATTGTAAAAAGAGTGTTAAGTGTTCAGACAATTTGAACTATATTCATAATAATCACCGTTATCATACTATCAGGTTTTAGGACAATGCCTGTACTTGTTATGCTTAGCTGGGTGTTGAATAGAGCGACATCCTCTCGTCTGGTATGGTAAGATCTGCTTTGGGGTTCTTTCCCTTCCAATTCTGTTGACATTATCTTTCCAGTAGACTACTTCTGGTATCCTCGTAAGTATTTTAACTCGGGTCCTACCTTCATTTCTTTTATTACGTCCTCGTTCTTCTTGTGGTTATATCGAGTGTATATTGCTGTACGTCCCATGAATCTCATCTCATCAGAAGTGATTCTGGATTCGTCTTTTTCCTGATTTTCCATGTTTCACTGCTGTGCAAGAAAAATGGTCTGGATAATGTTCCGTAAATCCATATTTAAAATATATATATTTATGATACCTGGCCCCGTGGTGTAGGGGTAGCGTGCCTGCCTCTTACCCAGAGGCCCCAGGTTCGATTCCCGGCCAGGTCAGGGATTGTTACCTGGACCTGAGGGCTGGTTCGAGGTCCACTCAGCCTACGGGATTAGAATTAGGGAGCTATATGACTGTGAGATAGTGGCTCTGGTCTCGAAAGCCAAGAATAACGGCCGAGAGAATTCGTCGTGCTGACCGCACGACACTTCGCAATCTGCCGGCCTTCGGGCTGAGCAGCGGTCGCTTGGTAGGCCAAGGCCCTTCAAGGGCCCTAGTGCCATGGGGTTTGGTTTTCCTCATATTTTTGATGCTGTAATCAGACGGTGCCGCTTTTTCTACAGAGTTACGTTTTGTGGAGTTTCTCCCTTTATGTCTACAAAATAGGCTTCCTTTTCTGCTTTTTGGGTAATGGTTATCTTTTATCTGACTATGTTTGTAGAAGTATCATGCGAAATCGTTTGGAGTGATTAGCATGAGACTTGGTATTTCAGGAAAGGAAACTTTGCTGCAAACTGTTTCAATATTCCTATGTTGGGGTGAAATTTTGGGGGATATATAAAGAACACATTTTTTTGTTATTCATTTCGATCCTTAGGATCTTGAGTGACTTCTTCATCACGTCCTCGTTCTTCCCAATACCTCTTCATTCTTTCACTCCTCCTCTTTATATCCCCTTCTGTGATTTGGATCTTGATCTTAGTATCGGTCCATTAGTGATTCTCGAGGAGCTTTACGTAAACAGATCTGTTCTGTACAGCCGTTAGTAGATATTTATGTATTATGCCGATACCCTCCCAAACCTCCCTAACTTCCTTCATCCAGTTATTTTCCTTTAAGTACGTTGCAATACACATCATCTTTGTTAATCTGTTGTCATCCAACCATCATCAAATTTCCCACGAAACTCAACCATATTTTCCGTAATACACTTGAAATTGGTTCTACTTTCTTGTAAATCTCCTACCTTGATCTGTGCATCCGTAATTCATCCTTCTTACTGGTACCCCATATAACTCTCAGGATCTTTCTTTCCTCCGTTTCCAATCGAATACAAGCTATTTTGTCTAAAGTCTCAGTATTGTACAATACAGCGTTCTGGATGGTCATGGTATTGTGTCGCAGTTTGGCGTTCATCGATAGGTTCTTGTTCCCGTAAGTTGTGGCCGTGAGTCGTAGTTTCTGCAGGAGTTGTGCGTTTTCTCCCGTACTCTTATTATTCTGTTATTTGCCCGTTATATTCTCACCTAGGTGCCGAAAAACTGTCGACTCTCTCTAGTACTTGATCTCCAACCTTTCAGTTGGCCTTTGAAGTCAGTATCTTGGTCTTCTTGTACGCTGTCGTCAGGCCAACCTTCGCCGCAGTCTCGGCTATGTTTGTTAGCGCCATCTTCGCATCATCTTCCGTCTCGTGTATCAATGCCATATCATCTGCGTAGGTCAAGCAGCCTACTGTGGCGTTGTGTTTGATCTTGTGTCCAATCTGTACACCTTCGATACCCATCTGTCTCCATTGTTTCACCACTTCATCCAGAAACAAGTTGAACAGCATTAGTGGAAGTCCATCACCTTACTGGACTCCTGTTTTAATTTCGAAGCTGTCAGACAGTGTATTCCGGAACCTGACTCAGGCAGTTGTGAATTCTAGAGTATCCTTTAATAATGCAAGTGTTGTTGTAAACAGTCCTCTGTTCTCTGGCACTGATGATTTATATTATTGTACTGGCAAAGTTTTCGAGAAAAGTGAATATTATAAGCCGTAGTAAAATATTTTGAACGCTTTTCTTATAGTTCGTTTCACGATAGAATGAACTACTACTATTATATTAATTTGATGTAAATAATATTATAATAATTATTTAAATATTTTTGTTTACGCTGGTATAGCCTATATTGTGTGGTTTCTTTGCGAGTTATACCACACTCTCCTAGAAAAATCGAGGATCGTACCCGAACACCCAGTCTCTAATTGCGTTCTGCTAGCCATTCTACGTCGTGTACATGAGATAGGTTTAACGGTGACGATGGGATAGGAAAGACCTAGGTAAAGTAAGGTGGTGGTAGTGATGATTATTAAGAGGAAGTATATCTAGGCAACAATCCTCCATATGACACTAATCAGGGAGAAAAAAGTAGAAGGGATCGCACGCTTCGAAAACTGAAGATATCGGCCGAAGATAGACTAGGGTCACGAAAGGCATGAACGACTCCCTAGGCAACCTAATAACGTCCGGGTCCGAAAAGAACAGGAGTTCTATAGATGAAAGTGAGGAGCCTTAAGCTACACTATCAAGTGGAAGCAATTCTAGGACTCAGCTGAGGTCCCCTTGGTTGCCAACCCATGCTCCCAAGTCAAGAGAACCCTGGGGCCGCTTTTAGTCGCTTCTTAGGAGAGGCAGGGTATACCGTGGGTGTTATTGTACCGCCCCCACTCACAGGGGAATAGGAATGGAATTAGCCATGTCATTGCCTTATGTGGAGGTGGGAGAAACCGAGTCAGTTAGGAGTGTGGTTCGGGCTATGGAGCTACACATACCACGAAACCAACTTGCTAGGTTCTGTCTCTCCTGCTGCCACTCATTTCCGCTGGACACCTTTGAGGCTGGAATAGTATAAACAAATAAAACAATACAGAGAGTTAATTATTAATTGAGATTGTAGTTCTTGGAACAAAAACACAGTTCAACTAACAGGTTTCGTTACGGAATCTCCGCCAGTCACCTTCGTGTGCAATAGACAAATGAAATAATATCATGACTTGCATATATCTTAAAACTTCCTGTAAATTCAGAGAAACTTCTTGAGAGTCTGGCGCAAACAACCACCATGTCTCTCTCCTTGTATCCAAATTGCTTGTATTAGCAATTCTTAAACTCACGCAACAACATGTATTCCTTACTTTTATAAACTTCTATTTCTTTGATATTCAACAAGATACACAAGTCATTTACATTCTCTCCCTCTTCCTCCTTGGTAGGAGAAATGGATTGGAACACGACGATTATATTCATCTCCCCATCAAGAGGATTTTGGTTTGCAAATTTTGAGGTATCTGTTCCAAAGGAGGGAGAGGATTATTAAGAACACAAATGGAAATTAGTCAAAGAAAAAACTGTATTTATATTTCGTATTTCTTCTATACATGAAGACCATTGCTTATTTAACTTGATAATAGGGAACCACTGATTGAAACTCTACCACTATTTCTTTCTTTTCTTCATTATATATTTATTTATTAATTTATTTGAAGACAGCTGTGTATGGAGATGTGGTGACAGTCCTTCTCGTTCTGTGTTTTCATGTTTATACTTATCTTGTATTTTTGTCATTCCCTTTTTCTCCACTCTGATCTGTATTGGTGTTTTTCCTATTCATATGCATGTTTTTCTACTGTATGTAGGCCTATGATTTTATATATCAATTGTTTGTTCCTGTACCTCATAGAGGCGGCTGCAAAAGCGACTGTTCCGTGTGTTAAGGGCAGCTAATGAATAACATTGAAGAAGGCAATGGGAAACCACATCAATTAAATTTCAATGCTAAAAAGAGAAAGATGTTCCACCTATCCAGTACAATAATGTGTAGCACGAATTAATGTAGCAACATATTTAATATGTTATGGGACCGGTTTCGACATATGTCCAGGTCATCATCATCATTCATTCTTGAATAGCAACAATTGTGAATTATACTGCATTATTTTGTTTTAACCTCAAGATCTACAGCAAGAGTGCTCAAGAACCTCTGTATGAACTTCTATTTTTAATTCAAGAAAAGTGTCATAAGTGTTACGATTGTGTTGACTTCTTGCCATTTTTGTGTCGGCTGACGATGACATGGACATATGTCGAAACCGCTCAGCTCAAACTTTGCAACATTTTCGTAACTCTTTTGTCGGATATCACCCAAGACAAATCGAGATGCTTTTATTTGAATTTTTTCCAGTTCTCGAATGAAGTTATCCTGGCGGGAGTGCCAAACACTGAAATCAAACTGTAGGTGGGGTCTTACCAGTGACGTAATATGCCCTCTCCTTTGCACCCTCACTACTACCCATAAATACCCTCATAACTATGTGCAGAGATCTGTACCCTTTATTTACAGCCCAGTGTTGGAGAACAAAGTATACTTAGTCCTATAGGGAGTCCTTTAATTAGGAAAATTGAAAAATAAAATAAAGTATGTATGAAATACATTCTTAAATTTTCGTGACTGTATTACTCTGCAATGTTATAGTATTTCATTTTATTACTAGAGGACCCATTCTGCTCCGCAATATTCATTATAAATATGTCAGATAATTCGTCTTGATATTCCTGTCGTAGTCATATAGCTTTGCCTGCCCTTTTCAATAGTATTATGAACATTTAATAAGAAGCACAATATGGGATGCTGCAGTTCGTAGTCAGAATTCATCCATTCTGTCGCCATCATGCCGTCTGTTTGGTAAACATCTGTCCATATAGTTGCTTTCTTTATCCTGCAGCATTTGATGTAAATCTTAGTATTGTGTCGTAGAAGGCAATGGTGTTGTTAATCTCAGTCATTCTATATAGAACGGTTGTCCTATCAGCTCATAGGTTAGCCTCCAAGGATCGTATTTTGCCAGGAAGAGACCGTTTATCCCAAGTGTTCCCAGATAATGTGTAAAGCATAAGTCATGATCAGGTATGTTTGTACGTAGACTTTTTTTCACTTAGCAGCATGTAAGTAATTAAATTCGCTCTGGCATTTGTTGAGTATATTTAGAAGCTGGGAAAGGTTAGAGAATCATTGGAGTATCTAGCAGAGAACAGTATTCTTCCGTGATCAGAGGAGGTGTATACTCTCTGGCTTGACAGACAGTAATCAAACATGGGTGCATACAATGACATTAACAAGGATGAAAAATATATATCAGAATATCAACGAAAGTGTTAGTCGCTTAACAACCTGTTAAGTACAAAATGTATTGCGGGTTATGGTAAGCGTTCTGCTGCAATTACTGGAGTGATAACTTAATGATTTGATTTAAAGATTACTCAAAATCGGCTGAATTTAGTGACCTATACATGTCGCATGATTCACCGGCAGGAAATTCTGGAGAGAGTAAATGAAAAATGAAGCAAATAGGTCCAGTAGAAGGGGCGGATGGATTTGCCAAAGTTGTTTCAATAAACTCTTTTAATACATAGATTTTTTATTTTATTTTGTAAAATTTGCTTTACGTCGCACCGATACGGATAGATATTATGGCAACGATAGGATAGAGGCGTGGAGTGGGAAGGAAGCGGCCGTGACCTTCTTAAGGTACAGCCCCAGCATTTGCCTGGTGTGAAAATGGAAAGCCACGGATCTTAAAGGCTGCCGACAGTGTGGTTCGAACCCACTATCTCCCGGATGTGAGCTTACAGCCGCACGGCCAACTCGCCCGGTTATTTAAGTTCAAATCATCTTGAACTCGCTTTCATCACCTAATATTTGCCTGTTCCAGTACAAGATGATATCTTTAGCCGAAGAAAGAGTTACCGTATCTTTCTCTCTCCCCCTATCACATTCGCCCCTTTAAATTGGAGAGCTCGCAGAAAGACATTCTCCCCATCACCCTCCACTTAACACTCGTTTATTCGAACCCTTCTTCTCCTAATCCCTTCGTCCCCCCGCCCCACCGCCACCTCCGCATTACAACCTCTCGCATACTTCGCTGTTGATGACTCCATATGTGTAGAACTGGGAGATAAGGGGTGCTGAAACTTGGAATTTTTGCCCTCGACAAGGGATATCATTCGGCAAATGAGATGTAATGGTTTTCTCTGCTGGACAAAATCCCAGATATTTGCACCGATATAAGCTGTACGTTAAACAGATCTAGAAGAATTTATTCGTAAGACACGCTCTACTGCTCTTAGGAATTAGAGCAAAAGGCTATAGTACGAGGGGTCCGACATTTTCAATTCAGACACATTCGAATGTGCCTGTGTCGTATAATAGGCAGTCATAGGTCAGAATGCAAACTAATTTGGTTATTAGGAAGTGTCGTTTAGCCCATTCTTCCGTTAGGTAGCAAGAGTAACATAAATTCTAGGGGTTCTGATCGGCCGTGCCTCTGACGATTATGGAAGATTCATAGCATAAACATTGTGTAATGTAGGCTATACTTGTTACCAGCTTCAATAAGGGGAATGATTTTTTTCAGTAGACCAATAGCCACGTGCTGAGATGTTCATTTCAAGCAAAGAGTTTGAATTGTTAATTATTTATTTCCGTACCTCGGAGATATGGCTATTTTTAACAAAAATAGGATCATTGGCACACTCATACGGGTTTTTTGTCCTCCACCCAGATGTATACAACACTATGTCCTACATCAAGTATTGAAAGAGTCACATGCTTTTATTATTATTATTGATGTTTGTTTTACGTCGCACCGACACAGATAGGTCTTATGGCGACGATGGGATAGGAAAGGCCTAGAATTTGGAAGGAAGTGGCCGTGGCCTTAATTAAGGTACAGCCTGCCAGCATTTGCCTGGTGTGAAAATGGGAAACCATCTTGAGGGCTGCCCACAGTGGAATTCGAGCCCACTATCTCCCGGATGCAAACTCACAGCCGCGTGCCCCTAACCGCACGGCCATCTCGCCCGGTCACATGCTTTTAAAGGGACACTAAGTCCACTTTTCTTTGGGGAATACAACATCATCTGGACGTAGTGTTGTAGAATTCTGCACAGTCTGGTGGATTTTCCATAAACAAAGGAAACAGATTTTTAGCCAAATTATGTGATTTGTCGACTTTTATCTCCAATATTTGTACGGTACGAATTGAGGAAAATTAATTCAAACTTCCATTGGTATACTATTGTGAAGTTACTTCAAGGTACTAATAGTACTGCTTCAATATATAAGACATTGTTTTCTACAGTCCTCATATTAGTGAACATGTATTACGGTTGCAAACATAACCTAAATTATTACGCATTGGTATTTCAAGACACCATAAGTCAGACGTTTTACGAACAGGCCATACCCATATAGAGCTTGGCAGTGTCCATGCATTCATAAGGAGGAAAAATAATAAAGTGAAAAATATGAGCATTTTAACACTCTGGGAGTGGCAACAACTGATAAGAGAAATTTCCAACATATACACTGTTCATAATATCGAAATTCAAGATTTTAAAATTGCACCTTACACTCCACATGTTCCTTTGAAGAGGGATATTGAGAAACTGCAATGTCTTCTATTGAGAAGATGTACAGTTACAAGTGTGAAGGAAAACGTGGAATTTCTCTTTTTGAAAACATCTTTCGATGGTAAGAACCAAGAGGTTGACTTTGTAATGTTCCACCCCTGCATTTCTAGTAGATATGAAACGAGTGTCAAATGTGCCCCTACCTTTTTCGTAGCAGAAATGGTCCTGTTGCCGTTTGTCCCTTCAGTGTGCCATTAGTTTTATTACACTGTGGAACATACAAGTAACACAGGGAAAGGAGACTAACCAGAAGAAGACATATATGAGATTGTTCTTACAACAAGTCATTATACAACGTGTCTATTGTTCTGTCCATGTAATATATTTAAAAAAATACAATTTACCTGTGGCTGAGTAAAGTGTTTCTGGTTATTTTTGAAATACCAAGAACACTGTGTCATACAATAGAAGATATTTATGGGAAGTATACAGGGTGGTCGGAAACAACATGAACCGAGTATATGTGCGTTAGAGTGTTAGTCATACTGATAGGTAATCTGAAACAATTACGTCGATATCTCGCTCCTTTGTCATTTTATCAGCTGCTGAAGTTAGCCAATTGGATCGCTTCTCGGGCGAATTGAAATGGGCTGTACGAGGCGGTGTTGCTAAATCTGCACCTAGCTCGGGCTTAAGAGCCGTATCGAGGAATGAGTATCAAAGAGTAGCACACCGTGAGTTTCAGCCATGCCACCGTAACGTGCTTGCTGTGGGCCGAGCCTCTCCCATTGTTCAAGTCCCTCCCCTGGAGAAGTTTATTTCTTCTATTGGCGCTCTCAAGCCGGTGATAAAACACGTTCAGATTTAGCAACACCGCCTCGCAAAGAGCATCCTGAATCGCCCGCGAAGTGATCTGGTTGGCTAATTTCAGTAGGTCATCAAATAACAACGGCGCGAGATATCAACGTAAAGTTTTCAAATTATGTATCAGTATGACCAACGCCCTAATGCTCATTTGCCAGGTTCACGTTGCTCCCGACCACCCTTTGAACACCAAGTCCATAAACAAAGAGTAAGAAAAGAAACAGATAACATTAAATGTAAAACACCATGCTGCATAATATAGCCTACAAAGAGTTAAAAGATAAAATTTCGTTACGAAAATGCTATAAATAAAAAATCCCTGGCGCAACATCTTTGAAGGGCCTTGACTTACAAAACGACGTCTGCTAACCACGTAGGTCTGCAAATTACGAGGTGTCATGTGGTCTGCACGACGAAACCTAACGGCCGTTATTCTTAGCTTCCTAGATCGGGCCCGCCATCTCACCGTCAGATAGCTCCTCAATTGTAATCACGCAGGCTGAGTGGACCTTGAACCAGCCCTCAGATCCAGATTAAAAAACCCTGACCTGGCCGGGAATCCAACCCGTAGCCTCCTAGTAAGAGGAAGGTACAGTACCTCTACACCGTGGGGCCGGGAAAATGCTACAAATAGGCAAGAAAATTAAAGGAGAACGAAGTCAAACATCTTCGAACTGCTCTCCTGTAAAATTTAGTAAATTAGACATTTTGTCCTACAGTATACCTGTGAGGTACAGATTTATTTATTCACCACGCACAAGATACAGCTACACTGAGCGCATTTCACTTGTACTGTCAACAGTATAATTAACAAAACGCAAATTGTCATAATTAAATATAACAATTTAGTAACACGATCAGATACATAGCCTACTAATAATACCTGTCCAAAACGAAAACCCTGAGAATGTCCATGTTTATAGCCCAGCCTCTATGGGGCAGTCGGCAGACCGAACATATTCCTCAGGATGTTTGCAGGGTATCATATTTTCTTTCATTTATTATTATTATTATTATTATTATTATTATTATTATTATTATTATTATTATTATTATTATTATTATTATTATTATTATTATTATTGTTGTTACGGAGTTATCCGTGGAATGCAGAGGTGAAAGAAGGTGCGGGCTGGAATGGGTCTAACTACAAGTCCGAAAGAAGAATTAAATTTTCAATAAAGGTTATATTTTCAATAGACAACAAGATTTAACAAATTTTCACTAGGTGAAATAACCATTAAAAAACACAGGTACAATGATAATTTTGCAAGCGAACACACAAGTTTTAGGGGATCATTACAAGATCTGGGCTACGAGCCCTAAGATTTATAATTCCTGAGCTCTCAGCTCACAACCACAATTTACCAAACGGCAGAAAACCCCTAATTACATGGAGCACTTGCTCACACCTAGTAATGTCAAGCCTCCTAGAGGCACCTTTCAAAATACCAGAAAGAGCTGACCCGCTCTCAATCTTTCAAGCCTATTAAAGGCAATACCAGACTTTTACACATAATTGCCATCGAGGCACAAATTACATCAAATGAAACGGGGGTATCTCGTACCCAACCTACTGGGCCTCAGTGGAAAAAAAACAGATTAATTAAATGGCCCAAAATACCAAGGTGAATGGAGGCGTTGCTTGCACTCTACATGAAACCTTATAAAACCCAAGGGGCACTAGGCCGATGATACAGGGGCTATTCCCAAACTAGGGAGGCGACTCGCATAAAAAAATTTTAATACATAAAAAGTAGAAAATCGGTTATGAAAACGTAGTCACCTCAACTCAAAATGAAGGGAAGCTCGAGAGGGTAAAGCACTCTCTATGCCCGATATACAGTTAAAGTAATAAGAAATTTTTACATAAGCCCGCACTAAGTTACATTTTTAGAGAGGTAAGTTACATTGAAAAGGTTTAGGACCTTCCCCGAGGGCTAAACTGCTGAGCTAGCAAGAAATAAAGATGTCAAAAGGCCATTACCTTTGTTGAAGAGCTGCTTCCCGAAGGAAGAGGCGCTACCCGCCCCCTGCTATACTTCCATACACTAAGCTAGATGTTGTTGAAGTGGCCCAGAGCCAGGAAAATCAGCACTTTTTATAGTCTCGGGGAAGATTCGAGACCTTTCATGAATAATTAAGACACACCCACAGGCGTTTATTGGCTAACTAAAATTTACACATCAAACATTCGGGAAGAAAGACACAATTGTCTGAAAATTAATGACAGAAATTATTGATTGGCTAACTTCAAAACTGGCGGAAAGGAAAGGTTTATATTGCCAACCCACAAACGAAAGAACGAAATTTAGTTATAGGAAAACTTATGAGTAGAAGATATCTTCAAGAAAAGTTCCATCACTTCGCACCAGGGTGCATGATCATAGTTTTTGGTAGAGACATCTGTGAGAGAATGCCCACACTTCTTGATAATTTGTAAACAAAAACAATTCGAAATTAACACAGTGACATCTTCAGATAAACGGTTGAATTAATTCAGTTTTAAAGTTCAGAGTTTCAGCTGTAGAGGAGTACTTTAAGGCGGAAAATTCAAATGTGCGGCGTATAAGTGTACCAACCGATACAATTATTATTATTATTATTATTATTATTATTATTATTATTATTATTATTATTATTATTATTATTATTCAACTTCGCTAATCACTCACTTTACATTCTGGCATTTGTTCATTTTTCGATTGATCTACATAGTCTTCATTAGCTCACTGTGTTTAGCACGACGTTCTTTGGTCCATTTCGCACCAGCTTCCCGTTTTTCATCTCGCCAAGTCCCAAACGTCTAGAGGGTTCCTCTGAAAAGATTTCGGTCTTGTGCATCTTCTGCTTGTAGGCTCTGTTCTTTAAGATTTTTCTTGACGTTAACGTACCATGGCATTGCCGTTTTTGGTTTTGAGTCAAATATACTGAAGACACTTTTCGTCCATCGAGAGTCGATCATCTGTCGTATATGACCGTAGAAGCGAACTCTGACCTTGTGTCCGTGATCTTCTCTTAGAGTATACGTCTTGCCTGTATGTTCTAATGTAGATGCCATTTTTTGTAGTTTGGGCCAAGTATGGTGTGTAGGCTCGTTCTTTCCTATCTAAATCCGTGAACAAACATTTCTCTTACAGGATAAGACATTCAAACGCATACAGCGATACTGGTTTGATGACAGTATTGTAGTGACGAATTTTAGTATTCAGAGAAAAGCACTTTTTGTCGTATACGTTATGGGTGGTTTGGAAAGTGACTTCCATTTTCTTGATTCTTGCTGATATAGCCTCTTTGTCAAGTCCATTTTGTTGGATCCATTCCCCAAGGTATATAAATTTATTAACACGTTGTATCGTTCCATATTTGGTGTTTAGTTGTGCCGTATCGTCTCCGATGTTCGACACTGTATGTTGCAGAGTAATTCGCTCAAGGCGACTAATGAGTATGAAGTGCCCCTCGGACAATATACAGTATAATCAGCCTGGCTGATGGGTGGCGCTGGGTTTAGTGACAGAGCGTACTGAGAATAATTAGCGGATGTATTCACTGGAGCTGTCAAAGTGCTGCATTGAAAGCCAGGGTATGTTTTCCAAGCCTTAACATTACCTCGATATTTTGAGTTCCGAAACAAGTGCCTGGCTTTCTTGATCTCTGTGTTAGATAGGCCTTCAGTTGAAGCAGCAGTCAACTTTAATGATTATAGAGTATGTAGACCATCCCACCATGTTGGACTAGAATCAGTTCTTATGATGATATTTGATGCTTGAAAGGACCAAACATCTAGGTCATCGGATCCTTATGATGGAGCGCAATGGTGCGGTTATCAAAATTCCAAAATACACCCACCGACTAGAATTCAAAAAGGCGACACTGAAAACTGATTATGAACTTCATACAATCAGTGGATCCGACGCGCAATCTCCCACCTTCCCAGAAAATAACTTAAAACAATGGTATAAACGGAAGGAAGGACTGCTTCCAAAGTTAAATCATATATCGATAATGCTTGTTGTCCGAAGTGGTCCAAAATCCAGGTCTTCGTCCCCTCTTAATGGTATTATTCACTGGTAAAGTAGACCCACGGCATTCCTCATATAGTGGTACTACTCACAGCTGATGCAGACCTATGGTGTTCCTCACGTAATGGTTCCAATCATAGGCAAGGCACAAACCCGTGGTGTTCTCACATAGTAGTGCTAATCACATGTGACATAGACCCATGGTTTTCCTCAGATAAAAGTACTAATCACAGGTAATGTAAAACCCATGGTGCTTCTCCCCTAATGATACTAATACACAACCCATGGTGTTCCTCATATAATCGTACTAATCGTAGGTAACGTCGACCCATGATGTTCTTCATATTCTGGTACTAATCGCAGGTAATGTAGACCCATGGTGTTACGCATATAGTGGCGCTAATCACAGGTAATTTACACCCGTAGTATTTCTCGCATAATAGTACTGCTCACAGGTAATGCAGACCCATGGTGTTCCACACATCATGCTTCTAATCACAAGCAAGGCCGAGACCCGTGGTGTTCCTCACACAGTGGTGCTAATCACAGACAACATAGACCCATGTTTTTTCTCACATAATGGTACTAATCGCAGGTAACGTCGAACAATGGTGTTCCTAACGTAATCACAGGTAATCTCATGGTACTTAAACTATCATATCCTGATCGCTTCTTTTAGTCCCTCTTAGGACAGGCAGGGGTCCGGCCCCGCAGTGTAGGGGGCAATGCGTCCGCCTGTCACCCGGCGGTCCCGGGTTCGATTCCCGGCTGGGTCAGCGGTTTTCAATTGTAATGATTAATATCCATGGCATGGGGACTGGATGTTTAGTGACGTCCTTAATCTTCCTTTCCTCACACGCAACATTCCACATTACCGCCATTCAAATTATACGCAGGTTCATACAATATGGTGCCAGTAGGGGCAAAAGATCCACAAGGGCTGACGCCCCGAACAAGTAGTATTTTAACAAAAGGACAGGCATAGGATACCGCGAGTGTACTGTTCGTCTGCGTCCCCCACCCACAAGGGGAAGAATCATTTTTAAATCCCTTAGGGCCTATAGTTGTGTGTAAAAGCTAGACTGGTGTAGTTCCTGGAGGACGAAAATCAATCTCGTGTAGGCATCAAAACTAATTTTAATAGTCCAACGCCTTGCAGTGATATCGATGAGCTTTGAATTAAATAGAAATTTGAAGTCAATTTGGATTTTGATGTCTACCAGCCATTCAGGGAGCAAAGTATAACACGACTTATTTCAAGTAATCAGGAGGTAAAAGTAGGTACAAAACCAGATAGTACCTGAACGCCAATTTCCCGAAATAGTTGTTATTTTGACTATTAATTTCTCTTTGATTCGGATGTATTTCTACATACGGTATTTTCTACATACAGTACGGTATTTAATTTTCAATAATCGTTAATTTATATTGATATTACTATCTCATTATGTACACTTGAGTGTTGGCGTGTCATGAGAGACTACGAACGCCGTTTCATATTTAAATGACATCAAAGTCTGTACTGTGCGATCGGTAGTAATAAACGGCCGTATGCTGGTGATTGACCATCGGTTGATCACACTTACAACCCCACATTATTGAAAATTTCTACCTACATACTCAAAATTGTCCTTTGTGCATGTTAATACACATCGTTTCAATGTCGCAAATTGTAATTTTATTGAGAGTTGAGAATGGAATGACATGAAGTTCGCACTTGCCCCAGCGCCCCGAACGTCCCGGGAGTGTGTAAGTGATATTAAATCAGTCAGACACAAGTGAAAATACAACAGTTAACGTATTGGACGGGTATTGAAATTAGTAGATTAAAAAAATCTAGGGAATAGAGTGGAGGGGCCACTGAAGAAAGGGAAAAATGATAGGTAATAGGAAAGAGTTTGATAGAATGTCGGAACCACAGCTTTAAATTATTTAATTTTATTTGGAAAATCTTAAATTACTCAATAAAATAGAACCTTGATTGAACTGAAACAGTATATAGAAAATTAGGTCACGCCTATTATACGGTATTGGTTTAACAGGTTCAGTAAATTTTCCTTGAATACGGAACGATGTGCCGGTATTTTTCAAGGCTTGGTTCCACCAGCAGTCCTGGCCTCGAATGTTCTGTTGATTGTGGTCTAGAGGCATGCTGAGAGAGTGACCAGGCAATGATAGCCAAGGCGGGAACGATAGATTAGAAGCAAGATTGAATAGTAAGTGGAGTCAATCATGGACTTAATCTAAATGAAAACTGAATGAGAAAAGGAAAGAGAAAATAAATGTGACAGATTGACACATGAATGTTACCACATACGAATAAATGTACAATGTATTAAATATTAATGGTCAATCATACAACGATACACACTAAAAATTAAGACGCCACGAAAGCAAAGGATTTGGAGATACCTTCGCCACATATTTGTACAAATTTGAAGGAATAATAACTAGCGTAAAAATTATAAAGCCCAGCGAAAATATTACTATGAATAAATCAGAAAGAATCCTAGAATAAAAGGGAACTAGTACATTTTTGCAAAAAAAAAACAACCTACATCCTTGATCTTCTTCCCACGGTTGGCCAAAATAAACAAATTTCACGCGATTGGTGCATCACATTTAATTTAGTTGTGTATGTCAGACTCAAGCTTAAACCATTAACGTTATGAAGACCAAGAGGTTAGTTGTGAATAAACATCCTGAATGAAGTCACACCAACGCCAAGCTTACTGACAAGATAGTGGAACAAGTCAGCAGTTTCCCTTATCTAGGAAGACTGATCACCAATGACAATAGGTGAAGAAAAGGGATCAAAAGGCGAATAGCGCTTGCCAAATAGGCGATTATTAATAAGAGAAGTATTTTAATCAGTGGAAATTTAGATTTTGGAATTAGGAAGAAAATTGTGATTTCTTTTGTGTAGAATGTGCTATTGTATGGCTGTGAATATTGGACAATCAGAGATCAGGATTGCAAACGACTGGAAGCGTTTGAGATGTGGGCCTGGAGACGAATGCGAAGGATGAAATGGATTGAAAAGAGAACAAACTAAAGCGTTCTGAAAAAAATTCAAGAGAAGAGAGAACTGATGCTAACGCTGTAGAGAAGAAAAGATAAATTCACTAGCCACATCTTGCGACACAATACCTTTCTTACTAATCTGTTGGAAGGGTAAATTACGACGAAGAAAGGCCGAGGATGACCGAGGAAAAAATTCCTTGAAGACCTGAACAGAGTCTTCATTACGGTTCCTATTGCGACATGAAACGAGGAGTTGAGGACAGAAATGAATGGTTGCACAGACAAGGCATTGATTGGCCGTCGGGGTGTGCATCTATGAGCTTGCATTCGGGAGATAGTGGGTTCGAACCCCACTGTCGGCAGCACTGAAAATGGTTATCTGTGGCTTCCCATTTTCACACCGTGCAAATGCTGGAGCTGTACCTTAATTAAGGCCACGGCCACTCCCTTCCCACTCATAGCCCTTTCCAATTCCGCCGTCGCCGTAAGGCCTGTTTGTATCAAAGCGACGTAAAAAATGCAGAAAAGAAAAGTTAACAAACAAAAACGAATATGTGAGTTCAAAATAAAGCAGGAAATCACAAGTCCAGAGTTCATTGGTTCGGCTTTTCAGAGATAATTTTGGAAAGGTCATTCCTACAGATGCAAAACTCATTTAATTTTCAGGCATCGAGAAGGAATAACCAAAGCTACCCTTTAGTGGAATATGACATTTGAATATTCAAAACTCATAATTTTTAAAATATGTGACCAGCATTAAAAAAGTAGTGGCGTCAGAAATCTCGTTTTCATCTGTGGAAGACGATATGCGGCCCATCGCAGCCATGATCGATCAATCAATCAATCAATCAATCAATCAATCAATCAATCAATCAATCAATCAATCAATCAATCAATCAATCAATCAATCAATCAATCAATCAATCAATCAATCAATCAATCAATCAATCAATCAATCAATCAATCAATCAATCAATCAATCAATCAATCAATCAATCAATCAATCAATCAATCAATCAATCAATCAATCAATCAATCATCTGCTTTAGGACTGTCGGCAGATTGTGAAATATCTCATTTATTAAATTATTCCAAACCCCAATTCCTTTTCATATGAACGAATATCTGTACCAATTTTTCCTCTTGAATTCCAACTATATTTTCATTTTACGATCTTTTCTACATTTAAAATCTCCACTCAAGCTTATTCGTCTACTAATGTAATTTGAAACCATCTCTCGACTGACAGCTCAAAACTTTTCGCATAGTCGAGCAGCTCGTCTCCCTATTTTGAAGTCTTCCCACCACAAAGTTGGAAATTTTTTGTAATACTCTTTTATCGGAAATCACCCATAACAAATCGTGCTGTTTTCCTTTGAATCTCTTCCAGTTCGAGTACGTACTTATTTTCATACTATTAAACACTTGTATGAAATGAAAACGTAACATTCCTTTACTAAACTCACGCGATTCACCCACACCGTTATATAGAATCACTATCATGAATAAATAACTGAACGAAAAACAAAAATCACACTACTATTGCTACGAATGTTACACTAGTACAAACAATCCGTGCATAGTTCGTGGGACGTATCAATCTATTAGTGTTCATTCTTGAAACAATATGCACAGGTCTCCTAGATAAGAGATTGTAAGGAAACCGTGAAAAAAAACCCCCACTCAAATACACATTCCTTTTACATTTTACACCACACACCCTACTATTCCCTTCAATAATTTTCTTTGCAGTATACTAAAATAGTCTTCTTCAAGTTTTCTGGTATAAATCGGTGGCGTTTGTTGTCAAAATTAGCTTCAATGCGGGGAATAATCTCTCTACATCTACGGATATGAGAGGACAGTTCTTGAATTCGGGGGCGATTGCAGGTGTTGACATTCTGCTAGATACCCGTTGTTAGTACCAGCCAAATATTTATTTATGTTTACCATAATATCATAGCCCGGATGTCGTTTCTTAGTTGATTTTGGTATGATAAGGAAGTGTGTCTTGGTTAAGTGCCAGTTATCTTTGAAGTGTTTCATTGCCAAAAGAGTTCACTGCATTAACTACTTCATATTCCTTGATAACAGATTGTAAAACATCTTAAAATTCGCACAGTAAAAGTCGAAAAGACGAGCAATAAATTCGAAATTTGAAATTTGTGTTCTCAAATATGTACAAGTATGCATATATATGCGCTTTAAACTTAATAATTAATCCAATTTCACCTTCAAACGCACTTCCTTGTCTACATATCGGCAAACAAAATATGCATTTCCATACAATCCGATGTCTAGTTATGACGTAGTTACGAAAGGAATAACACACATGCGCGAAAATATCGCAGGTCGCATGACTTTCTTGCGCGCTATGATACACATTATTGATCGGAAAATGAACTTTGTGATGTTGGAGACGCAAGCGAGGATTGATGATGGGGTCAGTCAACCGCTTTACCAAGAACATTTTTATATATCGACTAAGAATTTATATGTATATCAAAAATGAAGTTCCCAGAAGGAAATCATAATTTAATTTCATCGAATGCAAATGTTAAAAACATTCAGACGTGAAATTTCTTGATTGAAAAGGCCTAAAGGGCTTGAATTTTTTCAACATTTCTATGAAATTTACACAGTTCATTGAATCGGAATGTGTGCATTTTATATTTCGTCCATTCTCAATAAATCTACAACCTGTGTCTGAAAAGTTCTGCGAATGGTCCCCTAAGTTGTACACCGTACTAGTTCGGACGATGCGCTCACGCATACGCATTCCGAGACATGACACTATGTGCCCCCTATCGGTCAACTCATCACAGTTAAACGGAGTTGAACGCTGCAACACATCGCACGGAGTCAGTGTGAGGACTCGTGTCATTGCACAATGCAGTGCAAAACGGAGCAATGCGATAAAATGAAGTTTTGCTTCCACCTAGGCAAAACGGCAATGGAAACAAACGCAGTGTTAGTGTAAGTTTACCACGCTCAAGCAGTGAGTGAAAAGTGCGTTTTTGACTGGTTTAAACGCTTTCGGGATGGAAAGGAAGGCGTTGAGGACGAGGCGCGTTCGGGTCGACCAACCACAAACACATCTCCAGACAACATCGAACGAGTGCGATAGATGCTTGCGAATGATCGACGACTGTCCTTACGAATAACAGCAGATGACGTGGGTGTAGGCAAGGACAGCATAAGGACCACTGTTCACGAACATTTGAAAAAGCGGAAGATTTGTGCCCAGTTTGTACCGTACAACTTGACAGACAAGCAGAAGCAAATTCGGATGGAAACGTTGGGAGATTTGATTGACATTTAAGATCAAAATCCGGAGGTGTTGAAAACCATCATTAGAGGAAACGAGTCGTGGTGCTACCAGTATGATCCGGAGACCAAGAGACAGTCAATGGCGTGATGTTCAGCGTCTTCTCTGCCTCGCAATAAAAGTCGGCGCACAAAGTCCAATATTAAGACAATGCTGATCGCCTTTCTCGACAGCAATGGTGTCATTCATCATGAATTTGTTCCCCAGGGTACACCTGTCAACGCGGAATTCTACGAGGGAGTTTTGAAACGGCTACTGCAACGCATCAGGCGCGCTTGGCCTGAACTGTACCGGAGCGGACAGTGGAAGCTCCTCCATAACAATGCCCGTCCGCACGCCAAGATCCGCGGCCCCAGTTTCTCGCTGAATGCCAGGTGACGTTCTTCTGTACCCTCCGTATTCCTCGGATTTGTCACCGGCAGATTTTTTGTTCCCCTCTTAAATTAGCCCTGAGAGGCCACCGGTTCGATTGTGTAGCAGGTATCAAAGAACGCGTGACAAGGGTTCTCGGAAGATTCCAAAAGAAGCGTTTGCTGCCAGCTTCCAGCAGCTTTATTGTTGATGTCAAAAGTGTGATAGCTAACGAAGATCATTTTGAAGGCCAGTAAAGGAGTTTTGTGTGTAACGTACGTTGTCTTTATTTCATGAGACCATTCACCGAACTTTTCTGACACAGGTTGTAGGTTTACCCATAAGAAAAGCTGCTAAGGAATTTGTCACTTATGTGAAAATAAGTTTAAGCCACAACTAAGAAAGTTAGGTATTGAAATAGCCATGTCGTCTCAGAACTCACGAGTCTTAAAAATCCCAAGTATCAACATTCAGGAACTCCAAAAAGAGGATTAGTAAGAGTAGGTTTCCTTACCTGAGACAATATCAAAACTCACTAGCCGAGCCAGTTGTTCTCTGAATGGTTAAATGCCCACCCTACCCGCATAACGACTGTAGATATTTAAATTTTGCAAAAAGTTCCAGTGTTAGCGCCAGCCAGAACCGCTTGCCTTCTTGTAATTGGCACCTCTCTCATGAAAAGGTAGGCCTGTCGTATAGTCTTGCACAAACTATATGTGGCTGGAGATTGAGAAACCCACGGACATCAGGCACACATATGTGGGCTATTTTACTTAAAAGTGCTATAGTCACTTGCGAATATAACTTTTCCAGCACTCGCGAATGACAGTCTTTTATCACAAAACCACACTACTTCGCCCGTCTTCTTTTCTCTCTGTCTATAAAACCTATAACCGTTGTGTATTAAATTTAGTTTGCCCTTTTGAGAAGTAATGAATTCCATGTTGTGCACTGCTCGATGGCACTAAGCAGAATGACTGAGTAAAGGTCAGTGTTATACTTTGAGAATTTGGTCTGTGGTAGGGTGATAATTCCTGTTAACAGTATATCGCATATCCCATTCTAAAAGTGGGTGAACAAACATGGGTTGAAGGGCAGCGTGAGTCATCACGCACCTCATCCATCCTCCGGTCATCGCAGGCACCTGCTGTCCGGAGTCGTGAATTTTGATACTCAGTAGAATGTTAATTTAGCTACTAGTTTGCAGTCGTGATGTTCCTTAGGTCAGCTCTACAAAAAACCCAGAAGAGACAGAGTCAAGAATGAATATGTAAGGAAAGACCTGCAGGTGAACTTGACCATGGAGGAAAGAATAGGTGCTGCGATATTTAAGTGGTTAGGTCAAGTGAAAGGAATGCTCCCAATTCGAACTCCACGCCAGTATCTGGAAGTGGAGGTGCCCGGAAGGAGACCTATTGGACGGCCTAGAAAGGGATAGACAGATCAGGCTAATGCAGATCTCAAGAGGAGAAGAGTAAGATGGAATGCAGTGGAGAGGGAAAAACTATACCAGGACAGGATTCAGTGGAGGCATATCGTTCACAAAGTTCCTACCCGGCTTGCTGAAAGGAAATCCTGATGGTGATGAGGATGATGATGCTGATGATGCTGATGATGATGCTGCTGCTGCTGATGGTGCTGATGCTGATGCTGCTGATGTTTTGAAACTATTGTTTATTAATTTTAGCCCGTGAGTTTTGAGATTCGTGAGTTTTGAAATGTAATCGAAATAGCAGCACATAATGCTGTTGGAAACAGATTTTCAGAAGTTCGGATAAATGCTGCATGTGTCATCTTGCACGGGCATATTTCGTTAAAATTAATGCATTAAGACTGAAATCACATTATCGAGACCGAGATTCGGAAGTTGACCCGTGTTTAGAGCAAGTGATTGTTTTACCTCACTTATTAAATAAACAAGTTCATAATGGATTCATCGTAGATCATGGTCTCATGTTTAGCTTTACAGAAGTGAAAATTTTTAGATTTTGTTCTAGAAATAGCCCATATATTTGAGAAACACAGCTGGATATCTGCTATGTAGACATTTCGAAAACTTTCGGTTCTGTAGATCACACTCTGCTGCTCCATAAAAGATTTAATATACATGGCAGTCTTCTGACCCTTCTCCGCCATAAACTTTGGCAGAGAGTGGTAATGTCAGGCACATATTCCACATATTCTTGGACCTTTGCTGTTTTACTTCTTTATGAACGAACTGGCATTCAAACTCAACGAAACAGCAAATACTCTAATTATCGCTGACGACTGCAAGGTATTTAGGAAGATCACGAATCCAAGAGATGCAGCTCATCTACAGTCCCCACTCAACGTCCTCTCGAACTGGTGCTGTAGTTGGAAATTTATCCCCATTCCTTAAAAGTGCAGGCACATGACCATAACCCTACGTAAATCTCCTCAAGTGACATCATATTGCCAACTCGACAAGCCCATCGCCGTGGTTAATCAACAACGTGACTTAGGTGTAATATTCGATAGTAAATTACATGACGTATACAACCAAGGCTATGGAATTACTAGGCATTCTATATCGCTTCACAGAAATGTCTGATCCCACTGCTCTTCGTCACTTCTTCCTCACGATCATTCAATCTCTCTTGATCTACTGCTCTCCGATTTGGATAACAGCCTGCTCCTCCAATATAAACCAGTTAAACAGAGCAGTGTCCTTCTTAGCTGCAATAAAAGGAACAGAAATCCCAAGCTCAGAAATCTGCCTACGCAGCAGGTATTAACGGCAATAAATGTGTCTCCACTGTACATCAGGCGACAGGTGCCTGACCTGAGTTTCCTCCACGGGATCTTAAATTGGCATTACCGCTCGGAATATCTCGTCTCACACTTCTCTCTCTGTGTTCCTTTCCGCCCCACCAGAATCAAAGAACTTCTCCATATTTTCCACATTAAGCATTCAATACTTCAACGATCTTTCCTAAACAACCTCCCATCTCTCTTCGACAGTATTTTTTTTTGCTAGTTGCTTTACGTCGCACCGATACAGATAGGTCTTATGGCGACGATGGGACAGGAAAGGGCTAGGAGTGGGAAGGAAGCGGCCGTGGCCTTAATTAAGGTACAGCCCAAGCATTTGCCTGGTGTGAAAATGGGAACCACGGAAAACCATTTGCAGGCCTGCCGACAGTGGGGTTCGAACCTACTATCTCCCAAATACTGGATCCTGGCCGCACTTAAGCGACTGCAGCTATCGAGCTCAGTACGACAGTATTAATAGGAGAAAAGAGCTTGATATAGAGTCAAGTAAAACTATATTCGAGAGGGGTGCAAATAATGTCTTAAGGATAGCTTGACCCACGACGACTTGACTGTGAACGTGGACATTCTCATGGTTATCGATTTGGACAGTTGTTATTAGTAGACCGTGTACATGATCTTGTTACCTTTTGTTATGATTGTTATACAGAGTGTCCCACCCTACTCTGCGACCCGAAATATCTCCGAAATGAAACAAAATATGAAAATTACAATTGGCCAGGAACGTACCCATGTCAGGGTCTCACACAATGAGAAGGTGTGAACATTCCATAAAGGTGAACAAGTATCACTTCCAACGCCAAGTTGCGTCTTATTAAAATGGGACATGTATGCTTGTTCTAGCAAAATGAAAACTAGAGCTGCAATTGGCGATAACACACTTGGTTTCACGTTTCTAAACCTCATACGTTCTGAAATACGTGGCTGTTAGAGGATGGTAATGGCGCCACCGTTTCGGACGTACTGCAACGCATGTACTTCTGTGCTCAGAGCAGGGGTTGCTTCCACTGGCTTGTAGCCTGCTGTAAACAAACCGATATCAGCTCGGTACGTTCTAGCTTCAGTGTACTAGTGTCTCCTGATCTGGTCTGCTGTCATACTGTACCGTAATTCACGTACGTTTCGGATATTGCTTTCCATATTGACACATTAAACCGTGTTTTCGTGTGGCGTGTAACAATTGCCGTCATCTAGTCGATGTGCCGGCCTTTAGTAACGAAGAATACCTGGATATTATTTTAATTTACGGCGAATGTCGCAGAAATGCAACCGCAGCTATGGCATTGTACGCTGAACGCTACCCAGATCAACGGTGTCCTTCGCCTCTTACCATTGCCAACATCTGCACGAAACTCAGGGAAGCAGGAAGCTGGGCTCCCACAAAGCGACAACGTACAAAGACAGCGACTGGCACTGGAAACGAAATTGATGTTCTGGCTGCTGTAGCGCACAATCCTCAGGTGAGTGTCCGACAGATTGCACGAGGTTCTGGAATAAGCCGCAGTAGTATGAACAGAATTTTGCAAAGGCATCGGTTTCATCCGTTCCATATCTCACTGCACCAGGAACTGTACGGGACGGACTTTGAATCCCGCATTGTATTATGTCGTTTTGCACTCCAACAGTTGCAAGGTAATCCAGCATTCCTACGTAATACGTTGTTTACGGACGAAGCTCCATTTACAAATCATGGTCATGTGAATCTGTGGAAGATGCACTACTGGTCCGAGCAAAATCCCCACTGGATTCGCCAAGTTCCACATCAACGACAGTGGAGTGTCAATGTTTGGTGCGGTATCATTGGTAACCGTATTTTAGGTCACTATTTTCATCAGGGAACATTAAACGGACAGCGATATTCATCATTTCTGCAACACACTCTACCCCTCCTCATGGAGGATGTGGGATTGGAAACGCGTCTATCAATATGGTTCCAGCATGATGGATGTCCCGCACATTCTGAACGAGTTTCCAGGGACGTTGTGGATACGACGTTTTAAAATAGGTGGATAGGACGGGGAGGTCCTGTGCGGTGGCCACCTCTGTCCCCAGACTTGACGCCATAAGACAGTAGAGGATATGAAACATCGTATTACTACGGCGTGTGCAGCAATATCTGTAGAAACACTGCAATCCATGCAACACTCTCTTGTTACCAGATTCCAAAAGTGTATTGATGCAAACGGAGGGCACTTCGAACATCTGTTGAAGTGACACGGTTTCAGCGGACAAGACGCTACTGGTGATTTGTGGGTGCATTTTCCATACCAGATGTACTGCACAACAATGAAGTTTCTGAGGGCTATAGGCCACTAGTAAATGTGTTTAGAAAAGCGGAACCAAGTGTGTTATCACTAGTTGTAGCTCTAGTTGTCATTTTGCTAGAATAAACATCCATGTTCCATTTAAGAAAGCGTAACTTGTTGTTGGAGGTGTTATTTGTTTGCCTTTGTGGATTGTGCGCGCCTTCTCATTCTGTGAGCCCCTGACATGGGTACGTTCCTGGCCAATTGGAATTTTCATATTTTGTTTCATTTCGGAGATATTGGGGTCGCATAGTTGGATGGGACACCCTGTATATTTTATTATGAAAGTTTACATTTGTTGATTAGTCTGTTGATAATAGAAGTGAAATTTGCTCAGTGCAGCTGTATCTTGTAATTCGTGAGTAAATAAATAAAATAAAATAAATAATAATCCATTTTCCTCAGAACTCTGGGCATAACATCCGATGTTATGCATTCCAGGAACAACAAACGCGAAATCATATCACAGACATTTACATAAAAGCATTGGATCGAAACCTGAGTGCCGTGGCCGGGGAATTAAACGAAGTGCATTGTGAAACATAATACATTCGTTTGTCTCGGTGAAGAAAAGTAAACAAGCAAAGGTCGGAGAGGAACAAATTACATTAAACAGTGTTGACCTAGTTACGGAATTGGAAAAATTGGCATACGCGCGTTCAAATGTTGGTATAGAAATATCAAACAAAAATAAGCTTTAGAACAGTTTTATTGACGAGCGAAATTTGCAAGTCTTCATAGGTGAGATTTTACTTAAAAACAATTGTAATGCTTAGGTCTATGAGAAAGTACAACTATAGATCTACACATAGTCAAGTGGTTTGCAGATAAGTCATATATCGTCGCTCCTATGCCAAACCGCGAATTTGATAATGCTCTTCCTATCTATATTCCTTAATACTGGTCACGCCTTGCAGCCATATATTGATATGCAATCCATCTGAACAAATTTCGTTGTGTTCATAACCTTACTGTACCGTACTGTAGGAATGTATGTTTGCATGGCATATTTACCCACTCTTATAGTACGATGTATTTAAGATTATTTTTCCTGTACACACTCGCATAGGAAAATAAACTCGGTGAAAAATGTTCTGATGGAATGCATATCAGTATTTGGCTGGGAGGCGTAACCAGTCTTATAGGACATCACGGATAGAAAGAGCATTGTCCATTCGAGGTTTTGGTTAAGGAGTGACGATATCTTATATGCTGTCCGAAGCCTGTCGCACTCCTCTGCGGAAATGATAAATGGCTAACAGATGAAATGAAATGTTAAAGGAGAGTGTTGCTGGAATGAAAGACGACAGGGAAAATCGGAGTACCCGGAGAAAAACCTGTCACGCCTCCGCTTTGTGCAGCACGTATCTCACATGGAGTGACCGGGATTTGAACCACGTCTCACCTAAGGAAATACCGTGTAATAATATTAAGAGGTATAAAGATATCCGTCCGCCTCTGTAGTGTGGTGGTTAGTTTGGTTAGCTGCCACCCGGAGAAGCACGGGGATCGATTCCCCGCTCGGCCACGAAAATTGAAAAGTGGTACGTGGACTGGAACGTAGTCCACTCAGTCTCGGGAGGTCAACTGAGTAGGAGTTCGATACCCACCACAGCCATCCTAAAAGTAATTTTCCGTAGATTCCCACGTCTTCTACAGGCAAATGCCAGATTGTTACCTAAGTTAAGGCCAAGAGCTCTTTCTTCCCATCCTCCAAAGGGCCCTTGATAAGCATATCAGGTGAGCCGCCACGAGAGGTACTGATCCTCCTCCCCAGTTGTATCCCCGATCAAATGACTCACGCTCCAGGACACTGCCATTAAGGTGGTACACGAAGGATCCCTTGATGTGTTGGGGGGGGGGGGGAACCAACCCCGTAGGGCAATCCTTTGTATTAAATCAACCTTCCCCTGAAATGCAAAATCTTCTATACCAAAATTAAGATAAAGTAACGTTCTTGATAATGCATATAAGTTAGTCGTCTTATTCTGCTTCTTTCCTAGCGTTTAATCCCGCATTTTTGATTTAAGTATATTGTCGTAATCTGAGATAATGGGGTTTGGTCACTTGATGCTTTATTTTGCTTCGTTAATTTTTTTTATAATACTGATCAACACAATTATCATTTAGCGATCGATTTGACTTCAAAATGTTCAGAGCATTGTAGAATATGTTCCATGTTAAGAAATGTTATTGTTCATTTAAGTACAGGATAATATTCTGTCAAATACCATATCATGTGTTATATTGATCATATTTGTTTACACACCTCCTTCATAAATGCCTGCAATTTTGATGCGTAATTCAGACTTAGAGCTGACGGTTAGTTACTTGATGTAAACCTTTAATTTAACGATTGAGGTGGTCAAAAATTCATTTCCCACGAAACCATGTTGAGAAAAAAAAAAAAAGTCCGAACCACGGTCGACTGGAACCCGCGCTGCGCTCCAGCTAGCTAGAGCGACGCATCATGTCAGCCCTGGCCCGAAAAATAAAGTTTACAACTTTAGCCACCAGATGGCGCAATGATTAAAACGAATCAATTTTGGTGCTCAGTCAAATTAATCCTTGAACTGAGCAGAAAACGAACCCAGCGAATTGGAATAATGGATAGACACGCTATATCTACACAACGGGATTCTCTAATAATAATTAGATTAGTATTCTGTATCATTCATTTTTTCTTCCTTTCTTAATCTGTTTACTCTCCAGGGTTGGTTTTTCCCTCGGACTCAGTGAGGGATCCCACCTCTACCGCATCAAAGGCAGTGTCCTGAAGCGTGAAACTCTCAGTCAGAGTATACAACTGGGAAGGAGGCTGCCTCACCTGCTTTGACGATCAGGGGCCTTGTGGGGGGAGGGGAAGATTGGAACGGATAGACAAGGAAGAGGGAAAGAAGCGGCCGTGGCCTTAAGTTACGTAACATCTCTGCATTTGTATGGAGGAGAATTGGGGAACCACGGAAAACAACTTCGAGGATGGCTGGAGGTGGGAATCGATTCCCTCTCTACTCAGTTGACCCCTCGAGGCTGAGCGGACCCCGTTCCAGTCCTCGTACTACTTTTCAAATTTCGTGGCAGAGCCGGGAATCGACCTCGGACCTCCACAGATGACAGGTAATCACACTAACCACCACAGAGAAGGACATTGTAAATTATATGCAGCTTATTATTATTATTATTATTATTATTATTATTATTATTATTATTATTATTATTATTATTATTATTATTATTATTATTATTATTATATAATTCGCTGGGGCCATCAAGGACCACGTTAAGTCTTGTTGCATTTGACACTGAACTTGGCCTTCTTTAGAGCCCAAATTTCCCTCATTCTTTGTGAGTGGGCCTGCTTACGCTCCTCTGTCCAAGGGGCACCGTGCCTTCTCTTGGGTTGCTCGTCTCGGTTTAGCCCGTTCGTCAATATTTTCTTGCGGAAGAGATCTCTGTTAAGGGCGTCTTCAGCTGAGATATGTAGCATTTGCAGGTCTTCTTTGGTATTTCTAAACCAGGGAATTGTGGTTTTGGGGTTTGAATCAAAAAAGTGAAAGATTCCTTTAGTCAACTTTCTTCCGTCAATTCTTTTCAGATGACCGTAAAATCGTGCCCGTCTTTTTCTGATTGTGTCTGTAATTTTCTCTATTTTGGTGTAGACTTCCTTGTTGGATCTCTTTTATGGATTCCATTTCTGTACTTTGATCCCAAGATTCCTCTCACAATTTTGCGTTCTTTTTTCTCCAGTTCTTCAAGGAGTCTTTTGTTGGCATTTAGAGACAGGGTTTCGGCTGCATATAGAACTACTGGATTCAGAACTGTTTCATAGTGACGTAGCTTGGTGTTTTGGAAAAGGCATTTTTTGTTGTAGATTGTGCGGGATGTTTGGTAGGCTATTTCCAGTTTGCGTACCCGCTCCTGAAGTGCTTCTTTGTCCAGTCCATTTTTCATGATGATCTCGCCCAGGTATTTGAATTTGTCTACTCGGGTGATGTCCCCGTATTTTGTATGGAGTTTTGGTGGAGCCTCTTTGATGTTAGTCATTACTTCTGTTTTCTCAAACGATATCTGCAAACCAGTTTGTTCGGCAATTTCCTTTAAAATTTCAACTTGAGCTCTAGCGGTTTCTATGTCGTTTGAGAGAACAGCAATATCATCGGCAAATGCTAAGCAGTCTGTTGCGATCCCCTTGGATTTGGTTCCTATTCTCAATGGACTGTAGTTGGTTTCCTGTAATCTCACCCGCCAGGTTCTGATGATCTTTTCAAGAACACAGTTGAAGAGTATGGGGGATAGCCCATCACCTTGTTGGACTCCTGTTTTGATGTCAAAGGAATGCGAGAGACATCCGTGGAACTTCACCTTGGATTTTGTATCGGTCAGGGTGGCTCTAATTAATGCCAGCAGTTTCAAATCAACTCCAAATTCATTTAAGATGTTTAGCAGGACTTCCCGGTCAATGGAGTCGTACGCTTTCTTAAAGTCCACAAAGACAGACACATACTGCTTGGACCTTAGTGTACAATACCTGATGATCGTTTTGAGATTTTGGATCTGTTCAGCTGTTGAGCGACCTTTTCTGAACCCTCCTTGGTATTCACATATTTGATGTTCGACTTGTGCTTCCAAACGCTCCAGGATGGCAAGTGATAGAATTTTGTAAGTCACGGGTAGCAAAGATATTCCTCTGTAGTTGTTTATGTTCTTCATGCTGCCTTTTTTGTGTAATGGATGGATCAAAGCAATTTTCCAATCTTCGGGTAGGGTCTCCTTGTTCCAAATTTCTTCTATTTGCTTTTGCAAGATATCAAGTGATTCCTCTGGGGCATATTTCCGTAGTTCTGCTACTACTGAGTTTGTTATTTTTGAGACGGGCAATGTGGCGCTTGATTTCTTCTCTGTCGGGTGGTCTGGAATCTGGGTACCTGAGTAAGGGTTCCTTGGTCTCAATGGCGCTTTGCGGTTTAGAGCAATTAAGTAAATTCTTGAAGTAATCTGCCAGAATGCTGCAATTTTCTTCATTTGATGTCGCCAGTGTGCCGTCCTTTAGCTCAAAGCATAGAGATGGTGGTTTATAGCCAGTGAGTTTGCGTTTGAAGGCCCTGTAGTACTCTCTGCTTTCATTCTTCCTAAAGTTTTGTTCTATCTTTTCAATGAGAGATTTTTCGTATTTACGTTTCTCAGTTCTGAACACCCTAGCTGCTTGGGCACGTTGGGTTTTGTAGGTTTCCCAATCATTTTCTGATTTCGTAGAGTAGTACTGTTTCCACGCATTGAGTCTTTCTTGGAGGACTGATTCGCAGGTACCATTCCACCAGGCATGCTTTTTGCTTCTCTTGATTTCTGCAACGTCTTTGGCGGCCTCAACAAGGAGACTTTTGGCGTTGTTAAAGTCACAGTCATTTGGTCTAGCCTTCTCCTGGAACTCCTCGACCCTTTGCCGAAGTTTATCATTGTCGAAGCATGTGATCTGTTTGGTTGTCTTCCTTGTGTTTGCGGGAATTGGTTTGAATTTGATAAGAGACATATAATGATCAGAGGCCACATTGATGCCTTTCTTTACCTTGACATTCGTAATCTCAGGGCTGTTTCTCCTGGAGATTGCAACATGATGAATTTGGAACTCTCCGAGAGCTTGGACGGGAGTACGCCAAGTCATTTGCTTTCTGGGTAGATGGCAAAAATGGGTCGACATGACCTGCAGGTTGTGATTTTCGCAAATGGACACCAGTCTTTTGACGTTGGGATTGGTTCTTTTGTGAGCAGGGTAATTTCCTATAACTTTCTTGTACTTCTGTTCACGACCTAGTTGGGCATTGAAGTCACCAAACAGAAGCTTGACATGGTATTTGGGGATTTTGTTTAATTTTTCATCCAGTAGGTCCCAGAAATTATCAACTTCGTCTGGATCAGACTTGTTCTTATCGTTTGTAGGAGCATGTGCATTAACTAGGGCGTAGGTTTTGTTCGCGCATTTTATTGTGAGTACAGACAATCTGTCATTCACAGGTTCGAAATTTGCAACCGATTTAAGGATCTTGGTTCTAACAGCAAACGCGGTTCCAAGCATCACAGCTCCATTGAGGATTCCTCTTTGCGCTTTGCTCTTGAAAAATCGGTTGCCTTCGGATTCAAAAATCTCTTCATCTGGGTACCTTGTTTCCTGTAGGGCCATTATGGATATCTGATTTTCGTGAAGAGCTTTGGTGAGGGTTTTCAGCTTGCCAGTTTGTGTAAGTGAATTTACGTTGAAAGTTGCTAGAAAGGTTTTAGATTTTGGCCTGAGTTTTTGACTCTTCGGGGTACACCGAGACGCTCCGACTCGTCTCTTGCGTGATGTCGAGTCTCCCCCAGAATCCGAACGAGACTCGTGCGCCGTGGCGTTCACGACGTGGGATTTATCCGAAGATTTACCCCCTGGGGTATGTTTCTTGAAATGTTGTGCCATCATGCTTTTTGACTTGACTTTGCTTTGGACGGGTACCCATCCTTTTACAACTAGGGTTGTTAGCCCTACAGGTTGCCTCAAGATGTTTTCTGGCTTCTGGACATTTACCAGTCTTCGCCGTAACCCTGGCAAGGGACCAGTTTTTTTCGCGGTGGTATTTTATTTCCCTACTACCCTCTGACTCTGCTGGCGGCAGAGCTAGCGAGCTTCCCCAATTCAATGGGACGCGCCGGATGGAGGTAACCGGTAAATCCCCACACGGGTATTATTATTATTATTATTATTATTATTATTATTATTATTATTATTATTATTATTATTATTATTATTATTAATTAATCCATTATTACTGCAGGTACAAATGATACCAGTCCCCTAGTTCTGTATTTAAATAATGAGTTAAAGCCTTACACTTTTAATGAATGTAATTTATTCCCGAGGCAAGGAGAATAGGACAGGATCATTAGTACATGCAGAGACCCGAGAAAGTTCTGAAAGACTTAGTGAGATATTGTCCGCATGTAGCCGTATTCCTACTTCTTCTGCCTATAAAAAAAGAAGAACTGAATCAAAGGTTGTTAACTTGGATCCCTCGGAGGGAAGTTGCTATTCAATTCAATATAACCGTAGCAGATATACTGTACATGGAAGTAATAAAACAGCGTCCTAGTGAGAGAAGATATTTTCGCCGACTCTGTTATATTCTGATATCTTAATGTCGTAATCGGTCATGTTTACGAATACCGTAAATTCTCGGCTATTCGTGCCGGGATTTGCGGGTTATTCATGTAACAAACGAAAATGAATTGTGAATCTATTATAATAAAAAATTGACAGTAGATGGATAGAACAATTTTCACGGACTTGTTTCACAAGAAATTTGTGCCTGATGTTCAGAACGATCTTTCACGGCTCGTATTTGAAGACATGGTATGAGGCTATTGGTATCAAAAAGAGCAATCTCCAATTTTCGTCAAAAGTGAGTTACCGACACCATTGTATTTGCACTAACAGCCTTGTACTAAACTATGTAGGTTTTCTTTTGCAACAAAAAAAAAAAAAAAAAAAAAAAAAAAAGAACAAAATCCTATCGCTTCAGGGCATGAAAGTACAACGTTGCTTTCAAACAGAACGATCTCCGCCATCTGCTGGAATCAAGTGGGACAATCTCCACAACTACCAACGAGCTCTTTCCGTTCCATTCACGTGAATGCTGCCATACTGTTTCAAAAGTGGGACTTCCCTGCTAATTTGTCTTATTTGTAGTTATACTGGAGTATATTCGGTATTTTGAAACTATTAGAAGGCACACGAACATATTACATTATCAAAACAATCTGTAACATTCTTCGTAGTGTTCTGTGATGAATACGATGCTACCAAAATTGACACCTATGTCAACCACAAAAGCGAGTAAATGGAGCCGGGGTCAAAGGGAATAGAAATGAGTTGTTGAGGTAAGAAGTTGATAATCTGTGCAGAGGAGGAAGAGGAGGGGACCAAAATATGAGAAACATATTAGAAAGCGATTTCAAACTAAATTTCATGTTCGGAATAGTGAAAGTACATAGGTTCCTGTATGTCAGCAAGCTTTCCTGACCGGGCGAGTTGGCCGTGCGCGTAGAGGCGCGCGGCTGTGAGCTTGCATCCGGGAGATAGTAGGTTCGAATCCCACTATCGGCAGCCCTGAAGATGGTTTTCCGTGGTTTCCCATTTTCACACCAGGCAAATGCTGGGGCTGTACCTTAATTAAGGCCACGGCCGCTTGCTTCCAACTCCTAGGCCTTTCCTATCCCATCGTCGCCATAAGACCTATCTGTGTCGGTGCGACGTAAAGCCCCTAGCAAAAAAAAAAAAAAAAAAAAAAAAAAAGCTTTCCTGAACATCCTTCATGTCTCCAGAAAGCATGTTGTTGATACTATAGCTAAAACATGCACACTCCTGCTGAAAATAGCCGGGGTCATAAGAAGACACGAACATTCTGCCGTAGTAAGTCAAGGCTGAGAATGTACTTGCCTTATGAATTAAGTGTTTTTCCCACGTAGATAATATTATCCGTCAATTTTGTAACAATATTAAGAAACTACGTTATAGTGCCTTTCAGTTTAATGTAAATAATATTTTAATGCCATTTATACTCAAATAAGGAGTGTAGGTATCACAATTCTGTCCCTTATTAACATGCATGTTGATATCAAAAAGAGAAATATCCACAAAAATCGTTCACTTTGCATCAAAAGGCACAGTCTTCAAAACTAAATTTAAAATTTAACGATTAATCGTAGGCTGGTTTTCTTTGATTATTAGCATACAACCCGTTATCTGTGTATATAATCCAATAATCGTTCAGGTAGAGTCGACAGAAATGCATTTGGTAAGAAATAACTCCTACTGTATTATGCAGGAAAGGTGAAGATTGGTACTTTTGTTACCAATAGCCTCATCGCGCTTTCACCGGGTCGACGAAACAAGGCGAATTCGTTCAATTTCCTCCTCGTCTTCAGAAGAAAGGTTTGAATTTAAGAATGTTTTACCGTTGATCTGTAGTAAGTGGTACAATCTATCGTTTTCTGCTGAACGTTTTCTTTACATGGCAGAAGTCCAAAGGCATATATCATGTATACAATATGTGCCTAACATCACATTCAAATATCATCATTCTACATGCAAAGGCTACTGAGAAAAACGTTCATTGGTTCAGCTATTTTATCGAGATACAGAATTAAGACTGCCCTTAACGAATCATGTGATTCTGGTTAAGAAATCAGTGATTTCGTTTTCGCGAATTACAGCGTGTTAAAGTGATACGGCCATTTCAAAGCGGAATTTATTTACATTGCGACAAGTGCGAAACTGCGGCGAATTTCATGGGAAATAACGAGCTTGAAATGTATTCCAATATCACATGGGTGAAGGGAAAAGCAACGCAGAATAGGGATTTTTAAATCAGACAGAAATACCTGTTTGTTTTTGTATTGCAGGAAACCCCTTAATAGTACGGCCATGTAGGCTGAAAGTATAATTTGTTATGGTCCTAATCATGATTACGTACGAAATAATGAATGATTATAAATATTGTTACTTTTATATATCTATTTTTCATATAAGTCATCAACAAATCGCATGGGCGACATATTTTATGAATAATTTTGGAAAGAGTTTACAGAGAAATTCAAGCGATGAGTCAAGACCTGTTTCGCGATCTAACGCTAAAAATTGCTTCCTTTCCGCGAAATCGAACACAAATTATTGCAAAAAGTTCTTGCTTCTGGACATACCTTATTTATGACCATTTGATTTTCGCAAAGAACAATTTGACACCTGATTTTGAACTAATGTCACCATTAGTTGTGTCTAATAGGTTCTCATGGACCACCAACGAATCTAAAATTTGCTTTACGTCGCACCGACACAGGTAGGTCTAATGGAGACGATGGGATAGGCAAGTGATAGGAGTGGCAAGGAAGCGGGCGTGACCTCAATTCAGGTACAGCCCCAGCATTTTCCTGGTGTGAAGATAGGAAACCACGGGGAACCACCTTCAAGGCTGCCGGCAGTGGGGTTCGAACGCACGGCCAACTCGCTCAGTTACAACATTTCATTGAATCTCATAATTCGATGGCTACCGACAGTATTTCGGTGACATGCATGGAGAAAAGCTTCCGAGTAGTCAAACTCTTTATTATTCTTGACGATATCTCGCCTTCATAACAGTAATTTGAAGACCTATACGAGCACTAGGAATGTAATGACATTTAGCCTCTGGAATTGGTTAGATAAGGCAGATGGCGTCCATTGATACCCCCGTGGACTATGCAAGTTTTATACTTTTGTAGAATATGTATTGCCGCTCCATAACTACAGACTTCGGTTTATGTCCTATGAAATCTATTCTTCTCATAACCTCTCTCTCGTAACCCCTCTAGTCCCTGTGGGTGTGGACGGCAGAATAACCTCCACGGAGTACCTTCCTATCGTAAGAGGAGACTAAAAGAGAAATACGCAGAAATTATCATTTTGGGAGTGAATATTGTCACTCAATGGTCTCCTAGTTCAGTCCTCCCTCTTTGGCTCTGGGGTGGTAGAATAACAGGAATAGTAACCTCCACATGTCGCAGGAGGCGACTAAAAGGGGTACAAGGGGCTCTTAAATTGGAAGTGTGGGTTGGCTACTACAGGACCCTTAGCTGGGTTCGACACTGCTTCCACATACTTGTGCCAGGCTCCTTTCCTATCCGACCTCCGGCAGTAATCGGGTTTGCGAGGTACAGGTCATTTCATGCCCATCGGTTACCTTCCCTTTCTTTAAAATGAATATGTTTTATGGTCTGGGCGATTAGCGCCATCAAGTGTTCAACACCGTTGTAACCATGGAAACAAGTGTTCGCCTATGTACACTAGGTTAGTAGCGACATCTTCTCATTGTGCGCTTTCTTCCTGTAATTAAGTTGAGCAAAATTCGTATCAAGTGAACCTCGTTCTAGTCCCCATTGCACGATAGTTAACATTCTTGAACTGTTCGGGAAACGAACCCGGGAAATTGGATTAGTAGACAGGTGCACATCATCTACACCACAGGATAATAATTATATTAGTATTATATTTGTGAGGTCTAGGATAACTTTCCTTTTTTCACAGTTCATGAACCTTGCTAAGATTTTGTGGATAACCTCATTTTTCTTTTGATTAAGGGAACCGGTGATAAGCTCAAAAATATTCATTTTAGTTTTTGAGATGAAAAATATCTCCAATCTTTCCCGAAGAATCCGGTGTATCAATTATTGTGCAAAAGTTATATTTGACGTAATAAAATTAGGTTTAAGCATAACTCTTCACGCTGAAGCTATCAGTCAAACATTCTTTTCCATTTTCCGGAAGTGATAAGTATTTTTTGAAATTGTGTGTACGTTTTTCTCAGAAACTGTTACACGAATGTATTTGAAACCTGGACGTCTTTTAGACACTGTATAGATCTGCTTGGGGAAGTAAATTTTATAAGAAGTTTTGATTAGTTCCTAGAGGCCAGCTTGAAGAGCACTGAACATTTTACAGAAAATTTCAGTTTTCAACTAGAATATAAAAAAAGAATATTCTCAACTCCTCTTAACAATAGGACAATAATTCTACTTTAGCACCTAAAAAAAAAGAAAGGTTTATATATTATGCATGCAAAATTTCTTGGGTCTGTTGTTGAGTATTTTCACAGAGAAAGTTGCATCATCTGAAGGCATTTTTAACAAAAATTTTTAAAATATTAATTTTTTAATGTTCATTATGACACAAAATATTAAGCATAGAAGCTACATATTCTACTCAAATAATTGTGAAGGTATTCTTAATATACCAAAAGAACATTAAGGGAAATACCTCTTTTAGTTTCTGAGGTATGTAACTAAACAGCTGAAGTTACATTTTTCTGTCCTTTCACACTTCTCAGTCTCCTTAATCAGAACCCATTATCTCCTCTGTGGGTGGAGTCAAAGGATGCTCTATCTGTACCCCTGCATGTCGTAAGAGGCTACTAAGAGGGCAACAACCAAAGAATCTCTACTCGCACTCTCGTCTTCCAACTCCAAGAACATATCCATTATTCCATACATTTCGGTGTATCAGAGAAAATTTACAAGTGCGAAGTTTCATCTGTTTTGTTTCTTCCTTCCAAGAGCTCATTCTCGTAATTAGTCGTGTAGAGGAAGTAATTGCTACAAACCTGTGGGATACGTTGAAGGGTCGGACCTCTCACTTCCTTTTCGTCTGATTTGTGGTAATGGAGAATGATTGTCTACTTGTTCTGTTAAAAAAAATGTAATCACCATCACCAATTTCCACCCTCACATCGCTCATCATAGGACGAGACATCATCTGTGGGATAAAAAGCAAATTATAACTGAATAATAATAATAATGTTATTTGTTTTACGTCCCACTAACTACTCTTTTACGGTTTTCGGAGACGCCAAGGTGCTGGAATTTTGTCCCGCAGGAGTTCTTTTACGTGCCAGTAAATCTACCGACACGAGGCTGACGTATTTGAGCACCTTCAAATACCACCGGACTGAGCCAGGATCGAACCTGCCAAGTTGGGGTCAGAAGGCCAGCGCCTCAACCGTCTGAGCCACTCAGCCCGGCTATAACTGAATAATGGAATTAGGTTTAATTGTGTGTGGCCTCCGGGGAGGTCTGGTGCACTTCTTCCCATTTGACTCCAATAGGCAACTTGCGCGTTTGGGTGTGCGGCGATGATGATACGACCAAAGGAGAGGGTGAAACTCGGTGATGGCACATAACCATCTCCTGCTCACCATTGACAGCGTCTTATGCTCTCATATTTTTTTTGCAAGTTACTTTATGTCGCATCGACGCAGGCAGGTCTTATGACGACAAAACTTTAGGAAAGGGCTAGGAGTGGGAATGAAGTGTCCGTGGCCACAATTAAGGTACAACCCCAGCATTTGCCGGGTGTGAAAATGGGAAACTATGGAAAACCGTCTTCAAGACAGCGGACAGTGGGGTTAGAACCCACTACCTCCCGAACAGTGTTGCCAACTCATATTTTCAAGATCCGCCAAATACTACTAAAATTCCGCTAAAATTCCGCAAAGAAATCCGATCTCAAATAATTGGCAATAATAATAATAATAATAATAATAATAATAATAATAATAATAATAATAATAATAATAATAATAATAATTTTATTTATTTATTTATTTATTTATTTATTTATTTATTTATTTATTTATTTATTTATTTATTTATTTATTTATTTATAACTTATCTAAAATACATTTGCAAATATGCAGTAGGATATTATACATTATCTTTGCAATTATTTACACCTGCAAAGCACTTGATGTGCTTATCTGCCGGTGTAGTTGTTTCACATTTGTATACATTGTTGCAATACTTACTGTTTACAACATTAATAAGGTATGTATATTTACATTAGAATTGTAATTTTGTCCTGTGGTGTGAGTTTTTGTTAATCCCTGAAAGTATCACTCAAAGTAGATAAGTCTTTGGTACATTTTTCATTCATGAACAAATATTTAAACTGTAATTTTATTATCTATGATCCATAGTTTCACATGTTTTTTTAGTTGATATTTGGTTTTCAAGTGTGTCAATTCTGAGGGCAACTTGTTCAAAAATTTAGGAACTACAACTTGCAGTATTCTGGATCCATATTTGTTGTAGTACCTCATGACCTGAAAATAACTTATATGCCTCAGTCTTGTTCCATGTGTATGTTCATTAACAATTCTATATTGTGGCTTCCAGTAATTTTCTTTAATTATGTTGTACATATAAAGTTGTTTAACTCTCAAGAACCTTTCTTTCTGGTACATCCCTGTTAACATATCCTCACTTAAGCTAAATATTCCTCTTTTTTCATACCAAAAGAATGCTTTGACAATGCGATTTTGTAACATTTGTACCATGTTTATGTCTGTAACAGAAGCTGATCCCCATACACTTACACCATATGATATAAGTGACTCAACAAGTGAATGATAAACCAATTTTAAGCTATCATGAGGTATTATATACTTAACCATTTGCATTTTGAACAAGCTTAGCCTCAGTCTTTCACACAACTTATTAATATGTTGCTTCCATGAAAAATATTTATCTATTATTATACCTAAATGTTTCATGTTATCAACTTCTTCTATTACATAGTCACAATTGCATGATTTTTGTTCACCATCGTGAATGCACTGAACTGAATGGCCTGTTATCTTAATGTTTTCTCTTTGCATTTTTGGGGTAGTAATGTACAAGACTTTTGTTTTTGAAGTGTTAATTATTAGATCCTTATCATGGCACCATTCTTGAAAGTAGTTGTACTCCATTTGTAAATGCTTCTCTGCTACTTTTGGGGTTTTATGTACTGATACAATTAGTTTATCGTCTGCATACATGAAATATTTACATTTTTTAAAACATGAGCTTATATCATTGACAAAAATAATATACAAAATGGGTCCTAGGATACTTCCTTGTGGAACACCTCTTTTAATAGAAGTTATTTCTCCATATATATATTATCAATTTTTACCCTATACGTTCGGTCAGTCAGATAACTTTCAAAAACTTTTAGTGGTGTTCCTCTTACCCCAATTTTGCTTAAGGCTGCAATAATTTTTTCATGGGAAATTGAATCAAATGCCTTTGAGAAATCAATAAACATAGCTAAAATGTGCATACCTTGATTTAGCTTCCCATTGATCAAATTGGAGAATTCCTCAAGAAGATTACTTGTACCCTTGTGTTTTTGATAAGCAAATTGATGTTCATCAATAATTTTAAATTTTTCTAAATATGAGATTAGGTGATCAGCAATGTATCTTTCAACTGCTTTACCTATAGTTTGAAGAATAGATATCTGTCTATAGTTTTCATACTGTAAATGTGAACCTTGCTTGTAAATAGGTCTCACTATGGCAGTCTTCAGATCCTTTGGGAAAATACCTGTCTCTATTATTTTATTGATTAGCTTCTGTATTACTGGTGTTATGTCTATGTTATCTTTCAGATGTTTAACTGTTAATTTATCCATGCCTGGTGATTTATTTATGTCCATTCCTTCAATTATGTGTGCTATATCTGCTGTACTTGCTAGTGGTAGATAAAATGATGAAAGTCTCTCTGTATTAGGTAATGGTCTTCGTTGTACTCTACATTCATGTACTACCTTGTCCAGCTGTTCTGAAAATGTTTTTGAAAAGTTATCAACTATATTTTCTAGTGAGTCTTGCCTTCCTAAATAATGTCTTACCGTTTCTTCTATTGTCCATTTCTTTTTAGTCTTTAGCACATCATTTAATACTTCCCAAGTTTTCTTCATGTCCCCTCTACAACTTTCAAACTGCAATCTGTAATACTTTCTTTTTGCTTTTTGAATATCAGCTATTATATCATTCCTCATTCTTTTATATAACCTCCTTAAATTTTCCTTATTTTCTGGATTTAAATTTGATGCATTTTTCCATCTTTTGAAAAGTCTGTCCCTTTCTTTGATTTTTTCTATTATAGCACCCGTCAGCCACGGTTGAGAGTCTTTCCTTCTCTTCTGTTTTTTTGTATCCTTCGTTTCAATAGTTGCCTTGTTAATTGCATTGCAAATCTTCATGTATATACCATCTGAACTCATGTTCTCATTTATTTCTTTTGCAATAATTCCTATTTCTGTTCTTAACATGGATTTACTCACCCTTTCCTGTATGTTATCTATAACTTTTTCACTTGGAACATATTTATTACACCTAGTATCATGTGATATCTGTACAGTTATTATATAATGATCAGAAACTTTAGTCTGAATTACAGAAGAATCTCTTACATTTTCCCACTCCTAATCAATGCATGGTCGATGCAGGATTGTGTTAGTTTTCCATTTACATATTCTTCCCTTGTGAACTTGTTAATGCAATGAACTAACTGATGATCTGCTAGCACATTATTGTACAAGGATGTAACTCTGCTGTCTTTCAGAATATCTATGTTCATGTCCCCAATAATTATTAAGTTTCTGGCATTCATACTATGTAAATGAAGATCTAACTCCTCCACAAAATCCTTTGGATTATAGTCAGGTGGTCTGTATACTGCCATAATGATCCCATATAGTGTTCCATTAGTCCAAACTTCCCCTGATAAATTTTCAAATTGATTTGTTATACATTTCTTTTCTTTAAATATGAACCCTTCCTTGACAAAAATGACTATTCCTCCACCCCTAGAAACATTTCTTATTGAATAATGCATACTATATCCTTCTAACTCATACTGCTCAATTTCCATTTCATTATTTACATTTATTTCACTAAATATTAGCACATCTACCAGTGGCCTGCTGTGTCTTAATATTATAACCATCTGATCCCAATATTTTCTAATTGATCTTATATTCATATGAAGTAGAGACATTTCACTTTCTTGTTTCTTTGTCATCTGTAGCCATTCATCACAATTATTGTATACCTTTGAGTGTAGTAATAAACTACAACTATCAATGTAACTAACATCCATAACTAAATTTAAGATACACTAGAGTAAAATTAAATATTGATATTTTCAGCCAGTTACTGGATTTTTTCAATGTCTTTTTTTGAAAGAATTCTTACCGGAGTAGTTTTCTCTTCCTTTCTAGCGAACAGTTTTCCCTGCTTCACCCATACGTACTTCCATCCTTTGATGTCCGCCTGTCTCCATGCCTCCCAGCGAAGATTAGCCATGTAAGGGGACAGTTGCTCCGTGACAAGTACCTTCCCTCCTTCAGTTGGTCCAATAACTTTGGAGTTAAGGATGGTCTTGCTTTTCCTTCTTGCGAGCATTAAGTCTCTCTTCTTCCTTGGTAGCTGAATTATGATGGGTTTGGGTACTCCTTCTTTCCTGGTTGGAACTCGGTGTGCTGCATCTATTTCAGTTTTACACAATGGAACATCCAGCTCTGCTGCAATTCTGCATGCTATTTCTTCAACATCTTCCTCATCTTTCTCTGGAATACCACGTAGCAAAAGGTTTCTATTTCTGGAATATTGCTCAAGTTCTTGTATTCTAATTTCCTGTTTATGAATTATATCATCCTTTTCTTTGCATGCATCTGTTAAACACTCCACTTTCTTTTCCAACTCCTTTATCTGTTTAATCATGCTCTGCATTCCTGTCCTAATGTCCTCATACTGTTCACAAATGAACTTCTGACTTTTAACACTTTCCCTCAGTTCTTCCTTAATTTCATTCACTGCATCTTTCAAGTCCACAACTATTGTTAATTTTCTGTTGATGTCCGTCAAGTCATCGCATTTTTTAGCGTTACTGCTAGTGTCCACTTTCTTTCTGCATTCAGCATATCGCCATTTTGTTTTCTTGTCCTTGCTCATCGCACGGTACAAATTTTCTTTCAGGGCGGAGCAATCATAGTGCCATGCATTTCCGCACCCCTTGCACTCCACATAGCCCCCGTCATTAGGCAGTTCGCACTCGCACGCTTTGCAGTATTCCATGACTTATGCAGCAGTTGGCAGTACTACCGTGTTTTGTTTCTCGTTCCTTACTCCGCCACTAGAGTCTCTGATGTCATACGTTAACTAAATGGCGACTTAAATTTTAACGAACTCAACAATCAAGCAAACACAGTTTTTACTCTTGTACAGGTTTCGAGTGAAATGTTAATTATGTCAATTCAAAGAACTTCACTTAGTATTAAGTAATGTAACTGAACTGTACCTCAATAATGTCACTTTCCACTTGAAAAATGAAACTCTCACGGCACTGTATACAAACACGTCCTTTCACCATCAAATAATAATAATAATAATAATCTGAAGAAATTTCTCGGTCCCGGAAAAACAGAAGATGGATATAGACTGAGGTCACGCAAAGTGACAGAAGAGCTTTCCAACATTGCAGCAGACATCCCCAAAATTCTGAAATTTTATGGGTACGTCCACAGACTGCCGGCAAGTAGACTGACACTCAAGATTCTCACCTACATAGAACAGCTAAAAAATATTCCATGGGTAGTGGAAGTGAAGAAGGATCTGGAAAAAGCCCAGATGAACTCAAATGACACCGCGGACAGAAACGTCTATAGGAAAAAAATTGATGGAAGGAAAGTGCAACCAGAGAACGAAGTCAAAAAGAAGACTGGAGCAAAGTGGACAGAAGAACGAAAAAAGATCCACGAAGAAAGGATGAGAGCTGTTTGGCAACTCAGAAAACAGAATCGTTAGAGGTTTGCGTGATCCATTGGCTCCATACGCACATAATAATAATAATAATAATAATAATAATAATAATAATAATAATAATAATAATAATAATAATAATAATAATAATAATAATAATAATAAATGTCTGTACTCACCAGATCTGTGAGTTCCACTGGGATTAACCCCCTGCTTGCGAGCCGGCGAGCTAAAATTTGTAGGCGTTTTAAGGCCGGGTGCAAACTAGATGAATCCCCTACCTGAAGGGCGACACACAGAACAAGCCAGTTCATTAAACGGTCTTCCTTCATAACATAAATATAAATGCTACTTTCTCACAGTTTCATTATCTGTCGTCATTCGTCAACTAAGAGATAAGTAACCTCTCCCCACGCATTGCAATTTTATGATACCACGATCTCATAACATCAAATCAAAATAACATGTTTTCCTCATGTGACTGCTAGCTCCTGACAAGAAATACGGAATAGCTCAGAGACAGACTGGAGAACAACTTTAAAAAAATAATAAAACGCTAAATTCCGCTATAATAAATCTAGAATTCCGCCAAAAAATCCGCTGTCCGATAAATGGTATATTTCTCCGCCGACAGTCTTCTAATTCCGCCAAATTTAGCGGAAAACCCGCTAAGTTGGCAACACTGCTCCCAAACGCAACTCACAGCTGCGCGTCCCAAACCGCATGGCCATCTCGCTCCTTCATATTCCCGCACTCCATATGAGCACTGCAGAGAGATTTAGAAGTGAAACCATACTTATTGCACGTAATCTAATGATTATAAATTGTATATCACCATCCCTCGTACCCTGCCAGGCAACATTCTGATGGTGAGTATTTTCCACCAACGGTACTCGAAACAGCTTATCAGGGAGTCAGAACTTAAAGACTTAACGCCTTAACAAACACGGCCACCAGGCGAGCTATTTTATCATTCCAGAACCATGCAGAAAAATTGTCAGTGATTTCATTAAGACTGGCGTTCCGTGTAGTAATTGTCATTGTACTGATTGTTTTTCTAAAGTAATTTGTAATTATAGGTGAGTAAAATAGTAGAGCCTCCGCGACTCAGGCAGAAACTCGTCTTCATGTCAGCGCTGGGTTCCGTGGCTCAAATCCCGGTTATTCCATATGAGATTTGTGCTGGACAAAACAAAGGCGGATAGATTTCTCTACGGGTACTCGGGTTTTCCCTGTAATCTTTCTTTCCATCAACACTCTCCACTATCATTTGATTTCATCCGTCAGTCATTAATCATTACCTCATAGGACTGCGACATCCGGTATAGTTCCTGTCTTTGGCGTTAGTTGGGGACTTCATTCATTTCATTCCTGACCCGTTTAAAACTGGGAGCAGGCTGCGGATTCTTCAAGTCCTTAAAATATTATTTTCTTAAGTAACTGTAATCCAGACCAAATACGTTTTCTTGTATTTTTTTTCCATCATTGCTTATGGCACAGCCATTTCAAGAAAGATCCATGCAGTGGTTTGTACCCTTCGGTTGAAACGCACCTCCTTTATCTATCACCGCACAACTCGGTTTCCGTTCCAGCTTACCCTGGCTGGCTGCATCATTGCTTATGTCGGGAGCACAAAGGCTTCAGCAACTGCTAAAGACCGCCAGCTTCTTGGGCAAGTGCTTCAAGTAGAGAACCAGACAAGCGGAAGCCTGCGTCAAGTACTGTGAAGGGGTGGGGTGTGCCTACATCAGAGGCCGCCAGCCGACGCTGCGTGACGTCAGAGAGGCGCCGCTATTATCATCGTCTAACACGTGTAACGCAACAGCGAGCACGCAATGGCCCTTTCACAGAGCCTCCATTTTTAATGAAGTAACACTCAGTTAGGCTGCCATTTCACAAAGCATCTCGACACCTAGTAAGTGTCGCAGTACGAATATCTAGGTAATAAGAGGTGAACTGGACTCTTTTTTGTAGCAATTTTGAGAGAGAATATCAAAGCAAAAATATTATCGAACAGGGTGACGAAACATAATTATTATAACTCTTACCTCATCCGCCGGGCATTGAATCCAGTTTCAAGTTCGTGTCAGTTTCAACCAATCACGGTCAACTGTCACCGAAATATTATCGAAATGAGATTATCGCACCTGATAGGCAACTGTTTGGAAACTTCGAAGGTGATTCGCAATTGTTCCCAATTTATAACCTAACCTGCAGTATTTAGAAGGCAATGAAAAAATCAAATATGACGGCATTTAAAAGAGGTCTGCAAAGGCGAAATTATCACATTGGTATGGAATAAATGCAATTCAGTAATACTATATAAAATACATGTGTCATTTTCATTTTATTATTTTTGTTCAATAAGTATTTCTTTCAAATTAATTTCAAATTCTCTTCTGGTAGTGGTTTCATCTTGTTTGAATAATTTCCTTTGCACTGCGAGATCGTGAAATTATCGACAAAGTGGAACATATTCGTTATATATGTTATGTTTCTTTTGGGTCATCAGTTCAAACACTGCTTTGTTGCAGTCGTCCACGCCACCCTATTCTGTGCTAACTTTTACATTTCTACGTAACTATTACGAATACATCCAACATCTTCTCTAACCTGTTTGTCATATTCGTAACCTTGGCCTACCCTTTCCATTTTTAACGCCTGCACTTTCCTCAAAATATAAGTGGACAAGTCTTGGACGTCTTCAGATGTGTCTTATTCTGTCTTTTCTTCTTGTCAGATTTCGCCAAATATTACTCTTCTCACCAATTCGATTCGGTATCTCTTAATTCGTGATTCGATCTACCCATTTCACATTCAGCATTGATCTATAACACATTTCAAAATCTTCTATTCTCTTTCTTTCTGAGTTATTCACTGTCCATGTCCCACTTCCATACAATGCCACGGTCCATACACCTAATCTTATATTTCCTGCATCACCTGACTTTGTTCGACTGAACTCCATTGCTTTTGTTTAGGTTTTATTTCTTTCTATCTTGTACACCTTCTCCAAGACTATGTCCATGCCATTCAACTATTACCTTTAATTATTTATCTCATGAGTCTGTGACCAATCTGGTATAAGAATATCACAAATTTCAACCATTCACAGCTGCCTATCGCCACAATTGTATATCTTTGTGTTGTCTTCAATAAAATCCTTGGCATCAAAGTTCACAATCAACTGGAAGTAAGTCTGTTATTCTGAAGGTAATTTACGTTCTGACTCACGAACGTGATCTTTTTTATATTTGAACATTTCTTTTCATTACTTATTTAGGCCTATATTGTAGTTATTTGATAACATTCGAAATAAATGCAACCTCAGCTCCAAATTCCCTCCCGATAAATTCTGGAGCTCTCCTTATATTCCTACGGATTATTGCTTCTTTAAGAGGACGCCTTGCAATATTCGACAGGTTTCCAAATAGTTTCTTAACCCTGCAGTGATCATGTCGGGGTCTTACCCCCACCCTCCCCCACGTTTACTCATTTTGGTGTATTATCTTTGAAACACTGACAATAAATCTGTGATTCTATGTAGCTTCCTGAAATAACGTGACTCTACAATACTTGACTTGTCATTGTCTAGGTTTGACGTGTTCATAGCACACTGGCAATACATTCCAGCTGGGGGTCTGGTGGATCCACACGTTGTAACAGATGCAACACTTCTCATTCAGCACATCATATTAATAGCGGGTAAGAAATGGCGTTACTTATCGGTTCTGCTGTTACAAGATACTTTTCTTATGAGTCATTTCAATTGGACTCTGTTTGTAAACAGTATTATATAAGCTTACATTGCATGTATTTTATAATCAGATGTTTTTATCCGATAACAGATTTCTTGTTGGAGCACGATGGATGACAACTATGCGAACTATGCTTTAAGAATGATTTGAAGAGGAAAAAAAGATGGTGATGATGATGAGTCTTCTCATTTCCAGTCAGATAATAATTGCGAATTGTTAGACGAGGGAAGTGTATCCGTTACATCGGCCCAACAAAGCAAATTCTTCTAAATCAAGATGCATTGTTTTCCCAAAAAATGAAGGACGTAAACACCAAGACATATTGTTGCAAAGGTTAGAGAAATATTGGAAATATAATTATGTCTCAAGCACATGAAAGCACATCAAAGACAGCCCTGAGATGTAAAGTGACAGCGAATGAATGTGCGTTATTCTGAACTATATTACGTGGTACTATAACTGTGAGGTGATAATAGCATTTGTTACATTTTGTAGTACAATGTAAGCGATATTGATAATATATTTGCACAAGTCTAAGATTCACTTTAGAATTCTTAAATAGCAGAAAAGGATGGGGATCTGTCAACACCCCACGTGGTAACTCATGTTCCCTTTCGTGACGTGGGTACTGCCGGGTTACATAATCGGAATTCAATGAATTAAAACCTACAGCATGTTTTCCAGTCAGTGACCGGGTCAAGGGTGGAATGAATGAAGCACCCATCTTGCGGCGAGGATGGGAATTGTCCCGGATCCCGAAGCCTGTCGCACTCATCTGGGGCACTGAATGATGACTGACAGATGAAATGAAATATTGGAGAGTGTGACTGGACTGAAAGATGACAGAGAAAACCGGAGTACCCGGAGAAAAAAAACTGTCCCGCCTCCAGTTTTTCCAGCACAAATCTCACATGAAGTGACTGGGATTTGAACCACGGAACCCAGCGGTGAGAGGCCGACAAGCTGCCTCCTGGGCCACGGAGGCTACCGGACTTCAATACATCTTTGAATTATTAAACTGGATACATCCAATAAGCGCGAAGTCATTTTAATTTATCTGTTAACCTGACCCATGTTGGAACACGCCATTACCACATAAGTAGAGGGATGTCCGTCCTCGTGGATGCGGGTGGTAGAATACATCCAGAATACCCCACGTCTTTCGTAGAAAGGTGATTCGAAACAGGACGAAGTTCGGAGCGTGGGTTGCAATAATAATAATAATAATAATAATAATAATAATAATAATAATAATAATAATAATAATAATAATAATACCCACTAAATACTTTTACGGGTTTAGAAGACGCCGACGTTCCGGAAGTTTGCCCTTTATCAACTGATATGAGGATGACGTATTTAAGCACCTTCAAATACCATGGCATTGAGCGAGGATAACACCTGCCAATTCGGAGTCAGAAGGCCAGCGCTCTACCGTCTGAGTCACTCAAACCGGCACTCATGGGTTGGAGACCACGGTTGCCCGAACTGAGTCTGACATTACTTGTGCCAGGCTCCTCACTTCCATCCTTCCTGTCCGACCTCACTTTGTCAACTCTTGTTGTCATCCACCTTGGTGGTAATACAGACGTGTGACAAATTATTATTACACTCAAAAGGAAAATTCAAGGGTATGGGAAATCTAGGATTATTATTCTTTATTTTCAGAGTTATTTATTCAAAATGCAACATGGATCCAATACTAATTCAGCGGAATTAAATATCAAACTTTGAAATATTACGATAAAATACGCTGTCCTATTTCCTAATCTCAGTTTTCAGCAGATAGGATAGTGATAATCAGTTGAATTTTTTCTTACATCAAGCCCGGTTTTGAAATGTGTGGTGTTTTGCAGCGGTTAAAAGTGCCGTGATCTTATCGTTAAAATGGATCAGGCCCCAAATATCGTATATCTTGAGGATGATGAGCAGAGAGAAAGAGACTGTGGCGTCTTTGTTACAATTAATAGTTCGCCAGCTCGACTTCCCAACTCATAGAAAAAATCCTGTTTTGCTAAAGAAATAATCTAACTCAGCGATCATTTCAGTTTGAAATACACTAAAATTTGGCATTCTCGTTCGTCTTTGCTTTCTCATATCGGATGATACTGATAACCTAACAAAACAAAATTAATTGATCTCAAAAATTAAGGGTGTGTATGAGAAGATATGATAAAAATGACTACAATGATGCTGACAAGGAGAGAATGATTATACAACTTCTTTATACAAGTGTAACATAATTTAAATAATATTCGTCCTAGAAGTAAAAGGACAGCTGACTATTCCAGACAAAACGTAAATAACTGGGAACTGGATAAGTTAGAGATACATGACAGTGTGTAAAATATCATTGCCTTCTGGATAAATTAAATACAAGTGGCAGTCGAACTCATCGCTGCCTTCTGAATACTACGTTGAATTACTTCCAAGGGGAATAATAGCGAGACAAACGAGCGTCAAGAAAGCGCAGTTTAGAAACCAAAGATTAACAATGGTGCAACAGGTTAATGACAATACCACGGTAACAGTTTTACCACAGTTTAGTAACGCATGATATTTACCGAGAATGGTAAAACTGGAGTTGACTATAATCTTTTTTCTCATACCTCTAGGTCTGCAAGGCCTATGCACGGTTTCTAGAACGTGATATATCAAAACCTGAGCGCTATCGAATGACACTGACAGAGAAACAAAGCAAACTGCACCTGCCATTTAGTTCCATGTCCACTTATGTGCGCAGAATCTCAGGAACAACAGCAAAACTGTAATCATGCACCTGCTATGAGATTTGTCCCGTGAACAAGCCATTCACAAACGATGGTCAGCAGACCCTACGGGGGGGGGGGGCGACATAATCCAAGGGGGGCTGCAATAATAATGCAAGTTGTAAGTACTTAAAGAGTGAAATGATACTGTACACACACAATTCATGGACCATTATTCTAAATTTATTAACTATGTCTTCACTCCTGTATAAGTTACGTACAGTACATGTAATTTGGACGATAAATGGTACAAGCTACTCGTAGCAGCGGAAGAAGAAGAAATACTACAAGGTAGTGTATGTGATGTAATTGTGAGGCACTTGGAATTGCTAGTACTCACACTCAGACCATATTTTCCGCCTTCAGTTGAGAAAATCTCCTGAATCAGAAATCCCTTCTTTGAAACTGAACATGAACTGCCCTCCCTTGAGGAAGATCAACTAGTCGAAGTATCTTGGCAGAGATAAAGTGAAAAATAAACTGAAGTATGATATGGGTGGAAAATCAGATGGACTGGCATGTTTAGCTCCAGGAAGTTCCATGAATGTATCCCAACTCCGTGCCTTTGATCGACCTTTGCGTCCATGACATCCCCCATACCCTACAATAATATCTAGAAAGGAAATACTGAGTTTAATGCCTTTCATGACAATATACCTGTGTGAGTGTACCTTGTCTACTCTCATACAAATGAAAACGAAGTACAGAAGCAGACCTAATGTAGAAGCTGATCTTCTGTTCGAGTGACTGGCTTGTAAAACGCTTTGTCTTTTGAAAACAGCACCATCCGTCTCGTTGATCCAACAACCACAACAAGTGAATTTTTCAAGTAAGTATCCCGCTCTAGACTGTCGTAGTTATTAGCCAAGTGTCATATAATCATATTGTTTTATAATTTTTGTGCATTTATGCAGTATCTTTATGTGAATGAAGTTAAATTAAACTTTGAAAGAAAGTAAATGAGTATTGAGCCCGAAGGCTGGTTTGATCCTCCAAAATCCACCAAAAGCTATCATAGACAGCCTAGGTGTCACTGAAGAGGCATACTAGAGAAATGAGGAGTGAGGTAGTTTCCCGTTGCTTTCCTCACCGAGCCAGAAGTTGCTATTGCATATCAGTCTGCCAATCCCACTGAAATGCATGCACCAACCGACCCTATGAGCGATATTTTCACATTATTCATAACTGGGACTGGCTGCATAAGGAATGATATTACTAGCATCACTCATACCTCGGTCACTTTCATATTGTTAAAAACAAGGATGAGACAGGTCAATAAAAGTAACAAATTGCTCTACCCCATACCAGAAGACATAGTGCACTGTAAACATTAGCAAGGGCTCAGAAACTAAATATGAGTTCTAAAGGTTTTACGAATAAAATCCAACATGGTAACATTACAAACTTCTGTGCTTGATTACTGAATGCAGTATTTTCTATGGCTACGGGTTTCTTGAACATGCATGCGATATTCTCAGGGTGTCTCAGAGACCAAAGGTTTGGGGAAATTCTGCCGTAAACGACGAGTACAACAGTTAATTTGTCATAGTGCAGACAGCCAGAGGTGCACAGCGATGTTGTGATGTCACTGCAGTGTTAAACCCAATCAGTTACCTTGCGAGACATGAGCGTCCAGAATCTGCTTTCATCAGAACGTCACCTCCATTCCCGTGAGTTACGAGAACTGTTGGCGAAACGCGCAGTAGACCGTGAATGGAGCAATTACCCAACTTGTTCACGAAGACTCATACAAACTTTTCATATTACATCGTGTTGACAATTTCATAACGAGTCCCTGCATACATCCAGAATGGAGATTTAGTAAAATATTATTAGTCTTAGACTGCCCTCGTATTTTTTAAAAACTCTCTTCAGATGATATCTCCATAAAAGAAGACAGATGGAATTAGGTTTCCCAACAGAACTTTGATCGTTATCTCATCAGCTCCTATTCAGAGACAGTGTGGTAGGAAGAGGGACGGCAAATAAACTTGTTAAAAGTAGACAATGGCAAAGGCTCTCTCCCTAAACAACTGCCTACATTACTAAACTTCGTTCTCTCATTCTCCAGGGCACGGATATAGCGTAGAAAGAGAACGTCAAAGGGACTCCATATAAACAGAATAGTAATTACATTTAACGGTAGTGCAGTATTTTCAAAAAATACTCTGTGGTAGTTACAGCAACGAAATTGAACTGCAGAACAACAATGGCCTCTTGGCAAAATTCCATCATGTGGTCCTAGCCTCTAGGTTCAACAAACACGAAATGTAATTATTTCCTTTATAATTTAACTAGCTGACGTGTCTGTGCTTCGCTACGGAATGAGCAGGCCGTGAACACTAATATTTTTCTTTATTTTATTTAAACAAGTTTTCATTTCTTCCCTGAAGGGGGAGGCGGGCCACCTAGAAGTAACGCCTTCTCTCTGACCAGGAGATTCAGGCAGCTTAAAGCTGAAGTAAAATATTTAGAAGTTGGGTAAGGGACCTGCGGACATGAGGATAAGGAAGGGGTTTGGCCTATTGGCTAATCGTATTTGTTGTTTTTTCTTTTATTCTGTAATTTTTATATTTTTATTATTTTTTATTGTTATTCAAAGTTGATAATTTGGGGATATTTACAATTAAGTTTTTTTTGCTAGAGGCTTTATATTGAACCGACAGAGATAGGTCTAATGACGACGATGGGATAGGAAAGGCCTAGGAGTTGGAAGGACGCGGCCGTGGCCTTAATTAAGGTACAGCCCCAGCAGTTGCCTGCTGAGAAAATGGGAAACCACGGAAAACCATCTTCAGGGCTGCCGATAGTGGGATTCGAAAATACTATCTCCCGGATGCAAACTCACAGCCGCGCGCCTCTACGCGTACGCCCAACTCGCCCGGTCAATTTAAGTTTTATCAAGATGTTGTACATAATGCATGTTTGGTTTTAAGTGTCTATTTACATTATTTATATATAAGGTTTCCCATAGCAATTGTTTTGTGGATCATCTTGTCCCTCTTTTGGGGGCGGGGGTAGGGGGAGGTGTGAGAGATGGGAGGAAAATAGGGTTGTTCCGTCATTGATCACAGTTAAGCATACCTCAGGGTGGAAGGAGGGGGGAGGCACAGGTAAAGATGTAGAGGAGTTTGGATTAAGTGTGGGGAAGGGGGATGGGGATCACGTAGGGGTTGGTTAAGGGAGGGTTGGTCTTGGTTGAGGGTTCGAAGGAAGACACGTTGGAAGGGGATTAGGATAAAGGAGTCGAGTTTAGGGAAGGGAAGGATAACATACAAGTCGGAAGTATGAAATCGGAATCGGATGGCATGGCGTACGGTACGGCGTTCAATGGAGAGGAGAGATTGGTAGAGGTTGGGCTTGGAGTGGACTATGGCTGCCCAAGTGGTGAGACCGTACATAATAGGAGGTCGAACGAAGATCTTGTAGGTGAGGAGAAGAAGGGAAGAGTTAAGACTCCACCGAGTGCCGGCTAAGCGGCGGGTGGCATCTTGATTTTCAGGTTAAGGAAATGGGGGCGGAAAGTTAAGTGTTGGTCGAAGAGGATGGCAAGGTATTTCAGGGTGGGTTGGGCGCAGATCGGGGTGTTTCGGATCTGGAGTTTCAGCTAGTCTGCCGTATTCCGTTAAGTTTACACATTGCTCATTCCAATCAGCGCTTCAGAGTAGTCATCGAATAGCTGAAATGCTAAGATGAACCAGTGAGTTACGTACTCGACAGTAATCAGAAAATTTATGAACCAGAGGAATGGCGCTCAGAAAAAAATTATCTAACTCCCCAGCTACACTTCCCGCATATATTCAGGCAGGATGTTATACACGGAACGCATCCCATCTATCGGAGATGAGTGGCAGCAGAAGAGATTTCTTCCTTCTTCATTACTCCCTCTTGTCTTATTCTTCAAGCGATCGTTCCTTCAAGGTTATTTCTCATTGTTATAATCATCTTCACAATTTTCCTTGTCAATGACAACGCGGTTTTACCTTAAGACAATCATGACAAAAACCATCCGCAGTTAACACGATTGAACAGTACTTCCATGTTAGCAATGCTCGGCGTGTTCGACTCGTTGGCTGAAAGATCAGCGTAGTGGCCTTCGGTACAGAGGATTCCGGGTTCGATTCCCAGCCGGGTCGGGGATTTTAACCTTCATTAATTCCAGTGGACCGGGAGATGGGTGTTAGTGCTGTCCCCAACATCCTTGCAACTCGCACACCTCACATAACACTATCCTCCACCACAATAACACGCAGTTACCTACGCATGGCAGATGTCGCCCACCCTCATCGGAGGGTCTGCCTTATGAGGGCTGCACTCGGCTAGAAATAAACACACGAAATTTTAATTTTAATGCTTAGCGTTGATATGGACAAAGCAACAAAATTCTAAATTAATTTCTTTAATCAGAGTTGGAATGGTAAAAACTGTATGCAGACATAAATCATCAGAAAATATATTCTAGGTACATTTCGATTGGATCATTGACAAAGGTATTTCAAAATTAAATTTTAGGCCTCTTCCCCCAAACAAACATTTAATGCAGCTTGCAAAACATTATTTATAGCCTGGACTGCAGGACCTTATTCCCCGACTTAACATAACGATTTTCATTAAATTCTGTTCTACTATATTCTCGTGGCTTCAGCGTTCAGCGTTAGTAACAAAAATCGAAATTCATGGATTTCTCAGTTATCATAATTAGTACGGTAAAATGCATGTATAAGGCATAAATGATCGGAAATTTAATTCCATGTAACTTTAGTTATGTAGTATTTATCGATAGCACCACTAAAATCATAGATATTTGAGAATTAAATTTTAGGCCTTCTCTTAAAATACCATTTCGCTTAGCATGAATAAAATTATTTGTAGCCTATATTGTAGTGGCTTATTATCCGAGTTTGCCTACCGATTTTCATTAAATTCTTTTCAGCCATTTTCACATGATGCGCTTACATACACACATGCATACATACAGATAGACAGAAACGACGGAAAATCAAAAGGTGCATTTGCTTGTTTCAAATTCTGAGCAATGTACAGACAAAAATCTTATTTTAGAAAAGTGGTTTATGATATGAGCTCTCCTTGGTTTATCACTCATAAATTCTCTGTCTTCAAAGTAGTTCTTGACTAGGCGTTCACTATCACAACACAATACAACTAGCGCAGGTTTCAGAACGAACCTGAAGCTGGCCATACACACTGCAATTTGGTTGCCAGGGATCGACGGATGATAGGACCGCCGGTCCAAAGGGAGTTTCTTGTCCCATAAATCTAGTAGGTGATCTCTGAGGCACTCCCTAATTCAGGGACTCTTAAACGCCCAAACTCGCACGGGTGCAAACTGAGGCGCAGAGTTTCTGTGCACTGTGAATCGGCCCAGTTCGGCTCGGTTCAGGCCAGCGGTTTTTGTCGGGACGACTCGGCTAAGCTCGGCTCAACTCTGCTCGCATGGTGGAGCGCTGAAGAGCAAATGAGGAAGAGGGTAGACTGCGCTATTGAACAAAATCGATGAGTGGGGTTGTGTACTCTGGTCAACCTAGCGAAGTCGTCTCTTGCACCTTGCGCCGCGCTATGCACCGGTGCATGCATTCTGAGTGGCCCTGCCCTACTTTTCAGGTTAGTGGAACTCATAATAAAGAAACAAAACACATTTATAATCTCTAGGGGACCCGTGCCAGAAATCTCGCAGGTTCATGAAGTATGTAGGGGAGTAGCACCCTGGTGAACTACTGGTAAACTAAGGAATACACAGATCAGTGCAATATTAGAGTCTTACTTACCACTTAATGTAATCTTTGATATTTTAACATTTATGGTATCCACTTTAACGAAAGAAAATGCAAGTGCATTATTAACACTGACGAATGTTCCGGAAGTAATTATTGGTTTTACTCTCATTCTTTTCTTAACTAATCATTACAGAATATTATAATGACATGAAACTCGCATCCCAGCGTCAAAATGCGAAACTCATTTCTTAAAGAAATTATCGGTATTTATGAATGAGAGTGCAACTCGTCACTGCTAATGTCTATTATCTTTCTTTTGAATGCTCATTTGTCACGATCGGTTCCTTGTGATCGCCGCAAAAGGGATCTATACTACTGAAATGATAATAATAATAATAATAGTAATAAAATCATTGCCACAATGAACTACAGAAAGCATATACTTCATGATCCACCTGTCTATTCAGATCAGTGCCGAGGATGTAATACATCTCCAGAAACCATCCAGCACATAACATCAGGTTGTCGATTAATGGCAAATGCGGAATACAAGTACAGATATGACCAAATTGAAAAAAAAATATTCATCAGGAATTAGCCCGACAAAGTACCCTAAGCCATTGTTCTACAGCTTATTTCAAGTCCAAACACCAATCAGTCGTGGAAGGTGAAAATTACAAATTTCACTGGGATATAAGTATCATCACTGATAAAATTGTTACGGTACCTGCTATAAACCAGATATAACTTTTATAGATAAAAACAAGAAAATCTGCTTTATAATCGACACAGCTTTCCCTAATCACCACAACCTTCAGTCAACACATACAGAGAAGATATCAAAGTAAGCAGTTCTGGCCACAGAAATTAAAACCATGTGGAAATTCAACAGTATTATTAGCATTCCAGTAATGACTGAATGGAAAGGTATTATACCAAATACACTACACTGGAGCACTGAAGCACTTAATCTCCACACTCTCACTTACAGAGAATTACAAAAAGCAGCAATCCTGGCCACTTGCCATATAGTAATGAAGTTTAGTGGTATGAGCCATCCACCATATACAGAGGATTAATGAAAATCGTTCACCAATAATTTTGACTATTTATGTGTTGTAAATATCCTATAGATATCTCTCCAATTTATGTTTCAACATTGTGTTTACGTGTATAGCCTATGTATGGAGCATATGTACGTCTGTACTAAATAGCACTTCTTCCATGTTCATTGTAACGAAGAAGCAGATAAATCAAATTGTAAAAATGTGAATTAAATAATAATAACAGAAATATTATTAATAATAACCGAAAAGATCTTCAGATATATCATGGGATTAAAGGCCATATCCAAGTGGGTAGAAGAGGCCATGTGGGACACGGAAGAAGTTAGAATTACACTAGAGGTGATCCACAATAAAAGAGAGTTCAGAAGAAGTGTTGACAGTGTAAAGTAATTTTAAAAAGGAACCACAAAGAAAGAACACCCAAAGAGATCATTTTCTGAAAAGGAAATAAGGATGAGAATGCCGAGGTGCCGCAATTTTCTCCATCAAGAGTTCTTTTACGTGGCCATGTACAGGTACGAGGCTGACGTATTTGAGCACCTTCAAATACCACCGGACTGAGCCAGGTTCGAGCCTGCCAACTTGGAGTGAGAAGGCCAGCACTCTACCGTCCGAGCAACACAGCCCGGCGGAACATTTATGAGTTAATCAATAAATGCTACCTTTCTATCACTCGCGATAAAGGATAATTAATAAACTAAATATTTTACCTACACTGCAACACTAAAACCGTCTGTACTGCAACACAAACGTATAACAATGGCTTCTGCTGCGAAGTACATGTGACTGGGGCTGCGGTCGGCACGCGCACGCAATTGTCAACCGATATCATCACTTGACGCCACATACGGTATTTTTCTGGCAATCCGGTGGATCGACACGAAATTTCTGGCAATCAAACCATCGCCGGGTGACTACGAGTTTGCCAGCAATCTGATCGAAACTGGCCCACGCAAGAGGCAATATTCGTGGAATCTGTTCGTCCCTTGACCAGATTGCCGGTCGATGGGTGAACAAATCACCGTGTGGATGGCTGCCTTATCATTCTGTTCCAAAGTTAAGGCTTATATACACAAGGTAACTGAATCTAAGGATAATCAAGAACACTCTACCATCAGTCCAAATATCGTGAAAACCAAAATAACTTGCTACGGTTATAAACTTCGCTCTCAGGCACGGATCTAGTGTAGTAAGAGAAAATCAGAGTGACTCCGTCATAAAACATAATAGTTACAGCATTAACAGTGATAGAAATCTAATGACCTACTGACAACATTCTACCAAGTAATCTCAAACTCCAGGCTCAATAAACACAAACTATCCTTCTGATATAGTTGTAACTCGGTTGGAAAGCAATTTAAGACAAAAGCTCTCATTAGCTTTGTTTTCACAAATGCACTGACTTGGACATCTTTAACCACTGCAATTCTACAAGGGATTCGTAATTACCGAATTCGCTAATGCAGTTTCTAAAACGAAGTTAACCTTTCGATTCAGGGTGTAGTCTATCTACATACACAGGACGGCGGGAAAGTACCATCTTAAAACCAATGGTAGATCAGTTGAAAGGTCAAAGTATCCGCGATCGTTCCACTTGGACCGAAAATAAGACACAAACTTCTGTATATCTCCGATTTATTTTGGCTTAGGAGATTCAAAGTACACTTCTAATGGTCTAAATATCGTCCCTGTTCTGCCAAAACGGCGAATGTGACAATGCTCTTCCTATCCATTATTTCCTTTAAGACTGGTCACGCATTCCACCCACATATTGATATGCGGTCCATCAGAACAATTTCCGTTGAGGTCATTTTCCTATGCGCGTGTGTAAAGAAAGATGAACCTTACTCTACCATACTGAAGGAATGTATATTTGCATGACATTTATCCACTCCTAGAGTGTGACGTATTTAAGGTTCATTTTCCTTTACACACGCGCATAGGAAAATGAACTCAACGAAAATTGTTCTGATGGAATGCATATCAATATGTGGCTGGAAGGCGTGACCAGTCTTAAGAGAAAAATTGGATAGGAAGATCATTGCCACATTCGCCGTTTTGGCAGAACAGGGACGATATTTCTTGGCACCAGTAAGGCCCCGTTTTGCAGATATTCACGATTATTGAAATGGTGTCTTTTCCAGTAACCATTAGGAAACGCTATATTTGCGTCTTACGTCTGCTGAGTGTTAAGGGGTGGAATCACGTTTTAAGGACACGAATTGGAAACCAGTTGCCCACGAACGTTTCCAAGATTAATTATTATAATTGTCCTTTCTCACAATTGGTACCGAGAAAGTGGCCGTGCGGTTAGGTTCGCATAACTGTCAGTTTGCATTTCGGAGATAGTGGGTTCGAACTCCACTGTTGGCAGCCCCGAAGATGGTTTTCCGTGGTTTCCCATTTTCACACCAGGCATATGCTGGAGCTGTACCTTAATTAGGGCTACGGCTGGTTCATTCCCACTCCTAGCACTTTCTTTTACCATCGTCACCAAAAGACCGATCTGTGTCGGTGCGACGTAAAACAAATTATATAAACTTTTCACAGTTATTAGCCTACACATTAAGTTTCTTCACATCCGACCTCTCTTGGTCAATTATTGTTATGGTCCGATGACCTAGATATTAGTCCCTTTTAAACAACAAGCATCATCATCAATTATTGTTCTCCTCAAACTCGGACGGTATTAGGCTTGCGAGGCTGAGGGAGTTTTTCATCTTCATGCCCTTTGCGGCCCTTTCCTTTCTCAGATGGATACCTTCATTCTTCGAAGGCTTGGATGCCTTTAACTTCTCCTTTTGATTAGTAAAAGAAAAACAAAGCAAAGTAATCTCCGTACAGGCCATGAAGGCCCTGAGAGGGATGGAAAGTAAGGGCTTCCCTATTCATAGATTTACCTCGGCACTTTATGGGGTTGAAAAGCTCTATAAAAATGATCTCGAGGAGTAATAATTGTGAAAACAACAAATTTAATGATTTACCTTAAAAACAGTCATGAGAAACTGCTTTCAAACCCCGGCCCATAAAATGTGATTCTCACACCATTTTCTACGCCCGGCCGCTTTTGTCCCCGGGACCTTTTGATTAGTAATAATATATAATTGCGTTTGGCAACCGGAGAGGCCTGGTGCAGGTCTTTCGTGTTGACGTACACGATCGATGTACACGTCAATGAGGATGGGGTCCTACTTAGCATGACTCTAATTTCGATAAGCTATACCCCCTGCCCCCGAGCTAGAGGAATTAACCAATGATTGTTAAAATGGAATCGAACCCAGGACCACTTGAACCAAACGCCAGCATGCTGAAAAGTTGGCCGCAGAGGCTCGTCCACAGGTGGTGCATCTCTTTTGAGGTGAGCTGCATGTACCTGTTGTAACCACGTGCCAGTCATTCTTAAGTCATTGGTAGCACCAGGAGTCGAACCCGGGCCTATAAGGACGGCAGCTAATAGCGCAACTAGGCGGACAGTCAGACAGGATGATTACCCAGTTTTCCTTCCTTTTAAATCTATAATCCTAACCACCATCATTCGAAGTGTACATACACAAATCGTCGTGAAATATGTTCCTTTTTTCTGTCCGCAGACAAATTACTGTGGAAGAGAGATGAGAAAGAATTGTTTTATATGAATTCTGTTATAGCATTCATAATCCTTTGACTAAAAATGTGGTGCATTTAATAACCGTGAAATGAATGCCTGACCGATGTGTGGAATGTGGAGGGGAATCACTTGAATTGAGATGGGGATATTGGCAGATAATATTGATTTTCCGCTGTTAATTCCAGCTGAGTCCAGAGGGGCAACATGCAACAATAAGCCAGGCTATCTGCGGACAGGCGAGCTGACATTTATTTGACTCGAACGAATAACAAGCAGAATCCAGGGCAAGTCGTAAGTGGTGGGTGTTGGCCACGAGATGAATAGAACACTTCGTCTGCTGGCTGGCTGCGTTTCCGTCCTGCTAACACTTGGCTCGGGAAGGCGTGCCGAATAAACAGAGGCAAAATAAAATGACTCAAGAGTGAAGTAGAGAAAGTCAGACGACTATTCCTTTCGGTTAGGAAAATTTGAGAGTAAGGAGACAAGCTGTTCGCATGCGCAGAATGTTCCGAGCTGTCAGTGAAGAGATGTTGTGTATGATATTATTAGACGAATACGATTGTCTGGAGTTTCAAGAATAGGAACGATCTTAATATGAAGATAAAGTTGGAATTCAACAGGACAAGTTTGAGCAAATATTAATTTATAGGACGATCAAAAATGAATTGGAATAATTTATTGTGGGAAATGTTCGATAAATTTCGAAGTTCTTTGAAGTCATTTAAGAAAAGGCCAGGCAAACAATTTAGAGGCAATCTGCCACCTGGGCGACAAGCAGTTGATTCATTGATGGAGACTGTTCTCCCTTTGATTTTGTTACAAATAAAACATCTAATTTAATTTGGGTTGACACACTTATTACACACACATACCGGCACATTGTTAAGGGTTAATAATATGAGATAAACTGATGCAATAATTGTTGTACTTAGAGTAAACGTATTATTATTATTATTATTATTGCTATTTGCTTTACGTCGCACCGACACAGATAGGTCTTATGACGACGATGGGATAGGAGAGGCCTAGGATTGGGAAGGAAGCGGCCGTGGCCTTAATTAAGGCACAACCGCTGCATTTGCCTTGCGTGAAAATGGGAAACCACGGAAAACCATTTTCAGAGCTGCCGAGAGTGGGATTCGAACCCACTATCTCTCGGATGCAAGCTCACAGCTGCGCGCTCCTAACCGCACGGCCAACTCGCCCGGTAAAGTAAACGTAGGTAAAGTTCTGAGTTCTGTATACCTAAAACATGTTGACCTTTGGAAGCAGACTAATTAAGTGTCAACAAATAGGGAGTGATGAGTTCATCATAGATCCCACTTCTGAGCTAAGATGTGGGAAGAAAACACATCATAAACTAAAATGATGGACCAGTTCCATTAAACAGAGAAAGCCACTTTGCACATGCTGTACAGTAAGCAAAACAAGGGGCGTATAAATTAGGAGAAACACGACACATACGTCACCTGCGTATAATAGTGGTCGTGATGTACAGCGACCCGCGCCTGCTACACAAGTGAATAATGCAGTGTAATTTGCAAGCCTACACCTCGACATCTCTTCCACTCTGCTATTGTGCCTCTAACAGGTTCACATTGTACAGTTACACAACCGCTAAGTGAATAGCGTCTTCATGAGATTGCTCGATAAATCATTCAGAGCAGTGGTTCACTGCCTTCAAACTCAGTACAGCTTCTTGAATGCCTATAGAACCGAGAAGACTCGGGTCCGAAACCTATCCTATCAAGTTATTCAGAAACAACTAAGGGTGTAAGAAATAGTTACTGTCCAACTTTCAGTACACATTCCTTACAAGTAGCTACTAGCTAGTTGCTTTACGTCGCCCTTACAAGTAGAAGAATACAATATCTTATTTGGACATGGGCCCGGAAACGCTTTGGTCTCATGATAGAACTCGTTTCCGACAACTCTACATTAATCATGGGAAAGACAAATGAACAGATCGTACATGCATACCAAATAAGAAACTAATCTTTACATGAAATGTTCAAAATGCCCTAGGTTATCATTAATACCTGCATCAACCAGCCATCGCAATCAGTAGTCGCGATTAGGTGGGATGGGGAGCGAGGGGGGGCAGTCACCCCTCCACTTTGCGGAGCAAAATTTAAAGTTTTATTCCATTTTAATCGCCTGAAATTGGGAATTATTTATAAAATGTGCAAACCCTATTGTCTTTCCAGCTAATTCTTTAATTTCATTCATTTTCTTATTAAGAAAAACATTTAGCGGAAACGGGCAAAAAATGTCGTTCTTCGGCGCTAACCGAATCGTACAGCGCCACAACAAGTAGTGGAGACCCGCCGAGCAATGTGTAGCATGTTCTGCGAGGAAGGTTGGCAGGGGTATATTTTTACCAAGGTTTCGTCTGTCTGGCAGTCTCACTCACTCACTGTGTCTGTTGTCCGACTCGTTGGCTGAATGGTCAGCATACTGGCTTTCGGTTCAGGGGGTCCCAGGTTCGATTCTCGGCCGGGTTGGGAATTTTAACCTTAATTCATTAATTCCAATGCCTCGGGGGCTGGGTGTGTGTGGTGCATTCAACATTAGAAATCATCCTAGGTAGGGCCCTCATCTTCACAGACATGCAGGTCGCCTAATAGGCCGTCTACTAGAAAAAAACCTGCACCAGGCCTCTCCGGAGGCCATACGCCATTATTATTATTACTGTGTCTGTTCAGTTTTATGGAATGTGTCACTTTGTTAGTAAGTAGCCAAATTAAATTACGTTTTAATTGTATACTCACGCTGTACTCCTATTTAATTGTAATATATGCGTAATTATTGTTCTTTTTATTGTTCAGTTCTATTATTACCGCAGGTAAGTTGGTAGACTGTCAAGCTTTGCGTCTCTATCAAAATTCGCACCAAAAACCTTTTTATAGCATTTTTTTAATACTTTGACTCCCGCCGGCTATTTCCATTAGACCCGGGGAATTTTTGTTGTCTACATGCTTTCGTGACCCTCCACTTTTAATTCCCAATCTCCGCTACTGATTGGACTGAATCTCGGATTTGCTGATGTGTCCTTGGAATAATGCGTACAGTAAATTCACTCACTCGAGCATTGTTTCAATCTCTTTCTCTCAGTCACACACACATCTCATACAACATAAAACACACTCTATTTCAATCCATCACTTTTATCATCTCCACTACGCGACAAACGTCAGGTAGGAATATCAGCTCATTTCAGTCGAAAGGGTGTTCCAAGACCGAGCAGATCAAGAGTAAAATCGTGTTAGAGTTGTAAGATAGCTGGAGGCAAAGGGAAGAGTTTAATTACATTGGCTAGGATGTTACGGGCGAATGCAGTGTATCTTTATCGAAAGAGGTATTTAATTGGTGGTAGTGTTTGTGCTACTCTGTTACCTTGTTTGTTAATTAGTCACTCTGCTCCTCTTTGAAATCTTTCCAGATCGCTAATGTTGTCATCAGTGGGTGGGTGCCAGACAGGGAAATGGCACACTGGTATTAGCCTTACCATTGAAATGTAAGCGACTTGGACGACAGATATGCATTCTGGCCTCTGAAAAGTGTAAGGGTATATAATTAAAATGCATTTTTGTATGAAGGAGTCATGTGAGGCGAATGGGGGAGGATAGGTTACCTAGGAGAATAATGGACTCTGTCATGGAAGGTAAGAGAAGTAGAGGTAGATCAAGACGACGATGGTTAGACTCAGTTTCTAACGATTCAAAGATAAGAGTTATAGAACTAAATGAGGCCACAACACTAGTTGCAGATCGAGGATTGTGGCGACGTTTAGTAAATTCACAGAGGCTTGCAGACTGAACGCTGAAAGGCATAATAGTCTATAAAGTAAACTCGTGTCCTCATCCCGAGGTGGCGCAGCTCTTTTCAGGCACACCCCCAATGGAGATGAGCTGCATGTACCATTTCAACCACATACCAGACCTCCTGCCATTCCTAAATTTCTGGCAGTACCGGGAATCGAACCCGGGCTCTCGAGGACGGCAGCTAATAACACTAACCGTTACGCTACGGAGGCATAGCAGTCTATAATGATAATGTATGTATGAATGTATGTATGTATTTTATATCATACTATGACGTAATTCCTTTCTTCACACACTCAAAAGAGTACGGAAAATTACACTTTACCGTACTATAATTACTTTCCGCCTTCTTTCATCACAAATCGCCTCTGACTGTTTGAACTCTGCTTCACATTAACGTAAAGATGGATGGTCAGAGAGATCATGAATCAAGGAACACTAGAATTACCCTTGTTGAATTGTTTCTCCGCCAGATTGCAGCACCATGATTCCTTTTTTTTAAATGCTATTTGTTCGGGGCGTCGACCTATGCAGATCTTTTTCCCCTACTGGCATCATATGTGAGGAAACTGTTTGTATTATATAATGGCTGAAGTGTAATCTGTTCAATGTGAGGAAAGGAATGTTGAGGACGACACAAACACCCAGTCCCCAGGCCAGGGGAATTAATCATTACAATTAAAAACCCCTGACCCGGCCGAGAATTGAACCCGGGGCCGCCGGTTGACAGGCGGATGCGTTTTCGCCTACACTGCGGGGCCAGACATCGTGATTCCTTACCCACCCACGCAAAAATATCGTCTCTGCATTACCAGCTCAAGTTATGTGCCGCGATCACAGTCAGTATTATTATTATTATTATTATTATTATTATTATTATTATTATTATTATTATTATTATTATTATTATTATTATTATTATTATTATTATTACTAGTATTGTACCGGTTGGTACACCTCTAAGCCGCACGTTTGCATTTTCCGCCTTAAAGTACTCCTCTGCAGCTGAAGCTCTAAACTTTAAAACTGAATTAATTCAACCGTTTATCAGAAGATGTCACTGTGTTCATTTCGAATTGTTTTTGTTTACTATTATCAAGAAGTGTGGACATTCTCTCACAGATTTCTCTACCAAAAACTATGATCATGCACCCTGGTGCGAAGTGATGGAACTTTTCTTGAAGATATTTTATACTCATAAGTTTTCCTATAACTAAATTTCGTTCTTTCATTTGTGGGATGGCAATATAAATCTTTTCTTTCCGCCAGTTTTGAAGTTAGCCAATCAAATAATTTCTGTCATTAATTTTCAGCGAATGGTATCTTTCTTCCCCAATTTTTGATGTGTAAATTTTAGTTAGCCAATAAACGCATGTGGGTGTGTCTTAATTATTCCCGAAAGGTCTCGAATCTTCCCCGAGAGTATAAAAACTGCTGATTTTCCGGGCTTTGAGCCACTCGTACAACATCTAGCTTAGTGTATGAAAGTATAGCAGGAGGCGGGAACCGCCTCTTTCATCCGCCAGCAGCTCTTCTACAAGGTAATGGCCTTTTAACATCTTTATTTCTTGCTAGCTCAGCAGTTTAGCCCTCGGGGAAGGTCCGAAACCTTTTCAATGTAACCTACCTTTCGAAAAATGTAACTTAGTGCCGGCTTATGTAAAAAAATTCTTATTACTTCTACTGTAAATCGGGGATAGAGAGTGCTTTACCCTCTCGAGCTCCCCTTCAATTTGAGTTGAGGTGACTACGTTTTCATAACCGATTTTCTTCTCTTCATTAATGTGTTAAATTATTCCTCTTATACGAGTTACCTCCCTAGTTTGGTAATAGCCCCTGTGTCATCGGCCTAGTGACCCTTAGGTTTTATAAGGTTTCATGTAGGAGCGCAAGCTACGCCTCCATTCATATTGGTATTTTGGGCCATTTAATTAACCTATTATTTTCCTTTTAATGCCCTGTAAGCTGGGTACGAGATACCCCTGATTAATTCTTGTAAGTTGCGCCTCGATGGCACGTGATTGTAAAGCATTGTATTGCCTTTAATGGGCTTGAAAGATTGAGAGCGGGTCAGCTCTTTCTGGTATTTTGAAAGGTGCCTCTAGGAGGCTTGACATTACTAGGTGGGAGCAAGTGCTCCAGGTAATTAGGGGTTTTCTGCCCTTTGGTAAATTGTGGTTGTGAACTGAGAGCTCAAGAATTATTGAACTTGGGGCTCAAAGCCCAGAATTTGTAAAGACTCCTTAACTTGTGTTTTCGCTTGTAAAATTATTATTGTACCTGAATTTTCATTGTTATTTCACCTCGTGAAAATTTGTTAAATCTTGTTGTCTATTGAAAATATAACCTTTATTTAAATTTTAATTCATCTTTCGGATTTGTAGTTAGACCCAGTCCAGTCCGCACCTTCCTTCACCTCTGCCTTCCACGGATAACTCCGTAACAATTATTATTATTATTATTATTATTATTATTATTATTATTATTATTATTATTATTATTATGTCCGGCTCCATGGCTAAATGGTTAGCGTGCTGGCCTTTGGTCACAGGGATCCCGGGTTCGATTCCCGTCAGGGTAGGGAATTTTAACCATCATTGGTTAATTTCGCTGGCACGGGGGCTGGGTGTATTGTCTTCATCATCATTTCATCCTCATCAAGACGCGCAGGTCGCCTATGGGAGTGAAGTCAAAAGTCCTGCACCTGGCGAGCCGAACATGTACTCGGACACTCCCGGCACTAAAAGACATACGCCATTTCATTTTTCATTATTATTATTATTATTATTATTATCGTTATTGTTATTATTATTATTAGGCTAACACTCGTTAACAGGCATGATTGTCTTCCAAAGGTAAAGTTCAAATCACATGAGTTCTCTGAATGTTGTATAATCCAATTCTGGAACCACTGACTCATCCACAATGTTGGCACACGGTGTCTTGGGTAACCACTGAATCTTGAGGGTTGATACTTCTGCTGTTCACACGTTCTTTTCATGCACTGCGTTTGTCAGCCATAAGTTTCCTCCACTGTCGTTCAAGGGCCAGATGCTTTTGGTGGACGAGGTGACGCCATTCTAGACAAGTGGATGCCACAAACTCCCAATTATCGGGGATCATTAGACATTAGAAATTTCTTCGACTTCTCAACATCTTTATAGCGTTTTGGTTGTCTACGTTGTTTCTCTGTCCGATCCTCAACTGATAATACATTTTTTTGGGGGGGGGGGGAGACATGACTTAGTCATACGAATGGCATGACCTGTCCATCGAAGTGGTGGTTTATTACGAGTGGTTGTATTAGCTTGCTCCAAAACACTTACGTGCGCCTGTCTTGCCATTTTATTCCCAGGATTCTTCTGAGCAAAGTTGATTGTATTTTTCCAGGTATAGTAAGTGTCTTCTGCATGTTACCCAAGCTTCACAACCATAGAGTAGAGCTGGAACAACGGCTTAGTATGCATACAGCTTAGTTTGAGTACTGATGTTAGGGTTGTCAAACACCCTAATTCGCATACGACCATAGACTGCGCTGGCACATTTGAGACGATATTGAATTTCAGCGTCAGTGTTAAAATTATTGTTGAAAGGTGACCGCCCAGATAGGGAATCTGTTCAATATTTTTAAGCTAGTTTCATTAATCATGATAGCAGGAGCAGCAGTGTTACAGATTGGTGCAGGTTGATATGAAATTTGCCTTTTACTGGTGTTAATGTCTACACCTATGCTCCTATATGCCTCGTTAAATGCATCCTGGGTATGGTGAAGGTCAGCCTCTGATTTTGCCAATATAGCAGTATGTCATAAGTTTCGCATTAGATTTATTAATCCAGGACAAGAGGGCTGTGTTTATGACTATGGTAGCTTAGTGAACTGTCCGCTGCTTCAAATAGCATTAATTTTCATGTTTTATTACTACATAATCTCAGGCACACACCTCTTATATCGTTCGTATCAAGATTAACAACCAAAAAAAGAAAACGTTAGTGCTTGGATAAAACATGGACGATTTGCGTCGTGAAGAGTCAAAATTATTTATAATAAAATATTGAACACAAACAGCCATTAAACATCTCTCTCGAAACATAAAAGATCTCTTCCCAGGCCAGTTGCGTAAATAACCATTACAAGGAGATGCGTTATTGTACCGGTAACGGCGGTACAAACTAAGTCCCCGTCATATAAATTTTAAAACTTACGTGTTACGCTCCGGGCCGCTTACGAAGGACTGACTGGACGGCGAGCAACAGCTGTGCGCGTTTGACGTAGTGAGCGGGTGACGTCACAGCATGCCTCGCCGCACTACAGAGCCTAGACTGATGTAGAATGTTCTTCGAGTTTCGACGGGTAATAACTTTTCCCACGATAATAATTGAACAAATTGAACAACATCACCATATAACTTGATCCCTTAGCTATGTTCCTGCCGAATTTCACGTGAATCTGACTTGGGACGATAAAGTTATGGAACAAGGGGTGGAGGCCCGGATCAGATATAAATACGTACTGCTTCGCTCAGCAGACCAGTGGGTGTTCCAGCATGTTAGAGTGTGCTGCAGTGCGCTGCAGTGTGTTACAGCATGTTGTCAGAGTGTGATGCCAGTGTGTGGCCGGAGTATCTATGTGCACGCTAGACTGTAGTGTTCGCACAGTCGGTTCGCGAGCACCGTGATCGAGCGTGAAGCCGCTATTAAGTTTCAAGTCCGTGGACTTTAACCTAATCGTCTTGAATATGGACTTATGCAGATTTCTTTATACTGTGACAACTTTTTACTCCGATAGGACGTGAGATGAATTGTGTATCGTCTGGACATTATCTATTGACTGTTACTCTATACGAGTGTCTAAGACTCGCAAACGTTTTCGAGTGCTCGAAATTGAAGTTTTATGTTATGGACAGGACTTAGAACTGATTGCTCCTTACCGAGTACTAAATACTTCGAGTTATAAGACTGTGTTTGAATCCAAATTTAATTCACCATTCCATGAACTGTGTCAATATTTTAGGTCATGAACTGTGAACTTTGCATGTGTGAACAGTGCATTTCAATTCTAATAAACAGCACATTTCAATTCTGCGAACATTCAGTTTACGAACAGTCGAACCAAGGACTGTCAATACTCGATTAATTTCGTCTTTTGATTTCATGTTATTTTCAATACGTGAATGAGTTCTAATTCACGAGTGGAACATCTTTATTTTCAATTAATTATGTTGAACAGTGCTTCAAAGAACTAAGTCATGCGGCATTACCTTACGTTGTACCAAGTGCCACAAACTTTAAGTGACTCTGTTAAACTCGACGATAAGTTTCGAGTGGACTTTTATTTTATGAGTATTAACTTACATGCTTATTCGAGTCTAGTGGCATTCTTTCACTTAACACGGGACAAAATTGAGTGACATTTCACCGTGTGATAAAGATACATTTTGTGTTTGAACTTTGTTAAAACCATTTATAAACGTTCCTCTCATCTGTGCAGAAGCAGCCTTTACATTAACTCGCCCCAGGGCTTAACGATGTTCATTCATGGTCACCATTCACAAGGACTACCTCAACGCCATTCATTAACGTCGCATGGATCTTCAAGACATCGAATGGATTTTCTAGAACTTCCATCGGGGGACGAATGGTGGTTCGCTGATATGGAAAATGGAGCTGCCGGAATCCAAGGACATCGCCAGCCATAGGACGAGGAACATTTTCTACTGTATCCGCTGTACAGAGGTGACATTACTTTCAATTTCTTAATAAACTCTGGAAAAAAAATTAAGATTTATTTAAACAAACCCTCTCCCTCTGTATGCACTTCAACGAATGGTACACGCCCTGCGTTTCATCTCTACCGAAGTACCACATTTACTGTTACATTATTTCACTTCCGTCGGCAGCACCTCGTACTCTCGCAGACGACTGGCACAACCCAAGAACAGGACCCGCTTGAGTATGTTTACAGAGTCCGGACCTAAGACAGCTGGCTGAGGCAGTCGTTGAAGCTGCATGTCACTCTGACAGTCGGACGTGTTTGAAAATCATTTATGTGCGCTTCTGACAGAGATCAATGACGTTGTGTTCTAAGTTAGTGAAACTTTCTGGCACACAAACATGTCTTTCATTCTGAAGGAAGTTTCAGGGAAACGAACATCAACTACACACACAAGTGTAATTTATCAAGTACTGTCCTTCACAGCCTTCACGTTATACTTTATCATATAACTGTACCACTGTGAATGAACAGGGAAAATAACATCATTTCCCATGTTTTTGTTTATTCATATAGCAAGGAAGTTCGTACTTCAATATGTGTGTGAGATTTTCGTGGTAATAACCTACAGTGTCATCGTGACATGTGTTAGGGCCTACTGACATTATTCAGCCAATCCCTAGGTATTTCCCCCTATGGGTGGGGTGAAAGATGGTATCCCCTGTCTGTCGTAAGAGGCGTTTACAAGGGAGCCCAGGGACTCTAAACTTGTAACCGTGGGTTGGCGACCACGTGTCCTTCAGCTGAGTCCTGGCTTTGCTTCCACTTACTTGTGTAGGCTCATCACTTACATTTATCCTATCCAACCTTACTTGATCAACTCTTGTTCTTTTCCGACTCCGACGGTATTACAGCACACGAGGCCTAGGGAGTCTTTCATCTTCACGGCCTTCGTCAACCTTGTCTTTCTTTGACCGATACCCTCATTTCTCAAAATGTCGGATCCCTTCCACTGTCTCCCTCTGATTAATGTTATGTAGAGGATGGTTGCCTAGTTGTACTTCCTCTTAAAGAAAAAGGGAAACCAAGGAGAAAAGTACGTTTTTTTACAAGTTGTTTTATTTCGCACCGACACAGGTAGGTCTTAAGGCGACGATGGAACAGGAAAGGGCTAGGAATGGAAGGGAAGCGGCCGAGATCTTAATAAGGTACAGCCCCAGTATTTGCCTGGCGTGAAAACGGGAAACCGTGGAAAACCATCTTCAGGGCTGTCGACAGAGGGATTCGAATTCACAATCTACCGAATACTGGATACTGGCCGTACTTATGCGACTACAGCTATCGAGCTCGGCAAAACAATTATCACCACCACCATCACCTCCCTAGGTATAATTCTAAACATGGTTTCGAAAACTATGCACCGTAACCCTAAAGGGAGGGCAAGGGATCCTCTCTGAGGGACGGACGGTTTTTTTTTCAAGTTGCTTTATATCACTCCGACTCAGAGAGGTCTTCATCCTCGATTTGTAAGGATCCCTGCTGCTGATTTCCGTTCCATGTATTCCCATTTCTTCCAGGTCCTTCTTCACCTCCTGATATCAAGCACTGTAGTTTTCCTGATCTCAAAAATTGTATTACCTGATTGATGAGTTCTCGCGGGTTCATTTTGTTAATATGTCCGAAGAACATCGCTCTCCTGTTTATCTGAGATATTTACTTCTTGAGATGTAATTCTCGGTACCCTTTCCTTCTGTATGATCCATCCTCTGTTCCTTGGGGTCCCATCTTCCTCAGAATCTTTCTCTCCACTAGTTCGAACTACTTGACCAATTCTGCGTTTATCACGTTCAAACATTCAGCTGTATATAACGCCTCCGGGCGGATCAGTGTCTGGTGGTGTCTGAGTTTCTGAGTATGTCCGAGTGTCTGAGTTATTATTAATATTATTAATATCATATTTAAATACATTATTATATTTTAAACGGTTCCATGTTTTCATTTAAGAAGCTTATCAGTCATACGATTTCACAGGATTGTACAGAGTGGTCGGAAAGGAAAGGCAAAGGAAAACAGACGAAGGCAGGCAAAAGTGACGATGATTAAATATGGAACTGACAGAGGCCAGTGGAGTTTTCTTAGGGGCACAGTTGATTCATAGGGACCGAGCTCGATAGCTGCAGTCGCTTAAGTGCGGCCAGTATCCAGTATTCGGGAGGTAGTAGGTTCGAACCCCACTGTCGGCAGCCCTGAAAATGGTTTTCCGTGGTTTCCCATTCCCACACCAGGCAAATGCTGGGGCTGGACCTTAATTAAGGCCACGACCGCTTTCTTCCCACTCCTAGCCTTTCCCTGTCCCATCATCGCCATAAGACCTATCTGTGTCGGCCCGACGTAAAGCAAGTAGCAAAAAAAAAAGAAAAAGATTCACAGGGGCTTGCAGACTGGATCATAAAGGCAAAACTACTAATTAATATTTTAATTTTAATTATTAATTCTTTTCATACGTCCAACCGACGCAGACAGGTATTATGTTGACGATGGGATACGGAAACGCTAGACCTGGAAAGAAATTGGCTTAATTGATCTTAATTAAGGCATTTGCCTAGTGTGAAAACAGGCAACCATGAAAAATTACCTTCAGAACTGCCAACGGAGGGATTACAACCCACCATCTCATAAATGCATGCCACATAGCCAAATCCCTCCGTCATGAAGGTGTATGTATGTATGTATGTATGTATGTATGTATGCATGTATGTGTGTGTGTATGTACTGTTTGTATGTATTGAACCCTTCATTTATGGGTTCAGTATATAACAAAATAATCAATCAGTTATATATTCTCGTGGGCTGCCATCAACTCAGGGATTGTTACACAGCCACGAATTTGCTCTGAAGCTGGTGCATCTCCAAAACCGGATTTAGAAAATGTGTTCTAGCACTTGCCAAGATATGTTAAAGCATTTACCAAACATGAAAATACAATTGGTCTGTTAGGAATGTATTTCGCAACCTTTGGGTCACAACAAAATCAAGAGGTGTTTCGACCCAAGACCGTACATCGTGTTCGTCTAACAACATTACAGCAGCTGTCCTACACATCCAGTAGATACACGGCATTTATCAGGTCTCGGTATGCCACAGAGCCAGAGGGAACCACAGTATACCACAGACGTCCGGAAGATTAACTGCAGGACCTTTGTTATAGTGGTTACCAGAAATGAATGCACTCCCCAAGAATATGATACAACGATTAATTTATTGTCATAAATATATCTTACAGCTGGGATGAAATTTGTGTAACGAAGTAATACCATTTAACAAAATATGTAATGCGACGTTACCTAGCAACAGTACCTTGAGTGCCGCACATGACATAACAGCCTGCACGGTTGCTAGGTAACATCTCATCAACATTTTTTATTGAAAGACTTATTTGTGATCGTTTGTTCTTGCCACAAGGAATTTTAAATTCTTCAAAGTCTCTGAAGATTCTGTGATTTCCAGTGGTAAAGGTCGACAGAGAAAAAAAGTCGTTTTGTTGTTTACGACGTTGTCTGACAACTGTAAGGTTCTGTAGAAAATACATGAATATTGAAATTTCAATTGAAAAATTGGTATGTTATCCACACAACTTCTTTTTTTGCATTACAGATCGACTGTGAAAATTCCTAATTTATTCTGAAATGCTTACACTTGCTATCATGCTTGGTAATACCTAATTAGAGCGGATAAGTCAGCCGCCTCTTATTTCAAAGTTTATCCAATCCAAGTTTTATAGTCCAAACTGAAAACATCGGTCCCTATGACATACAAATACTGCAAATTTCATATCTTAGGCTGTACATTCAGTGGGCAGAGATGTAGTCATCACTACCGTTGGATCCCCAGGAAAAGAAAGCGAATGGTGTGAAAATGAAAGATACGGTATGGTTCACAAACGTAAAAATGAACGGGTTCGAAAATAAGATGATTTGACCAAGAGAGGTCGAATATGAAGGATAAAAGTGAGTAGCCTGACACAATAATTGAAACCATGCAAGAACCAGTTGCAAGTCTCGTGATCGCATACCCACACTCCTAATTTGAGAGCCTTTTTGTCGCGTCTTAGGACAAACAGGGGATGCTACATACGTTTTCCACCGCCACCGCCCACAGGGAGAGTTTACCTTACTTATCAGATCTTCTATAACATGTTACAAAATAGTACGTTTCGCAATCTTTGAAACAGCGATCGGAAGCTGGGATGGATAGCTCCAGAGATGTATGCAGCCAAACACACGACTGGGAGCATGACATATGATTTGTGACGGCGAGAATGGAGTACCTGCACTCGAGGAAACGTATACAATACGTGACTCTGGGTCTGTGTCTCTTTGAAGCTGTTTTATTCTGAAGTGAGAGCGAGGAGAAGAAACACAATAAAAACAGTTTCATTTTGAATCACAAATAATATTATAAGGAAGTTGCAATGTGCTATGGTGTAGGCCTACATTTTCATTAATATACCTCACTCAAATTCATGGTAACGCATTATAATAATACATTCTTCTTCTTCTTCTTCTTCTTCTTCTCCTCCTTCTTGCGTTCCGGCCTTCTAAGGATCACGTTACAATTTCAATTCTTCCTCCTTAGTACTTTCGTTTTCTTCCAGTTTTATTTCATTGTTTCACTGTGCTTCTTTTTCGTGTCTTCAGTCCACTTTGTGCCTGTTTTCTTTTCCTTCCTCCCTTGGAATCCTTCCATTTGTAAGACTTTCTTCCTAAAAATCTTTCTTTCCAATAATTCTTCTTCTCGTATGTTGTTCCTTTCCTTGACTTCTTGAATCCAGGTGGTAGTTGATTTCTTTTCCCAAAAGTACTTGAAGATTCGTTTAGTTAATCTATTGTGAACCATTCTGTAAATGTGTCCAAGAAATAGCAATCTCCTTTTTCTTATTGTTTCTGATATGTTTTCTATGTTCTGGTAAATTTCATTGTTACTTCTTAATTTCCAAATCTCTGCCATTCTTAGAGGACCTAATATTTTCCTTATAATTCTCTTTCTAATATTTCTAATTTATCGAGGTTGTAGTTCAGTGCTAGACATTCGCTGGCATGAAGGCATTCTGGTTTCACTACTGTGTTGTAGTGCTTTATTTTAAGTTTTCTTGATAAGCACTTTTTGTTATAAGTATTCATAGCTATACCGTACGCTCTTTCCATCTTTTGTATCCTCTCCTCTACAGCAGATTTTTCTAAACCATTTTCTTGAATTGCCTCACGCATATATTTGAATTTCTTTACCTTTTCTATTTGACCAATACCCGTTACTAAAAACTTTGGGGCACTTTTTATATTCGTCAAAATTTTTGTTTTCTCGGCAGAGATTCTCAAGCCTGTCATGTTGGCTGTCCTTTCAAGGAGATTGACTTGCATTGCTGCATCTGTAAGGCTTTCTGAAAGTATGGCAAAGTCATCTGCAAATGCTAGGCAATTTATTGCAACACATTTGTTTTTTTTTCCACAGCATGAGTGGCAATATTTTGGATTCTTTCAGTTTTTCATTCCAAATTCTTACAATTTTCTCCATGACACAATTGAAAAGGAGTGAAGGTAGACCATCGCCCTGCCTGGCACCTGTATTTATTTTGAAAGGTCGAGATATTTCACCCATAAATTTTACTTTCGAGATAGTGTCTGTAAGTGTTTCACGAATCAGGTTTGCCAATTTAGTTTTAACTCCAAATTCCCGGATTACTTTATTATTATGATTATGATTATTATTATTATTATTATTTATGAATATTATTCGGATGTTAAGGAAAAGTCATACTTTTTCCTGAACTAATTTTACCCGAAATATGAAAAATTACTCTAAATGACGGGTCCCTGACCCCGTTTAAAAACAATTTAATATTGCATATCGTCGTTGCCGGAACAAAACCTCCTATGTGATCATTTTTTCGAGATATACTGACCCGCAGCACATACATTATGAAGAGAGAGAATGCCTTGACAGTATCCACACAATATTGCACCTTAGATGACAGGACCTTAGCGGCCAAATATCTAAGCTAAAACATTTCACATAGGAGGTTTTATCGCGGCAGCGACGATATAAATGCTATTTCGGACATTTTTATTGATTTGGTCAGATTTTGCCCATTTTAGCGATGTTAGGTCATATTTGGCTATATTTTGAACATTTTTGTTTAAATTGAGGGATCGAATTTAACAAGGTACATGCTATCTGCATCGGGTTTCAAACAAAAGATTTCAAGGTGTATTTTTCTTTCTTTTGCCGAAACAGGTAGGTAGCAGGTTTAGAAGACGCGAGTCCGAGAACGTGAAGCTGTACAAACATACGCCGCCAGATACATAAAAACATGCTATTATTTCATTTTATTGGTCCTTCGTTAAGAAATCAGAGAGAGAACTGCGCCCCTGGACTATGCTACTGAATGAATGTATTATTGTCGATAACTTTTTGGCAGGTTCAATGTTAGTAATACTCTAATACTTGCTACCCGTTGTTGTTTGAGTCATCAGTGCATAGACTGGTTTGATGCAGCTCTTCATGCCACTCTACCCTGCGATAACCTGCTGCATCCTACATCTGCTCTAATCTGCTTGTCATATTCATACCTTGGTCTACCCCTACCGTTCTTACCGCCTACATTTCTCTCAAAAGTAACTGCACAAGTCCTGAGTGTCTTAAGATGTATCTTATTATTTTAACTATTTTTCTCGTCAAATTTAGCCAAATCGATCTCCTCTCACCAATTCTATTCAGTATCTCTTCATTCGTGATTCGACCTAACCATCTCACCTTCAGCATTCTTCTGTATCAGCACATTTCGAAAGCTATGCTCCAGACGAAAGTCTTCAAAATATCTTTCTAATTACTATATCAACGTTTGAAATGAGGAAATTTCTTTCCTTAAGAAAGGCTTTTTTTGCTGGTGCTAGTCTACATTTTATGTCCTTACTTCTGCCATCCTTAGTTATTTTACCACCCAAATAACAATATTCATCTACTTCCTTTAAGCCTTCATTTCATAATTTATTTCCTTCATCACCTGATTTCGTTCAACTGCACTCCATTACTTTGGTTTTGGACGTATTTAACTTCATCTTGTACTCCTTACCCAAGAATACATCCATGCCATTCAGTAAATTCTCCAGACCTTCTGCAGTCTCAAATAAAATAACAATAGGGCCTATCATCAGAAAATCTCAGGGTTTTGATTTACGCTCCTTGGATTGTGATTTCCTTTCCAAATTCCTATTTGATTTCCTTCACTGCCTGTTCTTTATAAACATTGAAAAGTAGCGGGGGACAAATTTGAACCTTGCCTCACTCTTTTCTGGATTGCTGCTTCGTTTCTAAAGCTCTCTTTTCTTAACACTGAAGACTGACTGCCACCTATCCATAAAATATTTAAATTATATTTTACCTTTATATATCATATTTTGCTCGTTTTAGGGCCATATTTGCTTGCATATTTTATATTTCTTTAGGTCAAAAGCTTCCGAACTTCATTTATTAATAATTTTGAGGATTTGCTTACGCGTGGTGATGATTTTTAAAAAATCGCAATAAGGAAACCTCACCTTCGGGAAGTGGTGCATGAGAGAAGCGTTAAATATACCTTTTTAAATACAAACTACAGCATTTACAAACAACTTGTACTGATTATTTACGCGGTAGATTCATACATTGGATGTGCCATCTTCAATAATTTCCGGATGATGTGGGACATGGACAATATCAATAAATTGCAGTAATAATAATAAGTTGCGTAAAAAGTCGGTCTTCAGATATCTTTTGAAAAGACAGAATACATGCCCTGCAACAATCATGCACCAAAATTCATGAAGACAAAATACGGCGAAATTAAACGAGCTTCACAATTTAAGTATCTTAGCAAAGCAAAGCAAAGTCACCTCCATACAGGCCATGAAGGCCCTTGGAGGAGTGGAAGGTAAAGGCTACCACCATTGTTAACCTCGGCACGTGATGGGGTGGAGTGGTTAGCTCTACTCCCGGCCGCCTTTGTGCCCAGGAATTAACCTGATACTCAGTTTTGGTGTAGGCTGAGTGAACCTCAGGGCCATATGCACCTCCGGAAGTGGAAAGCTCGTTTCTTAAATTTTACGACTTCCTGACGGCGATTCGAGCCCACGTCCTTCCGGGCGAACCGAGCACGCCCTTACCGCCTCGACCAGGCAGCCCCTATTAAGTATATTAGTGAAACAATATTCAAGAAAAGGGACTAGAAATAAAATGCAATGAAATTAGAAGCTAAAAGATGGAAAATGCATATCAACTAACCCAAAATATCTGTAGCAAAAATGTATCTCCAAGCACACAAAACAAAGATATTACAATGCAGTCTATAAACTATAATGTCTTTATGGATCAGAGACGCTAATTTTGAACAGGAAAGCAGACATTGAAAACACTGAGAGAAAGGAACGCAAAATCATTAGAAATATTCTATTCCCAAAACTCAGCAACGGACTATACCAACTTAGAGGCAGACAGGAAATCGAACAATACACAAATATTCACAGTGACATTAGTAAACGCAGGCTAAGATTCTATGGTCATATTAAAATAATGCATCCAGACATATTTACCAAACGAATAGTAGAATTCTATGAAAACAGGAGTGAAGTTAAGAAAGACACAATGAAATGGATTCGTGAAATCAAAACCGATTTGAAACAGGCAGGAATTACACCAGCAAATGTGCAAAACAGATCTTCAGACCCAAAATTCAGAAATGGCAAGTTGACAAAGAAGTAGTCTGGAACAAATTGGTTTGAAGACAGAAAGGAATCCCACAGAAGAAGAATGAAATAAATATGGGCACAGAGGAAGGCAAAGTTCTTAATAATAATAATAATAATAATAATAATAATAATAATAATAATAATAATAATAATAATAATAATAATAATAATAATCGTACGGCCTCAGCTACTGTGTGCAGGCGTCTTAATTTGGCGCCATCTGGCTGCCTGATCGTCAATTTCGACGTTACGTTACGTTTCGCTCTACGTATACTAGATGGCAGGGTAAACAGAATCTTTCTTGGGCGCCTAAGACTGACCTTCAATAAATGTTGCCTGGTAAACCCGAAATCGTCGGGCGAGTTGGCGGTTAGAGGCGCGGCTGTGAGCTTGCATCCGGGAGATACAGATCCTATAAAAAGTTTAAGGACACCTGCATATTTCATGAACAGGATTCCTGTCCTTAAACTTGTATTATCAGGGATACGATTGTTTGTAGGAAACTAGAACATATTTAGAGGAACATTTGCTGAAATTTTCATTAAAATATCGTTCTTTGTTTCGAAGTTATTTAAGTTCTTGTTTACAATAATTGAAACGAAAATAGCTATATTTAACACTCTAAGAGATCTGGACAGTACAATGTGGGGAGAAACACAGATATCTATACAATCTTTATAATTGTAAAAGAGAAACAGAATAAATTTCTATTTAAAAATATCCTCCGTTTTGTAGCTCGCAACAGAACCACAAAAAGTGGTAAAACACAAGAATTCCTTGACCTTGAATGGACAGGAGACACCTCAAGCTACCGAAATCATTTGTGTTATATTGTAGCGGGATATACGCAGTACCACGTAACACAAAAACGATCTCTGTAGCTTCAGGGGCCTCCTATCCAGCCAAAATCAAGGGATGTTTGATCTTTTACCACTTTCTGTGGTTCTATTGCGAGCTGTTAAACGGGGTATATTTTATAAAATGGAAACATATTCAGTTGTTCCATTACAATTATAAATATTTTTCAAGTATATGTGTTTCTCCATAACAAAGATTATTAATGTAATCCCAAACTGTACTGTCCAGAACTCGTCAAGTATTAAAAATAGCTGCCTTCTTTCCAACTATTAGTACATTAAACACATAGCAACTTAGAAACAAAGAACGATATTTTAATGTAAATTTCAAAAAATATTCCTCTTAATATGTTCTAGTTCCCTGTAAACAATCGTATGCTTGAGACTAAAAGTTTAAGGTCAGGAATCATGTCCATGAAATATGCAGGTGTCCTTAAACTTTTGGTAGGACCTGTAGTGGGTTCGAATCCCACTCTCGGCAGCCCTGAAGAAGGTTTTCCATGGTTTCCCATTTTCACCCCAGGCGACTGCTGGGTCTGTACCTTAATTAAGGCTACGGCCGCTTCCTTCCAACTCCTAGGCCTTTCCTATTCCATCGTCTCCATAATACCTATCTGTATCGGCGCGACGTAAAGCCACTAGCAAAAAACCAAATGAGTCACCAGAGATCGTACGACATGGAGTGTCGAATGGAAGTTCTTATCCCTTTAAAAATTCGACTATCTCTGCCAGCTATCTAGGTGCCACAATTTAAAAAGTATTTTAAATGTAAAATCGAATGTCACAGTAAAATTTTCACATATTCATTACGCATTTAGAATGAACCAAGTTTCTTTGAACGATGTGTGGTAATCATTTTGTTAATCAAGAATATTCTTAAGTTTTCCTGAAATGAAAATATTCCAGAAGTAATTTTGTCTGTTAGGAGATGAATATACCACGTTCATAAGTGGCCTTTCTTTTTCTTTTAATTGGCTTTATGTTGTCATAGTCTAATATTGTGAAAACTTAAAGTTCATGTGAATTTGTATACGAAGGTGTTGTAGTGTTAAGCTAGTAGTAAGCTCAACCTAGAGTACAGTAAGCCGTAGTGTTAAGCACTGGAAATACTTAAGATGTATGTGAATTTGTATGTGATGAAGCTGGATTTAGAATGTTTAAATAGTAGTATTTCTTGTAATATTTTCTTTATAGGCAATTGTTTGTTGTACACTTGTTGTTGTTGTTGAGTAATTATGTTTTAACTTTTCTTTATTATTACACTATTGTAAGTGATCATTGCCAGTCGTGTATTTCCCAATTGCGAGGTATTTGTTAATAATATTGCACACCGACATACCGTCTTGTGACGGCGATGGGATAGGAAAGCGCTAGGATTGAGAAGGAAGCGGCCGTGGCCTTAGTCAAGGTACATTTGCCTGGTGTGAAAATGGTAAACACGCAAAATAACCTACATGGCTCTCGACAGTGGAGTTCGGATATAAGCTCAATTCTGCATTCAACTCACTCTGTAGTGGCCTTTCTCCTGTGATATACCAAAGTTCGAACTCATCCGTACCTTGCGTTGTGTTTGAGAGGTCGCAGCAGTGTTGTTACACAGGTGTTCTCACAGCCCAGAGATTCTATGGGCTCCCATTCCTTCAAATTGTTATATATTTGCTGGTGGCTTTACGTCGCACCGACACAGATAGGTAATATGGCGACGATTGGATAGGAAAGGCCTACGAGTTGGAAGGAAGCGGCCGTGGCCTTAATTAAGGTACAGCCCCAGCATTTGCCTGGTGTAAAAATGGGAAATCACGGACAGCCATTTTCAGGGCTGCCGACAGTAGGATTCGAACCCACTATCTCCCGGATGCAAGCTCACAGCCGCGCGCCTCTAACCGCACGGCCAACTCGCCCGGTCCTTTCAAAATTGACCAAGCCCGTAATTCCTACGGGCTCAGGCATGAAATGTAATTTCAATATTTACGGGCTTGGTTATAGCTACATGTTCGTAGTGTTAAGTAATAACAAATTCTGTCACTAGATGGCATTTGAGAGCAGTTCTAGTTGGAATATCCTCGAATTGAGGATGCAGAGCAGATAAGTGAAATAATGGGCAATCTGAACTGAGTTAGCAAACAGAAGATCAAATAGTCGAAACAGTACGTGCGGAAGGTCATGTAGACGACCCTGATAGTGTAATAGTTCAACATGGAGATACTATTAGTATGTTAGAAGGTTATGTGCCATGAATAATTCGCGTAGACCTAAATGGTAACGATGCTACTACAATTTTCTGAAGTTTAGGCCTAGTCTTTACAATGAATAGAACGATGATGCACACATTTTATCACATAAGCAACAATATTAGTTAAGAAGATGAATTAGTTTAAATGTAGCTTGTTTCATTTACATAACTTGTATTGTAAAACAGCAACAATTATCTTCTTACTTTTTCTTTTCTTTATATAGAGATGACGAACACTGCAATATTTGTACAATATTCAGACTATTTAAAAGCTATAAGTGTGATGTCAGGGCGGAATACTGCGGATTTCAGATGATGTATCACGAGTTAAGATTCATTTGTTCGATTCAGAGGAGGATTTTGTGAAACTCATCAAAATTATCCGCTTTCTGGGAAGAAGTACAAAATATTGGCTTGGCGCTGAGGGTGTTAACAATTCTCTTAAATGTTGCTATGATTAATGTTACGAGTCAGATACCATCTATTTTATAGATTACCTATTAACAATATTTTTGGGTTACTTCTTAAGTTCAGTGAAAGTAAATGGAATGAAATGGAGTATGGCTTTTAGAGCCGGGAGTGTCCGAGGATATGTTCGGTTCGCCAGGTGGAGATCTTTTGATTTGACGGCCGTAGACGACTTGAGCGTCGTGATGAGGATGAAATTATGATAAAGACGACACGTACACCCAGCCCCCGTGCCAGCGAAATTTACCAATGATGGTTAAAATTGCAGACCCTGCCGAGACTCCAACCCGGGACTACTGTGACCAAAGGCCAGCACGCTAACCATTTAGACATGGAGCAGGACTCAGTGAAAATAAGTTACAGTGAGTGGATTCAAGTTGAGGGATCCATTTGAAAGTAAAAATAGTTCGTAAATAATTGGTAAAAATAGCTACACTTTCAGAAAGTGAAGTGTTACTGACTAATAGTATAAATAGTGTAGCATTTGAAGAATAGAAAAGGTGAGGAGAGAATGTTCCAAAAACTAATGAGAGTACATGGCACGGGGAGAGATCTCAAACTTAACAGATGTTTACTGTGCGAACGAAAGCTGCAGAAACGCATGCGTATTGAGAAAAGGAAGGAACATTTTTTATATTAACATCACTATGCGGAAGCGAATTCTGGACAGTTTGGAGGGAGGAAGAAAGGAACATGTCAGGAAGCAGTGACCAGTGCAGAAGGGTTTCTCATCAAAGACACAGAAGGTTATTAGATCATGAAGTAAGACACGGTAACTTCGTCACAATTACACATTAAGAGAAGATCTCTATAAAAAAAGGCATAAAATTATGCAAGACGAGGAGAGAAGTCGGAGAATGGATGAAGCTACAGAAATTAACCTTTAGAACATAGTAATTATGAATATAACGCGTGCCTTCTCATGATTGATACAGTACATACATGTCCTTCCTTGATATATTTTTCCAGTATGAAGAAAATAATAAAATCATCCCCCGAAATACTTCAAGGATATTCGATGGTGACAAAAACCTGACGAACATGCTGACTGTAAGAATATTTGTGGTGGAATTTATTATTTATAAAAAGGAAGTACGTCATAGCAACCAACCTCTGTTACCATTACGGTAATTAGAGGAGAAATAGACTGGGGGATACTGGAAAATTGAAGAAACGGGCCTCAAATAGTGTAAAAGTGAAACACAGTATAAGCTTCTCAAACTTCGAGGTCGGAAAGGAACAAGAGTTGTCCAAGAAATGTCGGATAGGAAAGATGGAAACGGGTACCATGTTAGCCTCGACTAGAGAACCAGTGGTCGCAACGCACTTTGCCTAAGAGTTTCCATTTTTTGTTACCCGGTAAGACAGGCAGAAGGTATAACAAACGTATTCTATCGTCAGCGCCATAATGAGCTACATTAGTCAGTTGGAATGTAATGGATCATCCACGAAATAAAAAAAGCATAGTTTCGTTATTAATAAATCTCATCCATAATAAAAATGATATGTTCCATGAAACATGTATGTGAACTTCCATTATGACCATCATGCAGTTTTAAAATGCTTCCCTTTCTACTCTTGATGCCGTTATGAATAGTGAACAGTAGTGAATTATAACGTGGACCGTGAGGGACGCCATCTGTCGGGGCAGGCCACATTAATGATCTAGTATACTCCAGTGTGGTCTACAGAGTGGTTTGCGGCTGACAGTCAATGTATGGAGAACGGACGACACAGAAATGTTTTAAGTGTATTCCCTCATCTCATTGTTAATGGCGATGATGATTATTGATATAGTTGAATATCTCTAACAAAGGTCGCACGATGGACTTACTGTGAACAATGAATTGTGAAATAATAATAATCATGTTATTGGTTTTACTACCCACTTTAGCGGATTTCGGAGACGTTGAGGTGCCGGAAAATTTGTCACGCGAGAATTATTTTACGTATCGGTAAATCTACCGGTATGGGGCTGACGTTCCTGACCACCTTTAAATACCACCGGATGAGCCAGGGTCGAACCTGCCAACTTGAGCTCAGAAAGCCCGCGCCTTAATCGGCAATCGTGAAAGAATTCACCTGGTTCATTGAATCTGTTTCCGCGAAGCTGATCTATTTCTGCGGGGATATGAGACAAGTACTACGAAACCCGACTGAAAGTATTTTAATAATAATTTCGTGTGGCTATTTCTAGCCGAGTGCAGCCCTTGTAAGGCAGACCCTCCGATGAGGGTGGGCGGCATCTGCCATTTGTAGGTAACTGCGTGTTATTGTGGTGGAGGATAGTGTTATGTGTGGTGTGTGAGTTGCAGGGATAATGGACACAGCACAAACACCCAGTCCCCGGACCATTGGAATTAACCAATTAAGGTTAAAATCCCCGACCCGGCCGGGAATTGAACCCGGAACCCTCTGAACCGAAGGCCAGTACGCTGACCATTCGGCCAACGAGTCGGACTCGACTGAAAGTACGACCCAGTTACACTCAATCTACTAGAGCTACAAATATTTAGCAAAGTTTTACATCCTGGTATATGCACGTTCTCTAAATCAGGAGAGAACTCTTTCGTGAAGATCAGCAGTGGTGCATATCGGATCAACTGCTTAGTGCTGCTTTTCTTAGTGTCCTCATCACATATGGCTGCCCCAAATTATGCAACCTGACATTTTCTATCTACAGGTTCTGTGCGAATCGCCGTCCAGTTTGCTCGAATAGGAAACCCAAATGGCAGTTCAAGTGATGTGCAAAGCCGCTAGTATAAGACTTCTAGTCTTATAATTACATTAATTAGAATTACTTGCTTCATTTTCAGTTCGTTTATTTAAAACTGTCCTTCTAGTATAGATAGCTCTGCCAAGTATATTTCGTGTACAAACATATAGCCTTCATTGTTATATCCATTTAACCGAAGTATGATTATCAGTGTTAATTTGTACAGTACTGTAATGTAATATTCCATACTAATAAGAACTTTAAAATAATAATGATATGAATAATACATATCTTCCATTATTAGTCAGAAATATCACGATTGCCCACCTCTGTCGTGTAATGGTTAGTGTGGTTAGCTGTCACCCCTGGAGGCCCGGGTTCGATTCCCTCTTCAGCCATTCTGGAAGTAGTTTGCCGTGGTCTCCTAATTCTCCTCCAGGCCAATGCCGGGATGGTACCTAACTTACGGCCACGGCCGCTTCCTTCCCTCTTCCGTGTCTATCCATTACAATCTTCCCATCCCACTCCACAAGGCCCCTGTTCAGCATAGCAGCTGAGGCCACCAGGGCGAGGTACCTGTTTTCCTTCCCAGTTTCATCCTCCGGCCCAAAGTCTCACGCTCCACGATACTGCCCTTGAGGCGGTAGAGGTGGGATCTCTCGCTCAGTCCGAGGGAAAATCAACCATGGACTGTATACTGAATAAGGAAGAAAGACATATCGTGAATGTCTCCTAGGTAGCAATTTTAATCTATAAATATCTGCAGCTGAGCTTTGTGTACGTGTGATTAGAGCAGCAGATTTCTGACGGACAGGCTTCGGGATGGATTTCCTCACCTACTTACAGGTTTTAAACCTGTGATACATCCAAATCATGTCCTATTTCTAGGAGTTTCAAGAAATATTGTTTTATTAGTGTGATGATGATGATGATGCCTGTTGTTTAAAGGGGCCTAACATCGAGGTCATCGGCCCGTTTTATTAGTCTAGAAGAATACGTTTCCAGAATGTTTCCGCCGGGTATAAAAGCGATGGGTCCGTGGCACGAGACCGTCTTATCCACAGCGATGGTACATACGGTTAATAAGACTGTAGGATACCGGTACCTCTCGGCTATTCTGGAAATAAACAAACTATTTCGTGGGTGAAACTTTTAAAAATTATTCATTTTTTCTATAAAATCGTGACGCATCCGACTTATATCTAACAGTTAAGCAACATTGGCGATAACCTTGGTAGAATGGCGACCGCTTCATTGCACGGGTATTGTCAGAGAACTCTCACTAACATCAACACTATGAGACGATGAGTGCGCTTCCAAATCACGACACTGGTACAGAAACACACAGTGAAGCAACATTGGGCGTGGTCGCTTTTTGGATGGGTGCCTGCTGATTCACTCATACAGGGGATACTGAAAAACGTTGCCATCAAGACTGATTAAGTTTAGTGGTGTGCATTTGTCAAAATAAGTTCTTATGATCTTGAATATGACAAATGAAAGTATGTTAAATTTCGTCAAATTCTATGACTGTGATTTATACTATAGGCAGTGTAAATGGTTCATTAGCACATGGACATTCCAGGGAATTGCTAGTGTCACATAACCTAAACCTTAGTGTCTAAAACATAAAATCTAGGTATTAAAGGAGACTTCTTCTTGCTAATGACACCATAAATGTCTCTTTTCTTTCACCCAACGGGATACTGAAACACTTGTCCTATGTGATCCGTGCCCCGCCCCCCACCAATTTGCCTATCCCCTATTGGACAGGAGGACGCCATTGTTGATTTCAAGAGCCGGTGCACTAACGTGTTCCTGTTCCGGCGTTTGAGTGTAAGAATTTGTGTTTCCCCACAGCTAACCGTTCCAGAGTCTACGATGTGGGATCTGAGTTGATGCAGTATTTTTGATTTAGGAAAGAATTCACTTCCGGTCCAGTCAATGCTGACAAAGTGCGTATTCAAGTTGCAACATTGTATAGTTAGTAAGGAGGCACAATAGGTCGTAAATGTGAAATGAAACTAACATTACCGGGGCGTCATGCACAACTACGAGATATAAAGGTTCAGGAAGTGGACGGTGAAATTAAACTCGTGCCATCCTGAGGTGATGCAGCCCTTTTCAGGCACACCCCCCAATGGAGGTAGCTGCATGTACCGTTTCAACCACATACCAGCCCTCCTGCCATTCTTAAATTTATGGCGGCACCGGGCATCGAATCGAACCTGGGCCCCCGAGGACGGCAGCTAATAACACTAACCGTTACGCTACGAAGGCGGACAGTGGACGGTGATCCTTACGGACATTCTGTATATCCTGGCCGACTATCTGTACCACTATAATAAGCAAAAATCTATTCTCACACTATTCTTATATAGCGCTGTAAATGGGGCTTTTCTTCTTTTTGAACTGCTGCAAATTGTGTCTTGAAAAATATGAGGAGCGTTGACAGTGGCCCAAGTTAACTGCTGAGTACTGGCTTCCGATTTTCTCGTTGCCGAAATAATTTAGCTTCTCTTCTAATTATTAATTATCAGATTTCTCGTTTCCATTATTTGATTTACACTTTATACTGATGGAATTCTAACTGAGAGTTTGGATTCTACTGTACATAATAATAATCATAATAATAATAATAATAATAATAATAATAATAATAAATGTGGCAATTTGTAGCCGAGTGCAGCCCTAGTAAGGCAGACCCTCCGATGAGGGTGGGCGGTATCCGCCGTGTGTAGGTAACTGCGTGTTATTTTGATTTGCAGGGATGTTGGGGATAGCACAAACACTCAGCCTCCGGGCCATTGCAATTAACCAATGCAGGTTTAAATCCCCGACCCGGCCGGGAATGGAACCCGCGACCCTCTGAACCGAAGGCCCGTACGCTGACCATTCAGCCAACGAGTCGGGCGATTCTACTGTTGTCAACCATAATGCAGTTGACAAGCATTGATAATAAACTATGGAATAGAGTCATTTGAGGTCTCATCCAATTCCTTAAGCGCAATTATTTACAGCTGTTTGGGTGTTTGGCTTATATTATTTGTTTCGCTGGATTTATGATGTGCAATATTACGTTACATTGGGTATATTTAATATTAAAAACAATTCCGCTCCATCTAGTTTATATGGGTATTTTTCTGGAAATTGGTAGACACTGCCGAATTTTCCCACGCAGTGAAGATTCCTGGTTTAAAAAAGGAGATGTTACGAGTACACCCGACTCCAATTACATGTGCGGTATACTCGGATGAAAACTGCTCTTAAATGAATGAAGGTGGAGGAGCAACTCGAAAAATGTATTCATTTAACCATAGTTCTTTAAATGGAATTCAGGTCGGTACATTGTTTAATATATCTTCTTTTTCTTGCTAGATGTTTAACGTCGCACTAACACACCGGACGTTTTCGGCGAGGATGGGATTGGGAAAGGCAAGGCTTGGAATGGTAATGGGCGTGGACTTAATTAAGGCACAGCCCCCAAATTTTCTATGTTTCAGGGAAAAAGGATGTTCAGGGCTGCCGATGATGAGATTCCAACCCATTACCTCCCGAATGCAAGCTCACTGTTACGTGATATTAAACGCGCCTCCAAGTGACTTCCTGTTTATTATATAAATATCTAGAAATCCCTTATTAAATACGTCAACAGAATCTATCAAGCAAGTACGGCGTAGTTGAAGCGAAGTTTTAGTTCATATTAGTTGATATTAAAGAGGCTCGAGTTTACTCACTCCAAAGTTGTACGAGTTGAATAATTACTTGCGTCACATTCATTACCCATCATCTCCAAGACAACGGGTTCGTGAAGTGGAAAAATAGCGATAACTAACTTGTTAGACAAGCTTCAGCAATGTTTAGATATCAAGTAGGATTTAATTCAAATAGGGATTCGCTATCTCAGACATAGTGGTAGTTGCACGAAGGCCGACCTATATTCCCAGTAACCCTGCGCAGATGTGTATCTGAATTATATTTTAAAACCCGGTGAGAGAACTACTCAGAAGTTAATGAAATCTATTCCTCCACTTTTAACTTCGCAACAGTTTCAAAATTCTGTAACTAATTCGACCAGTAAGGAGAGAAGAATTATTAAATTATCATGATAAATTCAAATATGTAAACAATTAATATAAAAGTGTAGGCGGAGTTTTTGCATAAATGTTTATACACTTGATCGTAATCGTCAAATGTAAAATTAAAATAAACAATTAAATATGACAACCTGATGATGTCTTTTAAACAATGAAATATATTATTCTATTTTATTTAAATTGTATGCGTGTAAAGTATATGTTATTAATGAACGTTATCCGTTTGAGGTATTTTGTCCGACTCGTTGGCTGAATGGTCAGCGTCCTAACCTTCGGTTCAGAGGGTCCCGGGTTCGATTCCCGACCGGGTCGGGGATTTTAATCGCTTCTGATTAATTCTTCTGGCTCGGGGACTGGGTGTTTGTGTCCGTCCCAACACTCTCCTCTTCATACTCACACAACACACTACACTACCAACCACCACAGAAACATGCAATAGTGATAACATCCCTCCATATAGGGTTGGCGTCAGGAAGGGCATCCGGCCGTAAAACAGGTCCAAATCCACATGTGCGACACAGATCGCACCCGCGACCCCACAGGTGTGGGAAAAGCGCTAGGAAAAGAAGAAGAAGAAGATCCGTTTGAGGTATTTTCTATTTTTATGAAACATGCACCACTTTGGACAGACTGAATAACTTCATGGTTATAGATTATCTAAGTCTAAACTGAAAAAGAATGGCTTTCACTATCATGAGGTTTCAATATTATTTTTATTTGTTTCCTTTGGCCATTGTTAGGAATCCTTTTAATTGGGAAGCTGGTATTTATTATTTCTACCAATAAATTATCTCATTCCCTGTTTTTGTTCATGAATATTCTTCATTTGTTACTTTCTGGACTTATTTCCAATTTATTGGGTTCGTTATTAGGTACGGATTTGGTCGAATTTTAAGTCCGGGTGCCCTGACGCCAGCTAGAGGTTTACAGTAACGTGTTTCTGTAGGGTTTATAGTGTGGTGTGTGTATGAAGAGAAATGCGTTAAGATGAACACAAACACCTAATGTTCGTACCAGGGGAATTAACAACACGCAGACAAAAATTAACGTCCCAATCAAGAACTGAAACAGAGGCCCTCTAATCTGAAGACCATTACACCAACCATACAACCAAGAAACCAGTCACTACAACTTTACGGTTTCTTCTACTTCTTCAGCTTGATTAGTCCCCTTGGTACGTACGGTCGTTGATACGGATCTCTCTCTTCTATTCATTTCTATTGAAGGCAAGGTCGCCTTCCTACTTAAAACTTTTATGATCTGACATGATAAAGTCTCTTACGGGACTTTCTTCTTCTTCTGTTACCCGGAGGAGGAATATCTAAGAGCCTTCTTCTCACATAATCGCTTCCTCTTCTCATGATGTGGCGAAACAGTCTTAGTCTTGAATCTTGTATCTTGTCTTTAACGCTGGTCATCTTGTCGCAGTCCCTCTGTTTAATTCCTGATTCTATCCTTCCTTGACACACCGGATGCCCATTGCAATATTTTTGTTTTTGCCACCCCCAGGTTTTTCCAGAGGCTCTTGCTATTCGCACTGTTCTCAAAACACCTACATTAAAGCAAGAGGAATCATCATATTCTTAATAAAACCTTTGATGTTTGATGCTATTCTCTTGTCACATAGGATTCGTAAACTTGTTCTCCATTTATAGCAGCCAAACTGGGGTCTTTCGCTATTTTCAACTCCTGTTTCACCATCAGTCTGCTCCACTAAACTACTAGTTCACGAGTATCAAGACTATTTTCAAAAATGTTGCACTCTTATAAAGAGAACAGTTCAATTTTAAATGAAAAATGAATTGAAAACTCGGATTTTGGTCGATCAAACTTGTCGGTCCCCCCTGATTATAGACACGTCCGCTTCCTTCGTACTCATTCCTATCCCATCGTCACCGTTATACCTATTTGTGACGGTGCAACGTAAAGCAACATGTAATTTGATCTTAACAGCCCTAAACAGTTCTTTTTCCTTACACATACTGGTCATGCTGATTCACAACAAACGACGGTGAACCCACATTTCAAAAGCTTCTAGTCTTCTCATTGTGGTTTTTGTCATAGTCCAGGACTTGACTCCGTAAACCATGATGGAGAACACATAGCACCGTTCGATTTCTAACACTGCCACTAGCTTAATGCTTGTTTATCCCTGGTAGGTGGGACTTCAGCTTAAGAAAACTGAGTAGAAAAGTGGATTAAGTTCTCGCGCTCAGCCATCGAGGTGAATTTTGCAATAGCACGGTATATAACATAGACCTGTAGGCCATGACCGCCTCATTTTAAATTGTTCCAATGGACACCACGCAATTCCAGGTTACCAGGCAACACTTCACATACAAACAATTTATCAGACTAATTAGTTAATTATCATCGGTGGAGAAACAATACCTCGTATGTCACATAGTTATTCCTTTGTTAATGTGTAAAGGAAAATGAACCTTAAATAAAGTACACTGTACGAGTGCGTAAATATATAATGCAAATATACATTTCTACAGTGAGTTTAGGTAAGCGTAGGAATATGAACACAACGAACATTGTTGTGATGGACTGCATATCAATATGTGACTGAGGGGCGGGGCCAGTCTTAAGATGACTGAGGCATACGAGTTTTTGTTCCTTCAATGATGTTATTCTTCCTTCTTTTTTCACCAATATTTTCATAACATAATTGGGTTGCAGATGTGATCTGTGTCACTCATGTGATCCAATATTACGGTCGGGTGAAATTCCTGACGCAAACACTACGCCAATGGATGTTTTGAATCATCACGTATTTCCGTACATTAAGACATGTGTACATAAAACAAACACCAATAATCACTTCCTTGAACTAGATAAATTAATAAGATGTGGATAAAACCTTCCACCCAGAAAGTAATCGAACACTCGACCCTCTCAACTGAACTAGTAATAATAACAGTGATACCGTATTATTAATAGCGAGTAGGCCGTGTAGCTGAGATTGTGGGTTCGAAACCCACCGCCGACAGCCCTGAAGATGGTTTCCCGTGGTTTTCAATTTTCACACCTGACAAATGCTGGGGTTGCACTTTAATTAAGGCCACGGCCGCTACCTTACTATCCCTCTTCCATCCTTGCGTCGCAGAAATAATTCAGTGTGTTAGTTCGACGATAAACCACTAGAATAATAATAATAATAGCAATGATGATAATAATATCAATGAAGTCCTTGCTTTCTAACAGAAGTATTAGGTGATTACACAAACAATTTAAAGGATACCGAGACCGGTATAAAAGGAAATAAAAAATAAAGATAAGTTGAGTAAACGAGTATTGGGCTGAAGGCAAGGTAAAAGGAAAAAAGAACATAATTAAATACTACGCCTTGGGTTATTGCATAAGGCAAGGAAAAGTAAACCCACCAAACAAGGAAACCTATTAAAACGTATCACACAATGAAAACTGAGTTTGTGGAATAAAATAACACCATAACTGAGAGCTGTAAATAACTTAACAGATTAGAAACCTGTCCCCGAGGTAGGTTTCGAAAAGCAGAATAAATATAAAATTCAATCAGCCCGCATGACTTAAAATACGAGGGGCGTAAATAAAGTAGTTACAATATTGATATAATGCAACATTTAATGAACTAACCAGTACAATATTGCATTACATTCCTTCAACGTATTCACCTGCAAAGTGTATTACCTTTTGCCAAACGTCGGGAAGCCATTGGGCAACGTTGGCAAGGCGTTCTCTGTTGATGACAGCGTTGGAGCGCCCTACTGCGCGGAGTAAAGATGCCACGTCCGGAAATCGGTGGCCTCAGAGTGCTTCCGTACACAGTTCGAAGTCACAAGGACTCATGTCTGGTGAGTACGGAGGGTGTTCCAAAACCTCCCATTGCCATCGTTGCATTGAGAGCTTGACATTGTTTGGAACACAACAACGTGTTTGCCATTCAAACCCACAGGGCTATCGTCTTGCAATAAACATGAACGTTTGCGTCGCATAGCCAGACGCGGATGTCGCTCCAGTAGTCACAGTCACTGTTGGCGGTTTGTTCCTCAGGCAGAGCATGCGTAAGTTTAACATCATTGTACTCACATGCCACAATGAGCATAAGCTTCCCCCGACTAAGTTTCTGTCGACATTTATTTCGAGGGGGTGAAACTGGGTGACGCCATTCATTCGACTGGCTCTTTAATTCAGGCTCGTAGTTTCATGCCCTCGTCTCTTCGATGCCCATAATACTCTGCGGAAATGCGTCTCCTACGTTGCGGTACCTGTCCAGGTGGATGCCAGTCAGTGCACACCGGTGCCATTTCTGTACGTCGGTGAGTTAATGTGGAACCCAACGGGACGCAATTTTCCTCACACCGTTTGAAGACTGAGACTAACCTCTACGGATAAATCCCGGATAGTCAATCGATGGTCTACGGGAACGAGGCCATTCCCCATGCCAATCTGATCTTGTGGAAGGGGCGGTACAAATCATCAGTCTCTTTCCAACCTGCATGAAGCGCCTTGACCCATCGTGCAACCATCCTATATGGTAATGCATTATCGCCAGAGGCTTTACGTAATGCTCGATAACATTCCAATGTACTTTTGCTACGTGAAACCTCGATTTTAATCTTCGAACGCTCATTGTCTTTATAAAACACGCTGTAGAGCTGTGAAATTGGCACTCTTCACTTCAACGCCACTCAGCACTGACACTCCTAACTGAATGCCCGTAAACTGCACACTGCACATCGACAATAGTGCCACCTGGCCGCTCCCATATCCTATTTTCGCACCCCTGATCTCCTGCGAGTCTCTGGACTACGTTGCCTCTCCTTTACTCACAGCCCTCATAATTCAGACACGCACACGCAGCCCTAAATACTAAGAACGTATCGCTTGGCAGATCATAATATTTTTAACACTTAAACACTTCTCGGACAATGATAAAATTCTGAAAATTACAGTATTTAACTTGTATTGGTTACTCACAAAAAGTATCACGGTTTCCAGGCAAGCAATCCGTTGGTAGTCGCCAAAACAGAGTTGAAAACGCGGCGAAACGCACGGAGGAGGTGTCCAGAACCAATAGCGTCCCAAATCCGTGATCACATTACATTGGAATTAATAACAATTCTGAGCTCACAGCATTTATGTGCTTTGAAGTGGAAAGGGCACGCAGACATTGCTGTCCATTCGCTGATTGAGTTTGCAGATACAGACTCCAAACCGGATGCATCACATTGTGTTTCCTAATTTATTTCATTGTATCGACTTCTAAACTGGCAACCTGCCAAACGAGTGTTACAATAATAATTATTATAATAGTTGTAGTAATAGAGAATTTTTGAAATTGTGACAGAATAAATATGCTGAAAACATTAGCAGAACAAAGAGGCTTTTGCCCCTCGCTCGTGTACGACATTCATATGGATTGAAAAGAAAAACGAGTAAATAACCAAGTGATTTCAGGCTGTTTTTCCGGGACTGCATTTAGCCCGGAAGTGATTTTCGAGGTTATTTTGGTTTATTTTGATAGAGCTCTAACTAAAAGCGAAAAGGTAGCAAGTGACGGGGCTCTCTCTCACGAACAGCAATTACAGACCCCAGAGAGTCGAGTACGTACACTCTACATTATTACAGTAATCCATGTTTTAGTTTTAACAATATCCCTCAGTGTTCCAATTATTTATCAACTTAATGGACGAAGAGGATAAATTAAAAATCAATTTTTCTGACCCTGTATCCCTTCAAATTTCGTTAAAATTGACGGAATTGCTTAATTTTACCTTTTTCGTAGTAAGGGGACCGCTACTTTGCTAAGACATATTTTGAACAGTAAAAAGTTACGAATATTTGAATCTAGAAGGTCTCCATGTTAGATACTAGTAATTAATTTTGCACGCCAGTTGGAAAAAAACACAGCTATTTATATTTTTGGAAAAACATCAAGGGAAAATTTGGCGAGTCATACGGAGAGTGCAACTCTGAGGCATGGATATACTGAAGTCATAACTCTCAGCGTGGTCGGGAAATAGCCTCATGGGTACCATAGCGTGGGAAATCGCTCGCTCATGTTTGGCCAAAGACGCCCGTATAGTTCGGACATATCGAGACACAGTGCGATGAAGAAGATTACATGTACATGGGGAGGACGCGATCCAGGGAGCATTGTGAACTTAACTATTGACTATTGACGAACGGAACTGTGTTGTAGTTTACTTGCTAAAACTTATACAAATCTTGCGCTAGTGTACTGATCTATTACATGTACTTGGTCTTCTATATCTCACGGCAACTTTCGGTAAACTATGGTCTGGTTTCAAGCCATAGACCAACAGCGTGTGTGTTTTGTGCGAGCAGAACTGTCTCGGAACCATGTGTTAGTGTTAGCACGTAAAGAGGTACGGTATCAAAGTAGTATACGATGTGATGAAAGTGAGAGCCAGAAATTTGTGTTGATACAGAAAAACAGAGAAGGGTAATCTATCTGCATACTATATGCCCTGTAACATTACGTCATCTCACTCACTACAAATTGTAGTGCGGTCTTCGCTGTCGTTTCGAGCTGCTAATTCTTCTACGATTATTGAATGTACATGGGGAGTCTTCCAGCAGTTGTAAATGTTTTGGAGTGTAAGTGTATACATTATGTACTGATGGAGTGCTCTTGAACTGATATTTTCGGAATATTGGTAGTTATTTTAGAATCAGTGGGGCAGTTATTGGAGAACCTAAATGCAGTTGTTACCTCTTTGATCGTTTTCAGAGGGTTAAGTAGGAACCTTAGCGCATGTACCTGTATGCAGCTATATGTTTATGTGGGAGAGAATTATTATGCTCTATCAAAATTCTAGCCATTTATTTTGGTGAATTCTAGTGCCAAGATTACGGACATTTCAGTTATTTATTTCATTTTTTCTTTCTCCGTTACGTTTGTTGTTCCTTTTCCTCCTCTAATACTCCTTCATCGGCTTACTAATCCTCCCTATCCTCTCCACGTACCATTTTGAGCCTGTTTTCTTTCCCTCCCGACCTATGGAATCCCCCCATTATTAACATTTTCTTTCTACGAATCTCTTTCTTTGTTGCTTCCTCTTACCTTATGTTGTTTCTTTCCAAATATTTCTTGACTTCATGAATCCAAGTTATTGTTGACTTCTTGTTAAAAAGATATTTGAAGATCTGTTTGGTTATCCTGTTCTCCTTCATTCTGTACAAATGTCCAAAATATATCAATCGCCTCTTCTGCATTGTTTCATTATTATTTCATTTATTTTATGTTAATTATATTACAAATGGTGCCCAGTATAAGACGAGTATTGCATTTCATTTATTAATATTTTATATTCATTAAATTACAACTGTATTTATGTATTTAGTAAAGTAATGTAACTTTCGGTATAAAATGTGTAACAGGGGATTGCTCCTTTAGATATCAATAACTTCTAATATTCCCTTTTTTTTTTAGGGGCTTTACGTCGCACCGACACAGATAGGTCTTATGGCGACGATGGGATACGAAAGGCCTAGGAGTTGGAAGGAAGCGGCCGTGGCCTTAATTAAGGTACAGCCCCAGCATTTGCCTGGTGTGAAAATGGGAAACCGCGGAAAACCATCTTCAGGGCTGCCGATAGTGAGATTCGAACCTACTATCTCCCGGATGCAAGCTCACAGCCGCGCGCCTCTACGCGCACGGCCAGCTCGCCCGGTATTCCCTTTGTAAAGACGAAATTTGTCTACAGAGAAATTAAAGTAGGTTACTATCATCATCATCATCATGTAGTGATTACACTCGCTAGAACCAAATTAAGTTATATTAATTCAAACTCACAGTATGAACAAAATTCACCCGTATACAGTCACTTGAATAAGTCAGTGCTGTGAAATACCTCACTGAAAGCATTAGTCTAGCTTCAAATTCTCTCATTTTCGCCATATAATAGTGTGCAGTTTCTTTAGAACACTACGGTCTACACATTCCAAATGAAATTGAATGCCACATGTTCCACAATGGCAACACATCGCAGCTGTAATTGGACTTCCTAAATTGTAACGAGATCATAATTAGATTTGTCTGCTGAAGGAGAATTACGGGACACAATGAAGAACTAGTATGAAACCAGGCCTGTGAATGAAAACATTTCCCAGTAGACTCCATTACTATGTTATAAGTGATATTAAGTCTTGATCGAAATTTGCTTGTTAGCAAGGCGCCCGCCCGTTCCATGCAGCACCACTTAATCAAAGTCAAACACAGGCCTGGGCTTTGTTTGTTCAGGAGCACCACATAGGCAAATCCTGAGGAAGACATTCGCGCAAGCTCATGTCTTGTTAACGCAACACAATAGCTCCAATTAAAAGCGAAAAGGCTGCGAGTGACGGAGGTCTCTCTCACGAACAGCAATTACAGACCCCAGAGAGTCGAGTACGTACATACTAGAGTATGGATCCATATCTTGGTTTTAACGATAACTCTCAGTGTTCCAATTATTTATCAACTTAATGGACAAAGAGGATAAATTAAAAATGAAATTTTTGAGAGATTAGTAAAACAGAAATGTATAGGCCTGCATGCTACAATGCACGACTACAACATTCTTTCGAAGTACAGCACCAGAAAATGAGCATTACATCGCATATTCCTTTCCTGGACATGGATTATGAAATGGAACTTTAGAAATACTTTATTCATCAATAGTAATCTTAATTAATTGTATTACTGTTACTCATTATACAATTTACTCGTCCTATGCCATTAACTGTAATAGATTATCATGATAATTTTAATTAATGCTGTAAAAGCCTAATAATTGTACGTGGTTAATTGTACGGGAGGGCCAAGAGCCTTAACTTCGCCAATTTATAAAGACGCAAATAAATAAATAAATAAATAAATAAATAAATAAATAAATAAATAAATAAATAAATAAATAAATAAATAAATAAATAAATAAATAAATAAATAAAGTCCATGTAGTTATTTCTCTTGCAGTTGGTAATTTGTTGGTTGTTGAAATCAAGATATAATTTTATATTTAAAAGTTCAAACGAAAAAGTAATAAAGAATATGCTCATTTACGTAAGCAATTCTCGGTATAACCCTGGTATTGAATTTATACTCGCTACACGGATTGGGTAAATATGCAATGCAAACATAGATTCCTAGAGTACGGTGCAGTAAGGTTCATTTTCCTTTACACCCTTTCAAAGGAAACTGACCTCAACGAAAATTGTTCTGATGGACTGCATATCTACATGGCGCTGGGAAGGATGACCAGTTTTATGGGAAATAATGGATAGGAAGAGCATGTGGGATACGAGGTTTTAACATAGCAGCGGCGATATTTCTTTGTATGTTTTTGTATTGGTTTGTGATTTTATCAAGTTCTATTTTGTGTCTTCTGTAATTGGAAATTTTCCTTTGTTTCAGAATAAATAAATAAATAAATAAATAAATAAATAAATGCTGTACTCAGTAATGGACGGTGATAAGAAGAGTACGAAAAGTACTGTTGGTTTGTTGACTGGTTGATGTGGAGACTGAACACAGATTCGCTGCACGTGCTATTCCTTGTAGTGGAAGTCTATTCCATCAATGTTTTCATTTCCCATCCTAAAAGCGTGGGTCGGGCCACCTAGAGGGTTACTCCCTCTCTCTGGCCAAGAATAGTGGAAGTGGCTGGGTCGTTGTTTAATTCGAAAGTGTTCGTATAACGCACGAAGGAGAGAAACTCTTGACCAGGTGCTGACTTCAGACCGATGTTCAAATCACCACCAACTACGACAGCTAGCAAATGGTACACGTTCTCTCTTACAGATTCGAAAATGTTAGCAACATTAGGTCTGTAGGCTATGTAAAAACGTGTAACTAAGAACTGACTAATCAGTTGGTAGCAGCCAGCAAACAGAGTGGTTTAGCGCTAAATAATAATAAAAACTTGCTTTGTAATATTATTGCAAAACCTAATTGTCGAGCAAATCTGATGATAAAGTGTGAAATTTTGGAGAGAGTCCAGAACCGTAGATATTTATAAACCATTGCTAGCTTTGAATAAATTAAGGTATGAACTGGACAAGCCATAAGTGCATATAATAAAATGAGAAATGTGTTATGAAGCAGAGACCTAAGATTGTCATTAAGAATCAGACTGCTGCGATGCTATGTGTTTTCAGTACTATTCTAGGGAATAGCAGCCTGGACACTAAAACAATATATCGTCGATGCGCCTAGAAATACCACTGTGTGACAATGATGGGTGGAGAAATACTGACCCGCAGCACACGTATAACAATGAAAATTTGTTGTTACTCTTCATGCAGTACTGGACCTTAGATGACAAAACCTTCCTGGTCAAAATTCTAAGCTGACGTACTATCACATAGCAGTTTTCCTTGCCGCAAAGACGATTTGATCAACCGAGATTTGAGATGTGAACTTACTGGAGGATTCGACGAGTAAGTTGGGTAGACAGGTTCACGAACCTTGAGACAATGCATAGGATTGGTAAATGTAAAGGTAGTCAACTTGGGACATGTAGGATGTAGCAAGAATGTATGGCACAAATTGCAGGCTACATTCCTCACGCATGGACGAAGAAATTATCTGAAATTAACATGGGTCCGGAAAAGCTTTGTTTCCATGTTACACCTCATTTTCTCCAACTCGTTAATCATGGGAAACATGCACTCTTTGTTGTGTCTGGTAACGGTGTCAGTGTCGTAGGCGCACCGCCAGTATTTTGTTTTGTTTTGTTTTGTTTTGTTTTATATGTCCCTGTTGCCATGCGACTTACGTCATTGCTTGTCTACAGGTAACATCAACTGTTCTAGTGATCAGTACGACCTTGGCAAGCATTTATCAAAGCTCACGGAGGGAATACTGAACATCTCCTGTGAGAAAGAATTGCATGTGATATGCTGGTACGTCATGTTCTTGTGTATTTGCCACGATTAATAAGTTGGAGACAATTAGGTGTAACATGAAAACAAAGTGTTTCCATACCCGTGTTTGTATAGCACAATTTCTTGATCTATCTACAAGGAATGTGTCCTGCAGTTTGTGCCGTACATTCTTGTTACACCCTGTATAAAGAGAGGAAAGCAATACCGTCTTCTGCAAGTAATCATTCAATGGAGGATTGATAGAAGAAGGGGCCGCGGTAGAAGACGAACTTCCCCTTAGGCAACCTTAAGGGAGGATCAACACCGTTGACCGATCAAAATTGGGATTTTTTTCTACGTAAATTCTTCATATAGTGCAATATTTTTGTTAATATCTCAAATACTTCAGGATTTATGACCAAGAACGTGAACCCGTCACAAAAGCAAGCCCTTTATCGATAAGTTTGTTGCTCGTTTCCAGAAACTCTTGTTTTTCAGGATCGTTTCCCTCATAACTGAAAGTTTTTTAGACATTAAGATGAAATTTTGCATGCGTGTATAGAGAAAAAGGTGATGTGCTAGAAGTATTAAGCTAACTTCAGTGGTTAAATTTAGAAACAATATTTTCAAATGAAAATTAATTTAAAAAATTGACTACTTGAATATAACTTCATGAAACATATATTTATAGTTTATGGACTTCACTGATTCTAGTACAGATATTAGCTGTAACATTACTAATCATCAAAAAAAGAAGGAATAGAAAAATATTCATGTGTTCGTAAATTATCAGAGAAACGGCAAAATATTAGCCGTGATACACCGCAATTTTGAAAAATTGTATTAATTACATATAATGACATGACTTAATATCATTTCTAAATATGTAGGCATATTACTAAGTAACGATTCAATTATTTTTCTTAATCTGCTTATCCTCCAGGGTTGGCTTTTCCCCTCTTACTCAGCGAGGGATCCCACCTCTACCGCCTCAAGGCAGTATCCTGGAGAGTGAGATATAGGGTCGGGGGATACACCTGGGGAGGATAACAGTACCTCGCCCAGGCGGCCTCACCTGCTAAGTTGAACAGGGTCCTTGGTGGGGGATGGGAAGATGAGAAGGGATAGACAAGGAAGAGGGAAGGAAGCGGCCGTCGCCTTAAGTTAGGTACCGTCCCGGCATTTGCCTGGAGGAGAATTGGGAAACCACGGAAAACCACTTTTAATATTTCCATTGCTGCGGAAAAAAGTGTTTAATAATCGCATTTTTTCTATGTTCAAAAGTGTAGGTCCCCCCTTAAAAGTGATTTAATTGTAGTTGCAGTGAAATATTGTAGTAGCCGACCTTCCCAGAGGAGACAGCACATGAAGAACGAGAACGTATAGATGGCGCTACTGACGTAGATGACGAACACCTGTTGCCATGGTTACAATGGCGTCGGCAAGTTGATGACTAATTCCAGAAAGATCTCGCCAGCTCAAAAACCTTCCCGAGGTTTAACCCACGGTTCTTTTGACCGAACACAAATTTCTCATTCACTTACTAGGATTTGAACTCATTATTCACGGGTGAAGGGCACATCATGGACCCTTTCATAAACACATGGAGTCTCAACGCATTCATCAAGTGACGTGAAGTAAGGCATACACAAATCTGTAGACTTAGCTGAGTACAATATACCGTTATTGCGAGAACACCTGCGTCTCAAGAGAGATCCCTTCTTCTCGGCTGCACCGCCAATATCTACAGCAATAAATATTCTGGACCCAGGCTCTTATGTTCACCGCAGCGCCAGACTGTTTTCTCGTCTAAGAAGGAGTGCTGGTCCAAGGAGCCCCGAAACTCTGCAGTTTGTGCCCGCCGCAACACTGTGTTGACTTGCTTTTTCCGTAAATGAGGTAAATGACGGCAATTGGACTAAATAAAAGGCTGATTGAGTGGACGGATATATATAAAAATTAGTACTCAGTGAATTAGAGACTTATTAGCTCAATGGTCAGCGTACTGAACTTCGGTTCAGGGCATCCCGGGTTCGATTCCCGGACGGGTCGCGGATTTTAATCGCACTGATTAATTCTTCCTGCTCGGGGATGGGTGTATGTTCCTGTCCCAAAACTCTCTTCATCATATTAAGACAATATACCACACTACCAGCCACCTCAGGAACACGCAAATAGCGATTACATCCCTCAATATAGGGTTGGTGTTAGGAAGGGATCCGGTTATAAAACAGGGCCAAATCCACATGTGCGACGCTGTTCACACCCACGACCACACAGGTGTGGGAAAAAGTGGTAGGAAAATAGTAATAATAATAATAATAATAATAATAATAATAATAATCGTATGTTCAGATACCGTTTGCAGACATTTCAATTTGACGCCATCTGGCTGTCTGCTTGTCAATTTTAACGTTCCGTTTTTACTCTAGGCGTACTAGATGGCAGACAGAGTAAACCGGTTCTCTCTTGGGCGTCTGTGGCAGAAATTTAATGAATTTCGTAGGGTAAACACCAAATGTGTCACCAGAGATCTTTTACATGCCGACATCGTACGACATGGAGTGTCGAATGGACTTTTATCCGCCCTTTAAAAATCGACTACCTCTGCTGGGTTTGAACCCGTTATCTTGGGATCCGGAGGCCGACACTCTACCACTGATCCACAGGGGCAGCTAATAAAAGGGATGAAAGGTCAGGTTGTAGGTTGTACCAAGAGGAAAAGTCCTCTCAGTTTTAATTACTGTGTTGGTGGGGTTGCAGTACCTCACGGGGAAGACTGTAAGTAATCAGCTGTTAATATAAGGAATGATCTTCTTTGGGATAATCATATTGACAATGTTGTTCAGGAAGGATACAGAACGTTTCACATGTTTATTTTTTTATGTTTTTATTTTTTTGCTATTTGCTTTACGTCGTACCGACACAGATATATCTTATGCCGACGATGGGGTAGGGAAGGCCTAGGATTTGGAAGGAAGCGGCCGTGGCCTTAAGTAAGGTACAGTCCCGGCATTTGCCTGGTGTGAAAATGGGAAACCACGGAAAACCATCTTCAGTGCTGCCGACAGTGGGGCTCGAACCCACTATCTCCCGATTACTGGATACTGGCCGCACATAAGCGACTGCAGCTATCGAGCTCGGTTTCACATGTTTATGAGGATATTTAGGAGTTATAGATCATAAAAACAAACCTGAAATAGAAACACGAATAGGAATAGCAAAACAAGTCTACACATATAAACAGTCCCTCGTATGTCAGAAAACAATGTCTCTCACCTTAAGTAAAACAATAATGAAATCTTACGACTGGTCTGTTGCGCTATATTATTCTGAGACGTGTACGTTAACCAAGTGTGATGTTAGGTGGCTGAAAACTTTTGAGGTGTGGCGTTGGCGTCGGCTGCAACGGTAATTTGGGTGGAGAAAACGAACAACATTTAGCTATTGATTAGGAAGAGACAATATTATTTGATGGGACAAAGGTTTCGATATAGGAATGTGTTAATGGATATTTTGGAAGATAAAATACCATGCAAACGCCGTCGTACAAGATCAAGAAAAGCATTTCCTGTGAACTCAGGATGCATGAGCTGTGCAGACGCAAAACGTACTGCACTGGTGCGACCCGGTTCGAGAAGACTCGCAGCGGCAAACCAGTCATTAGACTGAATTACTCAAATAAGAGTATGGTTCCAGCGAATGAATCCCGCGCCAGGACTACTTATACGAGAAGTTGAAAAGATCCTAATGAAAGCAGCACGATTTCTTCTGGGTGATTTCTGACAAAGGAGTAGTGCTACGAAAATTTTGCGAACTTTGGGCTGGGAAGACATGGGAGTAAGGAGAAGAGATGCTCAACTGAGTGGTATGTTCCGAGGTGTCAGTGGAGAGTTGGCGTGGAATGACATTGGTGGAAGAATAAGTTTAACGGAGCTTTTAGATGTAGAAAAGGTCATAATATGAAGGTGAAGTGTGTTCAAGAGGACAAACTGGAGCAAGTATTTATTTATAAGGCGAGGAGTGGGGGACAGGAATAATTTATCAAAGGAAATATTCGACAAATTTCCAAGTTCCTTAAACCCGTTTAAGGAAAAGCAGGTAAACAAATGATAGGGATTCTGCCACCCGGGCGACAGCCCTAAATGCAGAATTTTATGACTGACTGACTGACTGACTGACTGACTGACTGACACAATAATTATAATTTTGTCTCTACACTTAAAGATTTTGCATCATACTTCGTTCTTACAGAATATTAGGTATATACACAAGTTGAAACTAGTTCACTTTCTAGTGAAAACCCTCACCCTGTTTCCAGTCATTCGACCGTACTCCCATCTACTGGCGAGGAGGGGAATTGTTTCGGCTGCCGAAGCCTGTCGCACTCCTCTGGGGCAATGATTAACGATTGGAAGATGAACTAAAATGATATTGGCCAGTGTTGCTGGAATGAAAGGTGTCAGGGAAAACAGCAGTACCCGAAGAAGAACGCGTCCCGCCTTCACTTTGTCCAGCAATAATCTAGGGACCCTGCGATGGGAGACCGCCTGAAACACGGAAGCTATTTTTCACTTTATATTATTTTTAGTATTTTATAGTCTTTACTACGTAAAATCGGAAACGGGCTGAAGAGATTTTCATGAAATTTTCGGTTTAGCCCGGTGCAGGCATTTGTATTTGCCGCCCATGGGCGAAGTGAATAATTTATTGATTGATTGATTGATTGATTGATTGATTGATTGTGTACGGGCACAAGGAATACCCAGAACAACGCATAGAAGTGAGCAACAACCAACCCATAACACAAATAATAAGAATAATTGCAGAACCTTAGCCTCAGTAACTGTTTGAAATAAAATTGTGGAAAGAACCCATTAAATTAAGTTAAAGTGAAGGGGTCTGAACAGACGATGAAACTCAAACACTTGACAAGTAACCAGTAAGAATAAAACGATCGAATGAACAGGCGAGACCTGGTAAGGTGAAGATAAAATCTATTAAATTGTCCAAGTTACCAAAATATCATTTCATTTAACATTATCCCTGAATGCAGGAATTTTAGAACTTTTAGTAAGCAATGGAGACTTTTTTCGGGTTAAGTTGCAACATCTGTGATCAAATTATTAGTAGGAATTCAATTAATGTGATTGAATGACTGATTCATTGATTTAATGTTTGATTGATTGATTGATTGATTGATTGATTGATTGATTGATTGATTGATTGATTGATTGATTGATTACGTATTTATTGACCGTGGAGGAGTTACGGCTCCTGTCCCTCTCTTATGCTTAACCACATACAAACATACAATATATTTATATATTGATACTTTGAAGTGCTTAAGAGTTAAAATACTAAAAACTAACGATAGCGATGTGTACAACGCGAATTGAAGAGAAACTTGCTTTCCATGGTCATAGTGGCGCTACCAGCCCCACTCTTCATCGACTAGCGCGCAAATTTGAAATTAACATAAAATTTCATTCAATTGAAATTAACATGAAAACTTTCTGGTCTATTAATGTTCTGTCTGAGTCCGCCTCTGTGGTGTAGTAGTTAGTGTGTTTAGCTGCCATACCCGGAGGTCCGAGTTCGATTCCTGGTTCTGTCAGTAAATTTGAAAAGTGGTACGAGGGCTGGAACGGGGTACACTCAGCCTTTGGAGGTCAGCAGGGGCCTCACTTGCGATGCTGAACAGGGGCCTTGTGTGAGGTTTGGGAAGATTGGAAGGGATTGACAAGGAAGAGGGAAGGAAGCGGCGGTGGCCTTAAGTTAGGTACCATCCCGGCATTTGCCTGGAGGAGAAGTGGGAAACCACTTCCACTTTTACTCAGTTGAACAAAACCATTCGCGTAGTAATCATCAATCGACAAAAGGAAATAAATATAATCGGGATTTGAACATGGGGCGCAAGTAGTATAATAGGACAGTTCGGCCGCCTCCTCCCGCGGGAAATTTGAATTCTGGCGGGAAATTTGAATTTTGGCGAGAGATTTGAATTTTGGCGGGAGATTTGAATTTGTAAACAAAGCCACGTGCTTTTTGACAGCTATCATCGACAACAACGCATCGCTAACCTCACTGCTGCCATCTTGACGGGCCTAAACCTCAGTAGTGCCAACTTAACCTAACTAGCGCGAGGTAAACAAAGCCACGTGTTTTTTTGACAGCCACGTGCTTTTTGACAGACAACAACGCATCGCTAACCTCAGTACTGCCATCTTGACGGGCCTAAACCTTAGTGGTACCAACTTAACCTAACTAGCGTGCTTTTTGACAGCTGTCATCCGCCATCTTTAAACCACAGAGCACTGTGCTGCCCTCTTTATCGTAGTATATGTAAATTCGTCACCTGTCATCAGCAATGCTGCCATCTTGGCGGGCCTAAACCTTAGTGCTACCAACTTAACCTCACTAGCGTGAGGTAAACAAAGCCACGTGCAGCTGTCATCCGCCATCTTTAATCCATAGAGCACCGTGCTGCCCTCTTTGTGGTGGCGGATAATTTGAAAAATGCTTTTTGATAGCAGCCATCTTTGAGCACCGTGCTGCCCTCTTTAGCTACTTACCTTTGAAATGTGGTGGCGGTAAATTCCACGTGCTTTACAAACCCATGTGATTTTCTGACAGCTGTCATCCGCCATCTTTAATCCAGAGAGAACATTGCTGCCCTCTATGTGGTGGCGGCAAATTCCACGTGCTCTTGTTTGGAAACAAATCAACATGCTTTTTTTGACAGCTGTCAACCACCGTCTTTAATCACCGTGCTGCTCTCTTCAGCTACTTACCTTTGACAGCTGTCATCCGCCATCTTTAATCCAGAGAGGACAGTGCTGCCCTCTATGTGGTGGCGGCAAATTCCACGTGCTCTTGTTTGGAAACAAATCAACATGCTTTTTTTTGACAGCTGTCAACCGCCATCTTTAATCACCGTGCTGCCCTCTTTAGCTACTTACCTTTGACAGCTGTCATCCGCCATCTTTAATCCAGAGAGAACAGTGCTGCCCTCTATGTGGTGGCGGCAAATTTCACGTGCTCTTGTTTGGAAATAAATCAACATGCTTTTTTTTGACAGCTGTCATCCGCCATCTTTAAGCTGTAAATCCCCGATTCTCATGTTAAAAGAGCATCTAGTTGTAAAACAGATTCTTAATCCGAGTTCTTTGACGTCAGGAAGGGCAACCGGTCGAAAACAATAGTGTATGATGTAAGAGGCTAGATACTGCTAGTTTTGCGTGAGGAAGGGCAACTCAACAAATTCTTGCGATTTAAAAATCTTAGTTTTGCGTCAGGAAGGGCATCCGGCTGTAAAACAATAGTTCGTGATACAGCGATTTAAAATCTAAGAAGAGCATCTAGCTGTAAATCCCCGATTCTCGTGTTAGAAGTTGTAAAACAGATTCTTAATCCGAGTTCTTTGACGTCATGAAGGGTAACCGGTCGAAAACAATAGTGTATGATGTAAGAGGCTAGATACTGTCAGTTTTGCGTCAGGAAGGGTAACTAGTCTTAAAACAAATTCTTGCGATTTAAAATCTTAGTTTTGCGTCAGGAAGGGCATCCGGCTGTAAAACAATAGTTCGTGATACAGCGATTTAAAATCTAAGAAGAGCATCTAGCTGTAAATCCCCGATTCTCGTGTTAGAAGTTGTAAAACAGATTCTTAATCCGAGTTCTTTGACGTCAGGAAGGGCAACCGGTCGAAAACAATAGTGTATGATGTAAGAGGCTAGATACTCCCAGTTTTGCATCAGGAAGGGCAATCTATCGTAAAACGGATTCTTGCGATTTAAACTCTGTAAAACATATTTTTAATCCCAAGAGAATCGAACCCGAGACTGCCGGGTGAGAGGCAGGCACACTAAACCAAACTGTAGGAGCCGGCAATTCTCTTTCTATATAATAATTTTATGTAGCTATTTCTAGCCAAGTACAGTCTAAAAAATAAATCCTAGTCTTGTTACATCAGGAAGGGTAACTAGCTAAACACCGGATTTAGAATAAGCAGACTCTAGAACGAGGAAAAAATATCTGGGATGTGTTTTGAAGCATGCCTACACACACGCGCGCACGCAAGCTGCATCCGGCTAGCTAGCTCCTACCTGGAATGCGTTTGCCTCAGCAGGGTACGAAGTCCGCTACACGCGTACAGTTCGCATTAAAATTATTAGCAGCTTCTCGAGCTGAGCTCAAACTACCCCGTTCAATCACAGTACAAATACGTCAGCTTGTAGAACTTGTATATTTCGGTACCTCAGCGTTTTGTGTTGTTGCTAACAGGTAGGGGTACTGTAGATGTAGACTTAGCTTAGTAAAACTCACGACAATGTCCGACCTCAGTAGGTTGAAACTTGGTTTCTTCCGAACATTGCAACTTTAGTCTATTGATAAATAGTTGTTCTCTTCAATCCTCATGCTATAGAAGAGGTCAATCTTATAATTTCAAACTTACAACCATGTCTGATCTCTATATGTTGAAACTTAGCTTTTTCCACCTAAAATTGCGATCGCGCGCTAACTTTCCAAGGCTCGATCCGCTGCTGAACTCTAAAATTCTGACACCTCGGCATCAACAGCAGGTTCGATCCCGGCTTAAATACGTCAGCCTGCGGGACTTCAGGAGAGCTCTTGTTGCATAAACACTTCGTTCCGACTGTACTGCAGTTGTCAGCGATTTTCACATCCGCTTGGTAACAAGCAGCACATTTACTCGCTGCAGTCTGCGTGAAGCGCTCACAGTTCACAGTATGCGTTTATAACATGCACAACCTCATCTAAGTACTGTCTGCTGCGAATATTATTCTCCAGCCTACAGCTTAAGGTAAGGTAGAACTGTTAGTTACTGTTTGCAATGCAACTTCTACGCTAGGTAATAAACATCTACATTCATATATGTTTATTCTTTTCTTTTTTAGGTACCGTTCGAGTAACAAGCTTGAGAGTATGCATTTTATTCACCTGAGTAACAGTTTGCTGCGCGTGCGTTTTAAGGTATGTTTCGAACTTTTTCTATCGATCTTATATGTTTACGTTCTTTTTAGCATTATAAGATAGGGGGATTAGAAGGTGTAGACAATGAGGTAGTTAATCTTGTAATTTCAAACTTACTACAATGTCTGACCTTAATAGGCTGAAAATTGGTTTCTTCTGCACGTTGCAACTCTAGGCTAGCTGACTCGTCCTTTCGATATCCTATAATCACATTTGCTTTTACGCTAGGCAGTAAAAGTCTTTAAGTTAAAGATAGCTGGGTTACCTGTTAACAAACCAAGTATCTTTTGTAACCTTCATTGTTTTTAGCATTTTACGATTAGAGGATTAGAAGGTGTAGACAAGGAAGTAGTTATTCTTGTAACTTCAAACTCACGACTATGTCTGATCTTAATAGGCTGAAACTCGGTTTGTTCCGAGCATCGCGAATTTAGTCTAATCTCTATTGATGAATAGTTGCTCTCTTTAATCTTACATGCTGGTTAATCGTTATTAATTAAATTTTCGTTTTTTCTTTGCGACTAGAGGAAAGGATATTGAGTTACTATATTTTTTATCAACAAGAGTGCTTCGACTTTGTTAGGTATAGAACATTTATCTCTTTCTGTTTGCTTTTAAAAACTCACGACTATGTCTGACCTTAATAGGCTGAAACTTGGTTTCTTCTGCACGTTGCAAAACTAGGTTAGCTGACTTATCCTTTCGATATCCTATTATCACATTTGCTTTTACGCTAGGCAGTAAAGGTCTTTAAGTTAAAGATAGCTAGGTTACCTGCTAACAAACCAAGTATCTTTTGTAACCTTCATTGTTTTTAGCATTTTACGATTAGAGGATTAGAAGGTGTAGACAAGGAGGTAGTTATTCTTGTAACTTCAAACTCACGACCATGTCTGACCTTAATAGGCTGAAACTTGGTTTCTTCCCAGCATCGCGAATTTAGTCTAATCTCTATTGATGAATAGTTGCTCTCTTTAATCTTACATGCTAGTTAATCGATAGTAATTAAATTTTCGTTTTTTCTTTGCGACTAGAGGAAAGGATATTGAGTTACTATATTTTTCAACAACAAGAGTGCTTCGACTTTGTTAGGTATAGAACATTTATCTCTTTCTGTTTGCTTTTAAAAACTCACGACTATGTCTGTTCTTGTAACTTCAAACTCACGACCATGTCTGACCTTAATAGGCTGAAACTTGGTTTCTTCCGAGCATCGCGAATTTAGTCTAATCTCTATTGATGAATAGTTGCTCTCTTTAATCTTACATGCTGGTTAATCGTTAGTAATTAAATTTTCGTTTTTTCTTTGCGACTAGAGGAAAGGATATTGAGTTACTATATTTTTTATCAACAAGAGTGCTTCGACTTTGTTAGGTATAGAACATTTATCTCTTTCTGTTTGCTTTTAAAAACTCTCGACTATGTCTGACCTTAATAGGCTGAAACTTGGTTTCTTCTACACGTTGCAACTCTAGGTTAGCTGACTTATCCTTTCGATATCCTATTATCACATTTGCTTTTACGCTAGGCAGTAAAGGTCTTTAAGTTAAAGATAGCTAGGTTACCTGTTAGCAAAATAACTTACCTTTCTATATCCTATCATCACAAGTACTTCCACGCTGCATCTATATATTTTCGTTCTTTTTTAGGCACATCGACATCTCAAGAAGTAAAGGATTATACTGTTGCAATGTCGAATATGAAGATCGAGAAGATCTAAGAAGGACTCTAAAATTAGTTGTAGTAAATAATATAAAATAAATAATGTAGAATTAACATATTCTTTTATTTCAGTTTAGGTATCACATTCTCCTCCTCCTACTTCTTCCTCTCGAAGAAGAAATAAGAGTAGGTGTTGATTAAATTTGAAAGTATGTTATCATCCAGTTCGGTAAGTATGTTGAGAACAGAATTTTTTTTCCCAAAAGTGTTTGATTGCAATGCAGTGTTCTACAACATCGTACTATAAACAGTAGTATGTATTCAAGTCTAAACCTAATTTTTTCTTAGAACAAAGGTATACCCCAGACATGTTGTAAACACATCCACCGATGTTCTGATCATATGTAGTATCGAGTACAGTGTTCGAATCTAGTTTAGGTATCACATTCTCCTCCTCTTACTCCTTCCTCTCGAAGAAGAAATAAGAGTAGGTGTTGATTAAATTTGAAAGTATGTTATCATCTAGTTCGGTAAGTATGTTGAGAACAGAATTTTTTCCCCCAAAAAGTGTTTGATTGCAATGCAGTGTTCTAAAACATCGTACTATAAACAGTAATATGTATTCAAGTCTAAACCTAATTTTTCTTAGAACAAAGGTATACCCCAGACATGATGTAAACACATCCACCGATGTTCTGATCATATGTAGTATCGAATCCAGTGTTCGAATCTAGTTTAGATCGCAAGAATTTGTTTTAAGACTAGTTGCCCTTCCTGACACAAAACTGGCAGTATCTAGCCTCATACATCATACACTATTGTTTTCGACCGGTTGCCCTTCCTGACGTCAAAGAACTCGGATTAAGAATCTGTTTTACAACTAGATGCTCTTTTAACATGAGAATCGGGGATTTACAGCTTAAAGATGGCGGATGACAGCTGTCAGAAAAGCATATAGGTTTGTAAAGCACGTAGAATTTACCGCCACCACATAGAGGGCAGCACGGTGATTAAAGATGGCGGTTGACAGCTGTCAAAAAAAAGCATGTTGATTTATTTCCAAACAAGAGCACGTGGAATTTGCCGCCACCACATAGAGGGCAGCACTGTTCTCTCTGGATTAAAGATGGCGGATGACAGCTGTCAAAGGTAAGTAGCTAAAGAGGGCAGCACGGTGATTAAAGATGGCGGTTGACAGCTGTCAAAAAAAGCATGTTGATTTGTTTCCAAACAAGAGCACGTGGAATTTGCCGCCACCACATAGAGGGCAGCACTGTCCTCTCTGGATTAAAGATGGCGGATGACAGCTGTCAAAGGTAAGTAGCTAAAGAGGGCAGCACGGTGATTAAAGATGGCGGTTGACAGCTGTCCAAAAAGCATGTTGATTTGTTTCCAAACAAGAGCACGTGGAATTTGCCGCCACCACATAGAGGGCAGCACTGTTCTCTCTGGATTAAAGATGGCGGATGACAGCTGTCAGAAAATCACATGGGTTTGTAAAGCACGTGGAATTTACCGCCACCACATTTCAAAGGTAAGTAGCTAAAGAGGGCAGCACGGTGTTCAAAGATGGCTGCTATCAAAAAGCATTTTTCAAATTATCCGCCACCACAAAGAGGGCAGCACGGTGCTCTATGGATTAAAGATGGCGGATGACAGCTGCACGTGGCTTTGTTTACCTCACGCTAGTGAGGTTAAGTTGGTAGCACTAAGGTTTAGGCCCGCCAAGATGGCAGCACTGCTGATGACAGGTGACGAATTTACATCTACTACGATAAAGAGGGCAGCACAGTGCTCTGTGGTTTAAAGATGGCGGATGACAGCTGTCAAAAAGCACGTGGCTTTGTTTACCACACGCTAGTTAGGTTAAGTTGGTACCACTAAGGTTTAGGCCCGTCAAGATGGCAGCAGTGAGGTTAGCGATGCGTTGTTGTCGATGACAGCTGTCAAAAAGCACGTGGCTTTGTTTACAAATTCAAATCTCGCGCCAAAATTCAAATCTCCCGCCAAAATTCAAATTTCCCGCCAGAATTCAAATTTCCCGCGGGAGGAGGCGGCCGAACTGTCCTATTATACTACTGGCGCACTACTGTGAAGTCACGGTGGAAGCCATTCCGCTACCACGTCGCTTGAACATACTACGCGCTAATGGGCTCGCAAATCACGTCTGAAACATCGACCGTAATTTTATCTGAAACGGTAGAGGGTCTGCGAATAAGCGAAAACATGTGTTTGCTTATTTCGACCCCTCCTTCGCGAAGCGAGGTTTCTAGCAATTGGGTTGTTTCACTTGGCAGCTTCCCCTCGCGAGGTAAAGCTGGAACATATCAAAATGTGAACCGTCCAACCAAATTTTATATTTTCTGTGGAGTCAGCTCAGTGAGGAGCACTGTTATGTTCTTAGCAGTAGAACATCAAGGAGAGACAGAGCTCCATTAAAGCTTTCCTTAATTAATTTTGCATTAATTAATTTCGAATAGAGAGAAACTTTACGTGACTCGAGCCACTTGAAACATATCCTGGTTACTTGTGTAGTAGGCGCCTTTTATAACTTTTTAAGACTGCTTCAGAGAGCATTGAGGAAACTTCAGCGTCAGACAATTACTCTACCTACAAATTTCCAACTGTGAAGTACTGCCACAACAACCGAGAAAAGTCTAATTACTATAACAAAGAATTGATGTTTGAATTGGTTAGTCCTCTAATAGTTAACGATTTCTTGCGAATTATGACAGCACCTTACCTTTTACAGCTAATCCTTCTTGAAATGATATTCTTGAAATGAATAACTATTACAAGTCAAAATATAATTTCTATATAGGAATTTTTTTTTTAAATCTTTCAAAGACCGAGCTCGATAGCTGCAGTCGCTTAAGTGCGGCCAGTATCCAGTATCGGCAGCCCTGAAGATTGTTTTCCGTTGTTTCCCATTTTCATACCTGTACCTTAATTATGGCCACGGCCGCTTCCTTCCCACTCCTAGCCCCTTCCTGTTCCATCGTCGTCATAAGATCTCTCTGTGTCGGTGCGACGTAAATCAACTTGTAAAAAAAATCTTGTTTAAATAAATGTGGAATTATAAATATCCCAGTAACAAATAACCTTTGTTTTGTATTCTTTATCCAGTCTTGCAAGCAATGAGAGGCGAAAACGAAAGTACGAAACGTCACTTGAAATTAAATTTGGAAGTATCCGCGAAGTGGTTTTCCAAGGTTTCCCACTTCTCCTCCAGGCAAATGCCGGGATGGTACATAAGTTAATGCCACGGCCGCTTCCTTCCCTCTTCCTTGTCCATCCCTTCCGATCTTCCCATCCTCCACAAGGCCCCTGTTCAGTATACGTGGTGAGGTCACCTGGGAGAGATACTTGTCCTCCTTCCGCGTTGTATCCCCGATCCAAACTATCACGCTCCAGAAAGCTGCCCTTCAGACGGTAGAGATGTGATCCCTCGTCGAGTCCGATGGTAAAATCAACCCTGGACGGTATAAAGATTAAGAAATAAGGAAAAATGAATCACGATCGGAGAAATGACAGAGGCAATCCAGCTAGCTAAACATATCGATTAATTATTTTCATATTATATGCTATATGAAGTAATACCCACTACCTTTTTCAGATGTTGGGTGACACTCTTCTCACATCACATTTGTTCTGATACCTGGTATGGACAATATAACTAAAACCCAAACCCCATGGCGCAACCACTGCTCAGCCCGAGGCTTGAGAGGAATATTGCACTGGTATATTGTGATTTCACAGTTTGGTGGACTTGTTTGTTATAATAATAATTTCGTGTGGCTATTTCTAGCCGAGTGCAGCCCTTTGTAAGGCAGAGCCACCGATGAGGGTGGGCGGCATCTGCCATGTGTAGGTAACTGCGTGTTATTGTGGTGGAGAGTGTTACGTGTGGTGTGTGAGTTGCAGGAATGTTGAGGAGAGCACAATCACCCAGCCCCCCGGGCCATTGGAATTAACTGATGAAGGTTAAAATCCTTGACTTAGCCGGGTATTGAACCCGAGACCCTCTGAAGCGAAGGCCAGTACGAGTCGGATGTTTGTTTGCATGAGGGCATTGTACAGGCTGCCATGACTGGCGGATTTTAAATGAATTGTTCTAAATTGGGAGCAGGTGGAGATGGTGCGCACACAGCAGCTCAAGACAGACGGAGCATACTCGCTCTTTGTGTGCCGTTCCACTTTGCAATCACCCTTACTGTAGAAATTTCTTGATATGTACATTGCAGTAAGCGAACAGCTTGCTTTAAGACAAATTCATATTTTGAGAATACTCTGTTCAATATAGCGTATTATAAATGTGATTTCCAGTTATCCTGCTTCACACCCTTACTTCTAATTTCGTATTGGCATTGAATTACCGGTATTTGAAATTCGAACTTCTGTCTTTATAGTTGCTGTCTGTGGTCTTTAGTTCCTCATCACATCAAACTGCACTCCCTAGTTTATAATGAAATAAAATATTCAAGGTAAGTTTTAACAGAAATGTGTACGTTAAAATGACTTAAACATATAAAATTTTCACATACCTTCTCCCATATAAAGACATTCTCAGCCTTTTATTACGTAGCGTTACCCTTAGGATACGATCATTTTACTGAAATATAATACTCTTACAATTCACATTATTCAGATGATGCTATTCTGTACAGAGTAATAAATAAGTTACAAGATTGTGAGCAACTGCAAAATGACCTCTATAATGTTGTGAGATGGACAGTAGGCAATGGTATGGTGATAAATTGGGATAAAAGGCAGGTTGTAAGTTTCACAAATGGGAAAAGTCCTCTCAATTTTAATTACTGCGTTAATGGGGTGAAAGTTCCCTTTGGGGATCATTTTAAATACCTAGGTATAAATATAAGGAAAGATCTTCATTGGGATAATCACATAAATATGATTGTAAATAAAGGGTACAGATCTCTGCACATGGTTATGAGAGTATTTAGGGGTTGTAGTAAGGATGTAAAGAGAGAGCATATTTGTCTCTGGTGAGACCTCAACTTGAGTATGGTTCCAGTGTATGGGACCCTTACCAGGATTACTTCATTCAGGAACTGGAAAAATCCAAAGAAAAGCAGCTCGATTTGTTCTGGGCGATTTCCGACAAAAGAGTAGCGTTACAAAAATGTTGGTAGAAAGGACTAAGTGGTATGTTCCGAGCTGTCAGTGGAGAGATGGCGTGGGAGGACATCAGTAGACGAATAAGTTTGGCTGGTGTCTTTAACAGTAGGAAAGATCACAATATGAAGATAAAGTTGGAATTGAAGAGGACAAATTGGGGCAAATATTCGTTTATAGGAAGGGGAGATAGGGATTGGAATAACTTACCAACGGAGATGTTCATTAAATTTCCAATTTCTTTGCAATCACTTAAGAAAAGGCTAGGTAAACAACAGATAGGGCATCTGCTACCTGGGCGACTGCCCTAAATGCAGATCAGTAGTGATTGATTGATATCCGTTTTTCCTTAAGATTGGTCACTTTTCCCAGCCACATATTGACATGTAGTCCATCAGAACAAATTTCGTTGTGTTCATTTTCCTACGTTTATGTGTAAAGAAAAATGAAACTTACCGTATCGCACTGTAGGAATGTATGTTTGCATGACATATATACGCACTCTTACAGTGTACTGTATTTGAGGTTCATTATTCTTTACACCTAAGCAAAATGAATAATCACAGATGTGCGGATGACAGTGTGATAATTACACCAGATGATCATGAACTAGAAAGATTTATGCGGAGTTTAGACAAGTGAAGCAGAGAATATGGTCTTCAAATCAACAATGAAAAGACCAAAGTGATGTTTGTAAATCGTTTTAATAAGAACAGGCCTGCCATAACAAGAATTACTGATGGTTCTGTCAACTTCTGCTTCGAACGCTAGCGCTGGGCCACGTCCGGGGAGCCATCTGGTGACGTCTAAATTTCAAAAAATCATTTTTAAGAAGCCTTTCTCGTGGACAGTCTAAATGTTCTCCTGATGACGAAGAGCACAGTTCTCTGCTAAACGTAAAGAATTTAACCTTATTTTCTTGACACGGCATAAGATCAAAAGCCTATACAGTATCATGTCTATAAGTACGGGCCGTGAAAGCATCAATGGCAAGATTATGAGGTTATCAGTCGCTTTGAGTATCTCGGATCTCTTGTTACAAATACCGGAGACTGTGAACATGAGATCCGTAAGCGCATTGCTATTGCGAGAAATTCAACAGCAGAATTTACTCGCATCTGGAAGGACACATCCATCACTTCCAAGACAAAGCTCACCCTCATTCGAACTCTGATCTTCCCTGTCTCGACGTATGAAGCAGGAACTTGGATGATGAAGATGACAGAATGCCGCAGGATTGATGCTCTAAAAATGTGGTGCTATATGAGATTACTGCGAATACCGTGGGGCAGCACACCGTAATAATGAATCGATCCTGCAACACCTCAGCATCAGAACAAGACTGTCGATCGTTATCTTATCAAATATAACTCAGATATTTTGGACATATTGCCAGAAGACAGGAGGCAACGGAAATACTTATCATAGAGGGAAAAGTCGATGGCCGAAGACCTAGATGACGTGCACCGCTACAATGGATGGACCAGATCAAGAGCTTACAGCAATCAAGGCACCATGCCCTAAGCAGAGACTCCTGGAGGGAGATCACCAAATGTCGCGTGATGCCACTACACCCTTAACAAGAGTTGGACTCAAAGAGAAGCAGAGGAAAATGAGCACAACGAAAATTCTTCTGATGGACTGCATGTTTATATGTGCCTGGGAGGCGTGGCCAGTCTGAAGGAAAATAATGGATATGCAGAGCGTTGTTAGATAAGTGGTATTAGAACTAGGCCGTCGATACTGAAAATTAAGTTATATTCTCTTTGACTACAACTTTATATACTTTACAGAATTGTTTCCACAACAAATTCTTTAGCAACTGATTTACTAATTTAATCAAGGCTTACAAATTATTTCATAGGATTATAATCTAGAAATAGTGATAAGTATTTCGGATGTTCCAAGCATACAACTGTTTCTGGTTTGATTTCCTATATTGTATGTAGCGGAGACTGGACAGACCTCCCGGGGCGGCGCAGAACTGCCATTTGTGACAAGGCTTCGTCTGCTTCCTCCTTCATAACACAACTTTCGAGACGGGGACAGTGAAGCATGAAAGCAGAAAAATTGAAATTCTTTGCGCGGCATTTGTAAGCTTTGGATATTCAACATGAAGAGAGATGACATCTTATCAGCAGAAGAGGCTGTATTTCTGCTATTGTCCCTTAGCCAAACACTTCTTACATGCGAACGTAATTTAATGACTAATTTATAAGAAGGAAATATTATCCCATATCAACATCAGACTGACTGCTAATACCTCGAAGGTTTTCGGCGACTGAAGGATTGCAAAGGGCTGTAATTGGGAAAGTAGTTCCCGTGGTCTTAATTATGTTAGAGCCCCATTATTTTCCTGGTGTGAAAATAGGGAGCTACGGAATACCATCTGCAGGGCTGCCGACGATGGCCTTCGAAGCCACTGTTCCCGAATGAAAACTCACTTGTCAACAAAGCATATCCAACTAATAGGAGCGTATCTGTTCCGAATAAAGCCATTCTTATTTACGAACGGACGAACCTAGAATCTCTTTCAGAGTATGCGTTTAATTATCAAGACGCTTAAATTGTATGGAACCGGGCGAGTTGGTCGTGCGGTTAGGAGCGCGCGGCTGTGAGCACGCATCCGGGAGATAGCAGGTTCGAACCCTACTGTCGGAAGCCCTGAAGATGGTTTTCCGTGGTTTCCCACTTTCACACCAGGCAAATGCTGGGGCTGTACCTTAATTAAGGCCACGGCCGCTTCCTTCCCATTCCTAGGCCTTTCCTGTCCCATCGTCGCCATAAGACCTATCTGTGCCGGTGCGACGTAAAGCAATTAGCAAAAAACAAATATTGTATGGAATGATTAATATGTTTTAAAGTCTGCTGTAACATTTAGCGTAATCAAAGAATGTAAGCTTATTGGTGAAAGCCTTTCATGTCAACATAAAACTAGGAATATTTTATTTTCAGATATTCTAATAAATGTTGTTATCTGTGTTCTGTGCTGCAAAACGGAAGGCTTTAAGTAGAATCACTTCCTATGTTCATCAGGGCCGACAACAATGACGAATAATATGGTGGACTTACAATATTTGGCTAAGGAGTTGACATAGAACAATTTCATGCCATGAAGTAATTCTGAAGTTACTTCCAGTAAAACTGTTCGATTTTGAACAAAAATAACGTTACCTTTTTTACATTCAGTGAGGTCTTCAGAGCAATCTTAAATCACTAACGCTACACAGATTGACTAGGAGAGAGCAACCAGAAATGAACTGACAGATCCTTTCTTCAATTCAAAGTACGGAAACAGTGGTAATATAGAGGCTACAGGCCAATGATAGGCTCTAGGGGACCTATTCTTAAAATTGTGTTAGACACTCTAAAGATGTACACAATTAATCCGAATTTAATTACATTCTATATGGTTCAGTATCTCTCTGTAGCCATCTTTGGTACCATTACAATAATATCCACAATAAATTAACATAATCTAGAAACTTAACATGTACCTAACACTACAGTACTTCGTTAAATTTTGCCTACCATATAATGTGTCTTAGCCTCTGACGGGAGGAAGTAGAATAAATATATAATCCACTCTAATCACTGTTATTATTATTATTATTATTATTATTATTATTATGAATAATATGAATAATTATGAATAATAATAATAATAATAATAATAATAATAATAATAATAATAATAATAATAATAATCTCTCTAGGGAGAAATTCGGGAGGGATTAAAGCCAACTGCATGTCTTTCTCCGACGACTTTGATATACTATGAGAAAGTCCAGAGGTCGCAAACATCCAGATTAATTCTTTTAAAGAATCGCCAAACAAGCAGGACTGAGGATCTCATCAGAAAAGACCAAATTCACGACGAACATCAAGATGGACCAAATTTCCTGGAAGCAGAGATAGGATGGATAGAGAAGGTCAAGAATTTCAAGTACCTTGGTGACACCATACAGAAGAATGGGCTAGAAAAAGCTGCAGTGAAGGATTGGATCTCAAAATTGGAGAGAGCATACGACTTGAAAAATAATCATTTACAATTAAGAAGATCTTATCCTGAAATTTAGAATTAAAACTTTACAATGCCGTGGTCAAAACAGAATGCCTGTCCATGAACTACAAGCTGGAGAAGCTGGAGGTCCTGGAAAATCATCAGAAAAGTTATGGGCGGCTGTCTATACTGAAAGCGGATAGAAACTTTGGAGCAACAAAGCAACAAAGAAGTTTACCAGAAGGTGGAAATAATCTCAGAGAACCTGAAGAAAAGGAGATTGACATTTCTAGAACATATGTACAGAATGAACGCAAACAGACTTACCAAATCGATATTTGATTACTTCCGGAGATAAAAGACCACTACAGCATGGATTAAAGAAACGAAGAAGGGTATGTAAAGGTTAAGCAGCTCTGAAGTCCATCTGTTAGAAAGGAATAGTTTAGGAACACAGTAAAAAATTTGAGGGAAGTAGGCCATCGAATGCATGAAAGAGATTGGACACAGAGAAAACTCCGCACGAAGAGAAAGAAATGTCGTAGCGTGATGCTTAGTGGTCCATTCGCTTGTAATAATAATAATAATAATAATAATAATAATAATAATAATAATAATAATAATAATAATAATAATAATAATAATGTCATTGCTTTACGTCCCACTAACTACTTTTTCGGTTTCCTCAGACGCCGCTGTGCCGGAATTTTCTCACCAAGGAGGTTTTATGTGCCAATAAATCCACTGGCACGATGCTCACGTATTTGAGAACATTCAAATACCACGGGAATGAGCCGGGATCGAACCGGCCAAATGAACTTTTTTGTTTGATCCATGAGTCCATAGAGTGATTTGATGCAGTTTTCTTATCATGCGCTAAGCTTCACATTTCTACATAAATACTAATCCTACATATATTTTAATGTTTCTCATATCGTGTCTTGGTCTAATTACTATAATTATTGCCAGATGTGCCCTGTCCTTTTATTTCTCCTTCTGGTAAAATTCCGCAAAACCCATGTGGTTGGGGGCAGTAGACTAGCACAAAAGTTGCACTCTGCCTGCCGTAAGTGGCGACTAAAAGAGCTCCCAGGGGCTCTTAATTTAGGAGCGTGTATTGGCGACCACGCGGCCGCCACTTCTGCTACTTATTTGTGCCAGGATCCTATCCGACTTCCCATCAGTCAACATTTCTTCTTTTCTGACCATGAGGGTATGCGGTGTCGAGACTTACGGAGTGTTTCATTTTCACTCCCTTCGTAGTCCTTGTCTTCCTTCTGCCGATTTCTTTATTTTCCTAAGAGTTGGACCCCTTTCTCTTTTTGCATCTGATTGGTGTTACTGGAGGATGGTTACCCGGTTTTACTTCCTCTTAAAATAGTAATTACCACCAACACCACTCAAACTTCGCCCAAATCGTTCCCCTCTCATCGATTCGATTCAGTATCTCTTCATTCGTGGTCCGTTCTACCTTCCAGTTTCTTCTCCTGCACCACATTTCAAAAGCTTCTAATCCTTTCCTTTTTCTCCATGTTTCAGTTCCGTACAACCCTAATGCCCCAGAAGAAAATCTACCAAAACATCCTTCTAATTCTTATATTATTCTTCCTCTGAGGCTTTTCCCTGTCAAACATGTGGATTTGGCCCTAGTTTACGGCTAGATGCCCCTCCTGTCGCCAACCCTACGTGGAGGGAAATAATCACTATTAGGTGTTTCTGTGGTGATTGGTAGTGTGGTGTGTTATCTGCCTGTGGAGAGGAGAGTGTTGGGACAAACACAAACATCCAATCCCCGAGCGGGAAGAATTAATCAGGCGTGATGAAAATCCTCGACTCGGCTTCGAATTGAAACCGGGACCCTCTCAACCGATGGCTTCAACGCTAACCGCTCAGGCCAAGGAATTGATATTTCTAATTCCTATATCTGTGCCTCGGAGACAGAAGAGAGTAAGTCACTAAAAACAGAATTCTTCAGGAGAGTAGTTCACAGTTTCTTCATTTTTAAGTTAATTACTCGTAGTCATTACTGAAAACCCAGGAAGAACAGTTACAGAGATGGAAGGAGCATTTCTTAGAGTTGCTCAGTATAGATAGAGATATAGAACGGGACGGTATCCAACAAAATGAATCAGCAGATAGTGACCCAAGTATATCTTTACATCCTCCAACCTGTTCAGAAGTAGAGAAGGCCTTGAAACAGCTAAGAAATGGAAAAGCAACAGGTATGGATAATATCGCGCCAGAAATACTTAAAGCAGATATTGAGACCTCAACAAAATTATTGCAACTCCTGTTGGAAGGCATCTGGAATGAAGAAAAGCTACCAGCTGAATGGATGAAAGGCCTGATTCTTAAGATACCAAAGAAAGGGTATATTACTAAGTGTGATCATTCGAGGGGAATTACATTGTTGTCGGTACCAAGTAAGGTGCTTTCAAGAATCATTTTAGAGCGGGTGAAGGATGTTGTAGAATTGCGCCTTAGAAGGGAACAGGCTGGTTTTCGCAAACACCGTAGCTGTGTCGATCTCATAAACACTCTGAGAATTATCTAGGAACGAAAAACAGAATGGCAGAACACTCTGTACTTGACTTCCATTGATTTTGAGAAGGCTTTCGAGTCTGTAAATATAAGAGTTATGTTGCAAACACTTGAAGAATAATGTGGTATACCACGGAAAATCCTGAATCTTATAAAGGACATGTACGGAGGTTATAAATGTCAGGTTCTGCATATGGGAGATCTTACTGAGCCAATAGATGGGACATCGGGAGTTGAGAGGGCTGTATTCTTTCTCCGACACTTTTCCTGCTTGTGGTGGATAGTGTGCTGAGGAGAGTGTATCGAGATCGGTAAAGGGGGATCCAGTAGGGGTTACAAGATAGGTTAGAAGACCTTGCTTTTGCAGATGACATCTGCCTACTGGCTCAACGGTTCAGAGATTTGGAAGAGAAGATTAAGCGGTTGAAGGAGGAGGCAGAGGATGCTGGACTTAAAATAAATATTAATAAGACTAAGGAGATGAGGGTCAATTCCAAGATTGATGATAAATTGTCTATAGATGATGAAGAGAGAGAACAATTAGACTCCTGTTTATATATTGGGAGTATGGTTACTACAACTGGAGGAGCAGAAGAAGACAATAGTCGTATCAGGAAAGCAAATGGTGCTTCCGTTCAATTGTATCCTATATGGAGAAACAAGAACATTTCTATAAAAACTAAGCTACGACTTTTTAATACAAATGTTAAGTCCGTTCCGCTTTACAGCTGTGAAACGTGGAAAGTTACCAAGAAGACGACTAAACAATTGCAAGACTTCATGAATCCCTGTATAAGACGTATCGTCAACAGAAGATGGCCGGATGCTATTTCAAATGAAGATCTGTGTGAAGAAACTAATCAGCAACCAATTGAAATACAATAAGGGAGAGAAAATGGCATTAGATAGGACATACTTTAAGGAAGCCCGCTGGAGCCATTGGCAAGACAGCGCTCAACTGGAACCCCCAAGGCGCTAGAAAGCGCGGACGTCCGAAGAAGACCTGGAGAAAGACGATCGAATCAGTGGGAAAGACTTGGAACGAAGCGAAGGGGGACAGATAGAAGTGTTTCACGGAAGCCTATGCTCCAGGAGGAGCAACAGGAAATAAGTAAGTCAAAGTCACTCGTATTCATTATTAAAATATTAGTGAAATTTATCCGTGGTCATATTTTAAGAAGCTTTTTAAGAGATATGATATTCTATGCCTTGACTTTATTTTGGAACTTTCAGGACATACGGGATATTTTGACAAGAATACGTTTTGCAATGTACATAAACTTTATTACTAATATTATAAGATACGGCACATGAAATAATACACAATTTTCTGAATATAACTGAACATCAACATATTCTTTTGGAGAAAATAGTGCTAATGAAAATCCTCTCACAAACAAAAATGATATTTCTCACTGTGTAAACTAAGCAACAGTCTATTATACTGTATGTACTTTTTAAACATCAACATCATCATCACTATCATCGCCTGGAGAGTTCTCGTTAGAATTTGCATGTCTCAATTTTATATAAAATACATGACAAATTGAAGATTGCATATGGCAGTAATGTTATTAAGACATTGTGTTTCAGCTTGGTGATTGGTTTTGGTGGTTTACGAACAGGGCCTAGACCTGTTGGAGGTACATCATTCTGTCTTCCTTAACTTACTGTCACGCGATGTTCTGAAAAATGCAGTTGCTAAGCTTTCCTGCGTAATTTGAAAGTGAACCGCTTGGGAAGTTATAATTTGCTATTTATCGAAAGTTGTGGCGCATAGAAATGCAGAGGCATGTGAATACATGTCCACATAATGTTGTTTGCTCTGAACGACATGAAACAAGTGGTAACTTAATGATGCTAATATTTGTTATTATTTGCCTCTGGACATAATATTGTGTACCACAAGAAAGAGCCTAACACATAGGTTAAGATTATCGTTAAAAAATGAATGGACATAGAGTATTATGCCTCCGAGTTACACAGATTTTCATATGAATTCAAGGAGTGGAAATAGACATGAATAAGTGAACCCAGGCATCTCAATATTTTAGAAATTGATGGCAAAAAGAACATTCGGCAGTTGAAGTTTAATCTCCGTAAACAGTTCAATATGTATTTCTTGGAAAACTTGCTCTGAATAGTGAAACCTTCAAAATTAGAAAATAACTCATAATATTGTTTCCACTTGAGTGAACATCACCTGTGTCATGTAACTACTAACCTTTATCCAGTATAAAGAATATCTTCTTTGCCTTAACTGCCGTCCATTTATTCTGCTGGCATTCTCTTGCACACCATTATGCGTGCCAGGATGGGGGCGGACGGCGCCGAGACGCGGGCATAATGCGTCTCTGCGGTGGTGATTTTCCTGCATAAAGGCATTCAGAAATGTGATGGCTCTTCTTATTCTTCTTGTTCATATCGACAAGTCAGATCTTTGAGGAGAGAACCCGCTTATTAGTGCTTTTGTGAGATAAGAGAATCGATTTCCTTTTAAGAGCCGCGAGAAAAATGGGCAGACATTCAATGTAATTGCCCTTTACCGCCAGTACATTTCAGTGAACAGATTTAGGGAAATGCGAGTGAGGGATGCATGTGTGATTGACAAAGAAGAATCGACGGCACTTGAAGTTCATTGTAGGAAATACTTCCTTTCAGCTTATTCTCGGCTGAATACTTGTTCGATATTCGAGCACTTTATCATGCCAATATCAAGTATTGTATTACGGGAGCTATTTATATAAATGAAGAGCTAAGAGTCTGAGAGCATCTGGACTTAAAATATGGTTTACTTCATTATCAATGTATAAAGGTTTACAGAACATCTATTTTCCATTACATTATTCGTGAGGTCTCAATTAAACCCTCCAGAGAAATCAGTCCTTCACTTTTCCCATTACACTTGGTGAGTCAAAGAATTACATCTCTCATTAGTAAACACTGAATCCTTTTTTTATTGCTATTTATTTTACGTCGCACTGACACAGACAATGGTCGGATAGGACAGGGCAAGCTGGGTGTAGTTCCTTCAAGGAAACAATAATAAAATAAGTATTTAAATTATCGTAATATGTCCCAACTTATAGTCTAGTTTATCCCCAGAAATCTTATCATTTCCAGCTGATTTTTTTAATTTTTCAACTTTTGTATCTTTTTTGTAAATATAGGTAAATTTCAGTACTTCACTAGTATTAGTCATCTCCTCTACCTGGCCATTGTCCATGTTTGCAATTATCCTTACATGCAACTCACTGAATACTTTTGCCTTCTGTAAATCCTCACATGCAGTTCATACTCCCTTTGTTCATTAATGATTGCTGGAATATTCTTTCTGGAATATGTTTCTTCTTTAAAGATTCCATTTTTCACTGAAACTCATCTGAATGCTAATTATGCTTGCAATCAAGTTATCCTTAGTTATAAATTTTGAGCGCTCGGACCTTGGCATACCAAGCGATCACTGCTCAGCCTGGCGGTCAACAGATTACGAGGTGACAAGTGGTTAGCGCGGCGAATTTTCTCCGCTATTAATCTTGACTTTTCAGACCTTAATTATTATTGTTCCCACACCTGACTGAACCTCAAATCAGCCCTCAGAACTATGTACATTTCTTTAATCGGAACCGAGGCGTCCGGGTAAGAGACATGTTCACTCCCTCTTGACCTCCCGGACTTCTTTAGTATTGTGTAAACCAATTTTTCATTTACCTCTTTTACTGCAAAAGCCATGTTTTTAAATGTTTAACTAAGTCACCTCTTGCATATGTTTGCTATTTATTAATCTCTAGATTTACTTCATTATGAAGAAATACTGCGGATCTTAGGGAGGTCAACTCCTTTGAGATAGGGTGTTTCAGAAGAATACTTTGCATTTGCTGGACAGAATTTCTTAGCGATGGATCCATTCCTAAAGAGGTAAGCATCGATACCAAGCTGTTGGCAATTTGCTAACATATAATTTCCCGATTCTTTGGTCACACGAATCTATCTGAAGACGGTAGTATAGAAAAATACACAAAGCTAGGAAACTTCCGTAAGATGAGGGAACGTACAACAAGTACATCCCTTAAACAAGCAACGCATGTGGCAGCTGACCGCTAAGAATAGGAACTTATACAGAGAAACGATACTCAGGATGGATGGAACGATGAAAAGAAAAAATAAGATGAGGTAATCTTGTAGTCACCGTGGTTGGGAAAATTTGCAGCATAAACTCATTTTATTGCAATCATTACGCAGACTTTAAGTAGAAAGACAAATGGCGAATGATTTCTTGATCAACACACTCTTCCTTGAAGCATGGATTTAGATTAACAGGACCTCACAGTGTTAATAGCAATATTTGAAATCCATGCTTTTGTATCACTTTTACCACCTTATAGAGCTTCCTTTACGAGCAAGGGAATAAAAGTTCTTACCGGTCACCACGAGAAACTGATAGCAAGGAACGGCACTTACCTGCGAAAGAAGAAAATTTGGTTAATAATATTATTCATATAAATAAGCTATTACTTAACAAAAATAATACACGAATAAAATGAGTGTTTCAACTTCTTTAGTTTTGAGGTTTAAACTCAGTTTACACAGGAACTCCCTGTATGGGATGTTCATAACAAGAGAATACAGGAACTCTGTCAATAAATGAGACTTTTCTACCTTGATTGAATATCAACTGATACTTTTATGCTTATCGCACGATAATAAACCACAACCGCGTGTGTCACTGCAAATATTCCTCTTTGCACGACTCATGTTTGCCACAGATCAAAACGCTCCCAATCAGGATGCCAGACCATTCTTAGTATCCCTATACAGTATATGTATATACTAGCTACAATAAATTCCCGAAATTGGTTATTAACACATAAATTAGCTACCATTCACACAATATATCCTTGATAACAATTCCCTTCCACAGTGACACATTTGTGCCATATCGTGAAAAATGACCGGAATTTATTTCGCGTTATCTGTCGTTGAGCCATCGTTGCATTGGCGATATCATCAGCGTTCGCGAATCTTTGTCCTTTCATACAAGTTTCCTGCCGCAGAAAGAGAAAAAGTCAGGTAGTGACATATCCGGAAGTATGGAAGGTGCCGTGTCTATCAAGGTTATTTTTTTACCAGAACTGGTCCATGTGATGGTACGTTGTCGTGCAAAAGAAACAAGGTGCTGAGTAGTACGTCTTTCTCCCAAGTCTTCCCAGCCCAAACTTTGCACAGTTTTAGCGGTACTCTTTTGTCGGAAATCACGCAGAACGAATCGAGCTGCATTTCTTTGGATTTTTTCAAGTACTTGATTCAAGTAACCCTGGTGAGGGTCCCATACACTGGAACCATACCTTATTTGGTATCTTACCACAGACTTCTATGCCCTCTCTTTTACATCCCTACTACAACCCCTAAAAACCCTCATCTGTACCCTTTATTAACAACCCCATTTGTGTGATTACATCAATGAAGATCTTTCCTTATATTAACATGGATACTTACAGCGATCTCCATAAGCAGCTTTCACCCTATCAACGCAGTAATTAAAAACTGAGAGGAATTTTCCTATTTGTGAAACTCACAACCTGAATTTTAACCCCGTCGTACCAGGTCGTAAAAATAGCACATGGATTTATCTCCAGCAGTTGTGAGGTTGAAGAAACCATTTTCTTGTTCATCTACACAAATCATATCTCCAGAAATAATCTTCCTTGTTTCTTTTAATGTTGAAAACCTCTCTTAGCGCACATACTACGAAAAACGCAAAAGTAAATAATTTCTTCAATTGCGCCGAAAGAAAGGGACTAAAGGGCCCAGGAAGGATTCAAATTGTGAGTCCTGGATATCTCTACCAAGCTAAAAGAATAGATTTCGAAAAATCACTTCTGCCCTAACTGTAGTTCCGTGAAAACTGCCTAAAATAGCTTCTTCATTTGTATTCAAATCTTAACCAAATTAACTTATTTACATTATTATTTATGAAATGTGTTCCATGGATCCTAGAGCCCGGATGTTTATGCAGTAATAGGGTAGAATGCAAACTTACTGAAGTGAGTAACGAGTAGAGTCTACCTGCACGATGGTAATGTTATGAGGTTTGCATAAACACTAGGGGTTCTGCCCATTAGAACCCTAATGTTTATGCAAACCTCATAACATTACCGTCGTGCAGGTAGACTCTACTCGTTACTCACTTCAGTAAGTTTGCATTCTACCCAATTACTGCATAAACATCCGGGCCCTAGATTCTCAGGCATTTGTTGAATTTTTTGAAAAATATCCACATCGAATATAGTTATAAGGGCTTAAGTAAAACTCTGCATTGACTCACATTAGCGCTCGTAGTGGTAGAAAGAGGCAAACTGATAATCTAATCGTCCGGATAACGATAATAAAGAAAGGAATTGTAATATTTAGAAACAAATAAAAATATATTTACATACTTTATTAAATTTTATTTACCTGAAATTCGTAGCTCATATCCCAAGGATATTTTCAACATTGTGTTACCTGCCTGAAGGAAATTTTCTTTCCACGAAACGAGATTTATGAAACCAACCTTTGGGATACGTAGTGCATGTTAACATGTTTGTAAATAATTTTATGAAAATAACTAAAACTGAAATTCTACTCTCTGCTGCTATCTGCTCAATACTCGCTCTTCGGTCACTCATCACAATAATGGAGGCATGCTCAATGCTTACTACATTTGTCGTAGTTGGTTGTCGGGTCGTCTAATGCTATTGCGGCCTTCACAGTAACGTTTTTGCCACGTATGTTTTTGTGCTGGGGGTATGTCTGGAGTTAGCTCATCAACTTCCCGACACCCATGTAACCATGGTAACCAGTGTTCGTCTTCTCACAGTGCGCTTTGCTCCTGTAACTAAGAGTGGTGGTGGTGGTGATTATTGTTTTAAGAGGAAGTACAACTGGGCAACCATCCTCTATATAACACAAATCAGAGGGCAAAATGAAAGGGATCCGACACTTCGAGAAATTAAGATATCGGTCAAAGAAAGACAAGGGCCACGAAGGCCGTGAAAATGGAAGACTCCCTAGCCCTCGCAAACCTAATAGCGTCGGGGTCGGAAAAAACAAGAGTTGACCAAGACAGGTCGGAGGGAGTAGATGAATGTGAGGAGACTGGCACAAGTAAGTGGAAGCAATGCCAGGACTCAGCTGAGGACCCCGTGGGCGCCAACCCACGCTCCAAAGTTTAGAGCTCATGGGGTCTTTTTTAGTCGCCTCTTACGACAGGCAGGGGATACCATGGGTGTTATTCTACCGCCCCCACCCACAGGGGGGCTGTAACTAAGAGCTCGTGAAAATCTCGTAACAAGTGAACCACGTTCTACTGCTCAGTACCTAATCAACGAACCCAGGTTTTTGGAATAACAGACAGGCACGCTTCCTCTACACCACAGCGCTGGTTAATAATAATAATAATAATAATAATAATAATAATAATAATAATAATAATAATAATAATAATGATACTGGGGGCGCGCAGCTGTGAGATCGTATCCGGGAGATAGTGGGTTCGAATCCCACTGTCGGCAGCCCTGAATATGGTTTTCCGTGGTTTCCTATTTTCACACGAGGTAAATGCTGGGGCTGTACCTTAATTAAGGCCACGGACGCTTCCTTCCCATTCCTAGGAATTTCCTGTCCCGTCGTTGCTATAAAACCAATCTGTGTCGGTGCGACGTAAAGCAAATAGCAAAATAATAATAACAATAATAACAACAACCTGTAGGTATATATAAAACGGTAACGTGTTTGTTTTCTCAAGCTCTTAAACCAGATGGAGTTAAATGGTGCGATTTATCGCACTAGTAAAGGAAAAACCGAGCTCGATAGCTGCAGTCGCTTAAGTACGGCCAGTATCCAGTAATCGGGGGATAGTGGGTTCGAGCCCCACTCTCGGCAGCCCTGAAGATGGTTTTCCGTGGTTTACCATTTTCACACCAGGGAAATGCAGGGGCTGTACCTTAATTAAGGCCACGGCCACTTCCAATTCCTAGGCCTTTCTTATCTCATCGTCGCCATAAGACATATCTGTGTTGGTGCGACGTAAAGCAAATAGCAAAAAAAAAAAAAAAAAAAGAGTAAAGGAAAAATCTTGCATTTATTGAAAAGTCAACGGAAATATATTTATTTTTAAGATGAAACGAAATCAGATCACTAAACGACCATTCCAATAATCACAGCCGAAGGCTTACCCTAGTTCTCAGTAGATTCTCTACTTAGTGATTGCTAAACGACTAACACTTTCATTAATATTCCGATATTTGTGATTTTCATCCGTAGGAATGTGACTGCATGCAGCCACGTCTGATAACTGCCTGTCAAGCCAGACGGTATTCATTCCCATTGATCATGGAAGGTTACTATTCTCAGCTAGATACTCTGATTCTCTGACCTTTCTCAGCTTGTAAACATACTCATTAGATGGCAGAACGTTCCTAATAACTTAAATGCTGTCAAAAAAAAAAAAAAAGAGTCGATGTACGCAAGTCGATTAGCCTTCTGTGCGTCCATTAATAAAACACAAGCTCTTGATAAAGTGAGTGTCTACTTACCCGAACCAGTATTCAGTCGCAGCCAATTGTATGTTGAGCTATCTCGGGCAGATCTTTTGAAAATGTTCCAGATACGCCAGAATGATCGAAGCACAGTGAAAATTGTATGGAAGTAAGTGTTATAAACTACGAATGAATACATTATTATGTACCGCTATTAAATGTACATAATAATGCCAGGCTGAGTGGTCCAGACGGTTGAGGCGCTGGCCTTCTGACGCCAACTTGGCAGGTTCGATCCTGGCTCAGTGCGGTGGTACTTTAAGGTACTCAAATACGCCATTCCCATGTCGGTAGATTTACTGACACGTAAAATAACTTCTGTGGGACAAAATTCCGGCACCTCGGCGTCTTCCAATACCGTAAAACTAGTTAGTGGGACGTGAAGCCAATACCATTGATATTTGTTCATATAAGTATTAAAAATGGCAGGCAAAATAATATCGCTACGACAAGCGTATAAAGACGAGTTATCTGACCTGTTTATAACGAATACTGCGGAGCAGTACGGGACCTCTAATAATAATAATAATAATAATAATAATAATAATAATAATAATAATAATAAAATAATAATAATATATTTGCGAGGTCTACAATGTCAATCATTTTCTCACATTTTGTGATTCTACCACTTCTTTGTGAATACGCTCATTTATCTTTCGATTTATCGGAACTCTTTGCCTCCGCTCAGTTTGTATTCAAAGGATGCATTATCTATATCCTCTGCATGTCGTAAGATGCTACTAAACGAGCAAAAAATCAAAGAATTTCGACTGGCTCTTTTGTCGTCTAAGCACAAAATCATATACGAGTGTGATAATATGCTTTTTTAAATTTATATTTCCTCAAAAGTTTCTTGGATCTTTGATAATGTAGTTGATTGTGATGTATATTCAAAACACGACGCTTTATGTTTAATCATTGTAGCCGACCTTATCAAATACAATAAACGAACGTGAACAAACAACAAAAACTGGTTGCCATGCAACGATCCCGCTCTGGGAGACATGATAACCCCAGCATGTTGTAAGAGGCGACTAAAAGGGGTCCCAGGGTATCTAAACTTGGGAGCGTGGGTTGGCGACCACTGGACCTCATCTGAATCCTGGCATTGCTTCCACTTACTTTCATCTTTCCTACCGGACCTCCCTTGGTGAAATCTTGTTCCTTTTCGACCCCGACGGTATTAGGTTTACGAATTTTAAGGGGTCTCTCATTTTGCTATTTGCTTTACGTCGCACCGACACGGATAGGTATTATGGCCACAATGGGACAGGGAAGGGCTAGGAGTGGGAAGGAAACGGCCGTGGCCTTAATTAAGGTACAGCCCCAGCATTTGCCTAGTGTGAAAATGGGAAACCACGGAAAAACATCTTCAGGGCTGCCGACAGTGGGGTTCGAACCTACTATCTCCCGAATACTGGATACCGGCCGCACTTAAGCGACTGCAGCTATCGAGCTCGGTGGTCTTTCATATTCAGGACCTTCATGGCCCTTTTGTTTCTTTAGCCGATACCTTCATTCTTCGACATATAGGACCCCGGCATTTTTTTCCCTTCTGATTTGTGTTTATGGAGGATGGTTGCCTAGTTGTACTTCCTGTTAAAACCATAATCACCCCCACCACCCTTCCATGCAAAGGACAACGATCTTTATGACTATGAGTATTCTGTAGAATTTAGATAGATAGATAGATAGATAGATAGATAGATAGATAGATAGATAGAAAATGCCTTAATTTGTGGCGCAGATAGGGCTCAAGGACCTTTCTTACACTTAACCACTGGAAGAGTATTCATCTAACTTATAAATATAATTAACACAAATAATATTAATGGTAATAATAGAATACTTAATTTCAAATCACACAAAGTAAAGTACATTCAAATGACGTAACTACAGCAATCCACTCATTCAACTAATTCATTCCATCATTCACTCAACAATTATCTAGCAAGTCAGTGGGATCCACTCAGCAAATGCTCGCGGCAAGCCACTTTAAACTTGTGATGAGAGGGATTGTTTCTAATGTTCGCAAGTAGGGAATTCTATGAAGCTTACGAACACCCAATAAAATACAGAGTGAACCGAAATTCGCGCACTCGGGCGTCGCAGTACGACTCCTCACATGCCAGCAATAAAAAAAATGTCTCTCACATAAGTTCGTCCTGCGAGTATATCCGGCAGAAAAAGGACGTTGAAGAGGGGTAATCTGGCAACACTGTAACCACATGTAGGGTAACTACCTCTATCACTACATGCTAGTCGTGCTGTACAGTTGGTGCACTGGTTAGAGTTTTGGGTTAGCATGCAGGAGGTCGAGAGGTCGATCCTGGGTTGAGGCGTATGTTTTTTATTTCGTAAATGTAGTCCAGGTGGTATGGTATCTGGCATCTTAAACGTGAACAGCGATTGCCGTGGGTCCTTTAGAAACCATGTGCATTTACATACTACGATCCTGGAAATGGACGAACAATCGTTTCCATTGGTCAGTCTTGAAAGACGCCCTTTCCACGTCGTGGGCGTGAATTTATTCGCCGTTAACGATTAAGATGCCAGATGCCATACCACCTGGGTTACATTTACGAAATGAAAACACACGCTTCAACCCAGGATGGACCCCTCGACCTCCTGCATGCTAATCCAAAACTCAATCCACTGCTGCAACTGTAAACGCAACTAACATATTCTGACAAAGGTAGTTACCCTACATGTGGCTACAGTGTTGCCAGATTGCCACACATCAACGTCCTCTTTCTGCCGGATATACTCGCAGGGCCCGCCTCTGTGGTGTAGTAGTTGGTGTGATTAGCTGCCACCCTCGGAGGCCCGGGTACGATTCCTGGCTCTGCCACGAAATTTGAAAAATTGTACGAGGGCTGGAATGGGGTCCACTCAGCCTTGGGAGTCAAATGAGTAGAAGTGGGTTCGATTCCCACCTCAGCCATCCTGGAAGTGGTTTCCAGTGGTTTCCCACTTCTTCTCCAGGCAAATGCCGGGCTGGTACATAACTTAAGGCCACGGCCTCTTCCTTCCCTCTTCCTTGTCTATCCTTTCCAATCTTACCATCCCTCACGAAGGCCCCTGTTCAGCATAACAGGTGTGGCCGCCTGGGCGAGGTACTGGTCATCCTCCCCATTTGTATCCCCAGACCCAATGTCTCACGCTTTAGAACCCTGCCCTTGAGGCGGTAGAGGTGGGATACCTCGCTGAGTCCGAGGGAGAAACCAACTCTGGAGGGTAAGCAGGTTAAGAAAGAAACATATACTCGCAGGACGAACTTTTGTGAGCGACATTTTTCTATTGCTGGTATGTGAGGAGTCGCTTACAGGGCTTACAGGGGAAAGCAGTTAAATCTGTCATATGTTTACGAATAGTTCAACAGTGTACAGAGAATCAATGAGGAACCCATAAGCTGAAAGACCTGAGAGCCCGTGAGGACCCTGAATAATGTGCACCTGAGTGCGCAAATTTCGGTTCAACCTGTATATACTTTACTATCGCATACATTAAGAAAGTTTCTCTAAAGATTGAGTTTATCGTTATCACCCGCAAAAATATTATGATTCGGAGGATGATATTCTCAGCGAAATCAACATTATTCAGGCACTGCAGCGAACTGCCGTTTGGAAGATTAAAACGGTACGTGATAATTGACAAGCAGGCAGCCTAAGAGGTGTCAATTTAAAATGCCTGCACATGGTAATCTGAGGCTATACGATTTATTATTAATGGAGCTATCATTGCTCTCAACTGAGGCTTACAGGGGAAAGCAGTTAAATCTGCCATATGTTTACGAATAGTTCAACAGTGTACAGAGAATCAATGAGGAACCCATCAGCTGAAAGACCTGAGAGCCCCTGAGGACCCTGAATAATGTGCACCTGATAGATCGACGGATCAGTTTACATAACATTGTTCGATAACGTGTCAGGTTTTTTTTTTTTGCTAATTGCTTGAAACAAAACGCATGTTTTGAATTTTAAAATAAATCGCGTGTTGCATTCGTAAAAGCACATAATTAATTTATAAGCTTCGTAAAACACACGTCACGGGACAAAATTTAATATTAGCCTATTAAATCCCTCAGTATTACTCATATTCATTGCCATACTGGCAGTATCTCGTGGGCAGCAGTGACAGGTCAGATTGACCGACATGTGTATGAGTTTACGAGGCAAGCACTTAAACTTTTCGCCTCAAATTATACGCACTTGTTGTAGGTAGTAATTCACTTCAATGACTTGGAGACGTTATTACATGCATTTGTGAATAAAATCATCAAAGTACTAAGAGAAGTGCTTCTTCTTTCCTTTGTGCCCATATTTCTTTAATTTTTCTATGGGTTTCCTTTCTGTCTTCAGTCTCCTTTTCTCGTCTTTCTTCTTGGTCAACGTACCATTTGTATACTTTGAATCTGAAGTTTCCTGATTTCTGACATCTGCTGGCGTACATTCTGCCACTTTCTGATCGGTTTTGATTTCGTTAATCCCTTTGATATTATCTGTTTTCGCTGTTCTCCTGTTTTTATAGAATTTGACTATTTGTTTTGTAATTTTGTTTAGGTGTATACTTTTAATACGTCTATCTGCCTTTTTTAATGGCACTGTGAATATTTCTGTATTGTTTGATTTCCCGTTTGCCTCTTATTTGGTCTTGAAGGTCTGCGAGCTTTGGAATTTACGAGTTCTTTTTTCACGATATCTGCTTTCCTGCGTTCGAACGGTGTCAGCTCACGACGACGTTCCACGTTACACCTGTCACATGCACAGCCATCGCTCACAAGGTCTCCTATACAACTGCCGCTGGCATAGGGGGCGTATGGTGCGCAGACAACACACCTGCGCATCAGTGCTCCGCTATCCCATGACATTTGCTCAGTCAGTGTATTCTGTCTTCAGAAGACATCGGGAGGCCGTTTTTTTTTCTGTAATTTCATTCAGGTTTAGTACCTGTATTTTAAAGACCTAGTTTTGTGCGCTACGAGATACATTTCTTGTTGCAGATATTTTGGGTTAGTCCGTACGCAGTTTCCATCTTTTGGCATATTATTTCATTGGCTGGCGTCCATTTTCCTGAATTGTTTCACCGAGATATTTAAACTGTGTTACTCGTTTAATTTTGCGATATTTTATCTCGATGAGATTTGATGCTTGTTGTTTGCAGGTTACGTACACTAACTTAGCAATGTCATGGGATAGTCACCTAACAGTGTGTGGGGCCTTCTCTGGAATTGAGTCGACAAGTCCCTGGTAGCCCTCTGGACGCAGATGACACCAAATCGTTTGCAGAGCGGACGCCAATGCTGGTCTGTTCGTGGGTACACGGAGCCTTTGTTCCAGGACATCCCAGATATGCTCGATAAGGTTCATATCGGGGCTCCTGGATAGCCATGTCAGTCGTTGGACCTCCGCTGCATGTTCCTTGAACCATTCCCGGGCGACGTGGGTGCGATGTGGCGGCGCGTTATAATCTTGAAACACCGCAGAACCGTCTGAGCGCTGGGAGGCTAAAAATGGGTGGAGATGGTCTCCGAGCAGCTCTACATACCGCGTACCATTCAAAGTCTCTTCCAGAACAACTAGGGGGCCAATTCCATACCAGGAAAATGCACCTCAGACCATAACAGGGACACCACCGCCCTGGACCACACCTTCGAGGCAGGCGGGATCCATCGCTTCGTGTGGTCTGCTCCATACACGGTGCCTCCCATCGACATGGTGCAGTTGAAATCGTGATTTGTCCGACCACATCACGTTACGCCATTGTTCCAGTGTCTATCCCTGGTGACCGGCGACAAATGCGTGTAGTTGTGCCCGATGACGTTGGGTTAACAGTGGCACCCGTGTGCGGCACTATACCCCATAGAACCCATGTTCCTACGGATTGTCCACTGGGAGACGTGTCTAGCACGGCCTGTGTTGAATTGAGCCGTGATTTGTTGCACGGTTGCCCGTCTGTCACTTGTGACAATCCGTCTCAGATGTCACCGGTCACGGTCATCGAGGGTGGCTGGGCGGCCGGTCGTTTGTCTGTTGTGGACGGTGACACCCGCGTTCAACCATTCACGATACACCCTGGACACGGTTGATCGTGTGAAGCCGAATTCCCGCACCATTTCCGAAATCGCACTTCCCATGCGTCGGGCACCAACCACCATACCCCGTTCGAACGGTGTCAGCTCACGACGACGTTCCATGTTACACCTGTCACATGCACAGCCATTGCTCACAAGATCTCCTATACAACTGCCGCTGACACAGGGGGCGTGTGGTGCGCATACAACACACCTGCGCATCAGTGCTCCGCTATCCCATGACATTTGCTCAGTCAGTGTATTCTGCCTTCAGAAGACATCGGAAGGCCGGCTTTTTCAGTAATTTCATTCAGGAGTTCAATCTAGTTTTGGACAGTTGAAATGACTCGAATCTTCTGCAAATGCTAGGCAATCTATCGCTAAATTTCTTCTTGCAAAAGGGATAGTTTGTGAATATTGAGGAAAAATTTCTGCTTACCCTATTCACATTTTAGTTTTCAAGGTTCTACAGTAGTTGAAGAGTAAAGGGGAGTGTCGAACTACTTGACTTACTGCCCTCTGTATTTCAAAGGGATATGATATATCACCCCTTGCAGCTAACCGTGGAATTATTATTATTATTATTATTATTATTATTATTATTATTATTATTATTATTAAGCGCATGATATTAGACATTACTACCTCTCAAATATCAGCTTAGTTTCCGGTATATTCTAATTTGTGCGGATTCACGCTGTATTTCGTAAAATTCGACTATTTGTTTCGTCAGTTCGGGTTTTAGTTACGATATGTTCGTATAATTTAAAATTTGGTTCCCTAATGTAGCTGTAAATGCGCCTTTTGTTCGCGTATGAGTCTTGGACCTAATCTTTTTCTGTTATTTCAATAGTTTTGACATCTATCTTCCGGTACAAAAATATTTTTTCTGCTTAGTAGGAATATCCTCGTTTAAGGCCGGTATTGAATTAATTTTTTTGATTTCCTTATGGCTAAATTTGACGAGAAGTGATACAATTATAGGACACATCTCAAGACATCCTGAACTTGTTCAGTTGGTTTTTGAGGGAAGTACAGGCGGTAAGAACGGTAGAGGTAGACCAAGGTATGAATATGACAAGCAGATTAGAGAAGATGTAGGATGCAGTAGTTACGTGGAAATGAAAAGTTTAGCACAAGGTCATGGAGGGCTGCATCAAATCAATCTATGGACTAATAATTCAAACGACAACAATGATTTTCGAGCATTTTTATAAATATTGTTAATACTGGCGAATCCATATAGTATTTACCGTCCTTCCTGCATGCCACGTGTCGTAAAATGAGAGCGCGTTCGCCGTCACACCGTTCCATTTCGCCCGTAGAAACACATCAACTTGGATGAACGGACAATCAGATTTAGAAACAGAGAGAAAATCAGTAAGACTATGCTATTTCGGTAAATGATGAGAATGAGGCAGCGCATGAGGATATTCCGCTTCACTCTCTGAAATTCACCCTTATGAATTTTCAATTTCTTTCTTTTAAGAACCGAGTTTCAGATTCTACAGGACACGAAAATACGCTGTTCAACTTCTAATTCAGAATCAATGAAAGCTGCTAAACCGATCACTTACTGTTGTATAAACGCTGTACGGAAGCTTATCGCAGGGTAGTTGAGACCATAACATCACAGGGAAGCTCTATGAGCAGGATCCGGGATTTTAGGCACTGATAGGTTAGAAAGTAAACTTACTTTAGGGAGTAACAGACGTATTCTATCCTGTACAACGGTTATGCTATGAGACTTGCGTAGATATTAGGGGTGCGGTTCATAGAAGTCTAAAATTTATGTGACTCTTGCTACATTATTTAACAACGGGTTGTACGACACTCCCTATTACCTAAATTAGTTTGCGCTCATATATATTACTGCCTAAAGAACCGGTGTCTAGTGATCGCCAAACTGCGATAGAAGACGGCACGGCAAGATAAAAAAGATATAGAAGAATTTGCTGGGGCCGATTAATAATTGTGTGCAATAAAGGCTGAACTTCATAGTACATTGTTGTCATTCATTGTTAATTACGGTTTATGTTCTAAAACGTTCCTTATAATGCAAATCACACGATTCTTAAGCCAGTGTCCACTCTCGTAATAAACGGCTACCGAATGAAGTGAACTTCTTGCTTTAAAGTGCTTCGCAAACGATATCCGTTTGCCTAATTTCAATACCAAAGTAAGGGACGGAGCGTTAAGACGAGGGTAAAACAATAAAGCCAGAAATAAAATTTAAATGAGATGGTGGAACGTTTGAAGTCTCTTGGAGTAAGCAACTGCGACGGGGGTGGGGGTGGTGTTAAGATGTAATTTTCTTGAACGATTTGTTTCTAACGGCACAAACATACACCAGTTAAGTTGATACTGAAGAGACTGTCAAAATGGACCTTCCCTAAGTACAGAAACAAGTTGAGACTTACTTTCTTCCATGAAAAATAGAGAGGGGCCTCTAAAAGAAAGTTTCATAAGTAATAACCCTTAGTGTAGCCTAAACAGGTATATCATGTCCGCTTCATGGAGTTTTCTAGAAATGTATTGCCACTTAAAATTATATTGAGCGAGTGGTATTGTATGTTCTTTGCATTTAATATTTGATGCTAATTGCTTTACTTCGCACCGACACAGATAGTTCTTATGGCGACGATGGGATAGGAAAGGCCTAGGAGTTGGAAGGAAGCGGCCGTGCCTCAATTAAGGTACAGCCCCAGCATTTGCCTGGTGTGAAAACGGGAAACCACGAAAAACCATTTTCAGGGCTGCCGACAGTGGGATTCGAACCCATTATCTCACGGCCGCGTGCCCCTGACCGCAAGGCCAATATTTGATGTAAATTATTATAAAATATAAGGGTTGCCTAAGTGTAATTCACATTAAAATATGTCAATAATAACTACTACATATAGTACTTAAAAGAGAGCTTCAAAATATAAAGACATTTCAAGAAGATACCGAGATATCGCCTTGAATTTAAAGGTGAAGAGAAGGATTAGTAAGAACAAGAAGATGATATTGATCTGTGAAAGGAGGAGGGAAATAATAATGAATAGGAAATAGGAGAAGGTGTTTCCGGGTCAAATTTGAAGATTCACCCAGATTTACGTAGTACTTCGACACATTCTTTTTGGTTTCTGTTATAGTTTATTGTGTAAAATACGTGAAAGTAGATGGTGTGAAGAGTGATATACGTTTGACCAGAACTGAAATACTCAGTTCACTCGTATACTGTTGTACCCCTTAACACTCCTTTAAGTGACACTGTCGTTGGTATTTCTCTAACGTGATCCGGTAAACGGCTCCATTCTCTTGCTTGGTGTGAAAATGGGAAACCACGGAAAACCGTTTTCAGGGCTGCACATGGTGGGGTTTAAACCCACTATCTCCCAGATGCAACGCCAACTCGCCCGGTAATGAATAAATTGTTCCACCTCTACCATCAACACCTACACCAGGAACTTCACGGAGATGACATTCAAAAAACGGATTGAATTCCCCCAATGGGCTCTGTAAAGAGTTAAAGCTGATGCGGATTTCTTAATTGACATTCTCTTTAGTGAATTCAGATTTTACAACAATGTAACTGTTAATCGTCCTTTACTGGAGGGTTGGAAATCATCACTGGGTAAGGGGAGCTCGATTTCAGACACATTGGAGCGTCAACGTCTGGTGCGGGATAATAGGTGAACAGATAATTGGACCATATTTCTTCGAAGTAAACCTCACGGGACGACGCTACCTACAGTTTCTTCGTGGATACCTTCCTCTCTTAT